>NC_086077.1:6898409-7223636 GCF_948474715.1 Cydia amplana | reverse complement strand
CGCTAGTAAAATAAATTCGTAACAGTAAAACTCTGATACGTTTGAAGTCGGTGCCAAGGCCAAGCCAAATCTTAAAGCACACACTGTCGAATCGAATGTTAGACCCCTGCCCTAGTGTGGTTTGATAAGAAAGAAAGAAAGCTCACCGTTAGTTGTCAGGAATTCTAGTTCGTTGGTATTAATTATTGACCAGTATTGTGTGAATCCGTAGTCGAAATCGTAAAAAACGGCCGCCACTTTGACTTACTACATTTTTGGGCCCGATCATAATGATTTTTTTTTATTTGAGGATCTATTTATTTTTGTACTCAAAAGACTTTTACAATTTCTCGTTTATGGCAAATCCAAATTCTCAGTTCGGGCCTAACTTAGTAGTTACCCATGTTACCCTAGTGTCCTGTAGGTACCCTGTACCCTGTTAGACTAGTGTCTAACATGGGTACCCGTATTTAAAAAAAGAAATCTCAAGATTGTCCGCTCAAGGACGGTAGGTAATTATAAAGCAGTAATATCAAAACTCGTATATTTAATTTGTCATTGTCTTTGAAAATATGTACAATAAATAAATTATGAACTAAGTACATTAATTTTATTGTAAGTTAAACTCCTCTTCTGTATGCGCCTATTAAACTGAGGCCTATGTGTTTGAGCTTGCTCGTGGTGCGTTTCTTCCTCGCCTCCTTCGCTTCTTCCTTGAAGAGGGCCCACTCCTGCCTCGTGGCCTTGTCGCTGGGGCCCCATGATCGCTTTTTGGTAAAGGCTACTTTGATTGTCTGTAAACGAAAAATGTAATTGTCAATTTCGTTTCCTATATAAAATTTTTGTTGCTGACTGTTGTTTTCTTTAACCAGAAGGCCCATCGTGAACATAGGACATTCGTTACATGTCCCTCTATCATTCTAAATAAAGAGCGATATAGAGGAACGCAATTTATTCTGCAAGTATAGAGAAACGCTGTTTTGTCGTAACGTGGTGCGTTAGCCAACATGCAATCGTTAACGCTCCGTAGCGGCCGAAACGCAACTGTCACTGTCGCGCTAGTGTGGAAGAGTAATAGAGAGATGACGATGATATGCTACTGAGCGTTAACGATTGGCACGTTGGCTACGCGCCCAGGCGGCCTAGCCAAGGTGACAATCGCTATCGCTTCGCCATCGAATCGCTTAGTGTCTCTCTATTACTCTTCCATATTAGTGCGACAGTGACAGTTGCGTTTCGATCGCTACGGAGCATTAGCGATTGATATGTTGGCGACGCGCCCAGGGCAGAAGGGCTATTTTACAATGCCATAATTGTTATGCCTGCCAGTTTTTCAAAATCTGTTTGATATAAATGATTCTACTAAATTGAGTGGGTTGCTAGTCAGGTAACTTATGTACTTGTAGCCGATTTATGACCAATACAAATTTGCATAGGTACCTATTAAAGGATTTTTTTTTTATTTTAGACTTCGCCTTTTCACTATATAAACTTGTAAAGTAAGCGACATAACGGTACACGCATTGTATTATTTGTATTGTATGAATTGTATCTACTTACCTTGATAAAGTTTCCAGTTCTGTACTTGTGCATTGTTAGGCCGATGAAGAGGGGAACCAGTGCAATGCCGATGAATAGAATGACATATCCAATTGCTGGAAAACAATGACAGTTCAAATTGTTGTTTTTTAGTTTAATTAATATTTTTGCCTCGTAAATATTGACATATGTGTGATTATTGTATACCTAGATAATTATTTAACTTATTACGGAAATAAACACATATTCGCATACAATAAGGAAGTTGATAACGGCCTTAAAGGGGCCCACTGATTAACAGTCCGCCGGACGATATCGGCCTGTCAGTTGTTCGGAACTGTCAACTTTTTGTTCTAACTGACAGGCCGATATCGTCCGGCGGACTGTTAATCAGTGGGCCCCTTTATAGCAGAAGAGATGAAAAGTCTATGAATAACTTCTGTCCCCGATTTTGACTGACGTTTGACAATAGGTAAATGTGCTTACCACAAAACGCCATCTAGTTCTTTCTCGAGTTTTTCTTAGAGTTTTACACCTCTTCCTCAATCAATAACTTTTTAACAATGGATGGGTTACCCCATACCCCCGTAGCGACTGACCCATTAGGTATCCGGTTCCAATAATGTAAAAAGGCTTTAACTTACAGATCGCAACATGCGGGAAGGCATCACCACCGAAAGTATTATTGACTAAGGCGTATATGAAGACCACGATCATCATGGCAGGAGTAAGGACGCCCCAACACCACCGCCAGTAGATGCCGGTCTTGAGGCCCAGCATGAACTCGATGTCCAGGCACACGTTCTCTAGACCTGTAGAATACAAATAGGGTTGGTGTCACATGTCATTTAAATATGTATTATAACTTATAATAGAGAGAATAATCGTACATTGTAGGATTTTCATCATATTTTATACTTATAATTATACGTGTCAGATGAGCGTGTAACTGTAAATTGATAAAAATAATATAAACATAAAATTTAACATGAGCAAGCTACCATAATCATAACAAAATGCTAAATTGTATGTTTATATTATTTTTATCAATTTACAGTTACACGCGCATCTGACACATATAATGATATAAAATATGATAAAAATTACGTACGATTCCTCTCTGCTACGCCGTAGCTTTGCCCATATGACCCAAAGCAGTATTCTGATTTTAAAATCTGTAATGGATTTGATGTTGATATGACATGATCCTGCGCGTTGATCGGTGCACGCTTACTTATTTAATGCACTACGTCTTCGTGTCTTAGGCATATCGCTCGTACATATTGGTGCATGCGCGCGAGATGCACTGCGAGTCTTGTCAAGGTCGTATTTTAAATAACGGGAAAAAATATGCTACGGGCTACGGGCTACGGCGTAGAACACCCAAAACATCTGCGCACGCAATGCTTTATGCCACCTATGCGTGAACCTTACCTATATGTAACATATATAAATTACAGAAAAACTCTAAGGGTTCTTAGTTCACTACGGAACCCTAACACAGCAGATCTCTCAAAAACATGATCATTTCTGTTAATAGTAATTAAGTATGTGCCTGATTATGAATTGAACGTTAACGTTGAAACAGTACTTACCGTACAGCCAGATAATTCCGCCGACTTCAGCAATACCAGTGAATAGTATCAAGAACGTTCCACCAAAGTGATCTATAAGCTCCAACACCCATTGACCGCCCTGAAAATAATTTTCTTATGAAACCCTTGCAAGTCTTGAAACAACAAAATAAGCTTACAGTTTGTCTACGCCGAGTCTTCATGCCAAAGTGTACTGACAAAGCAAAGCATATACCAAAGAATTATCAAAAGTAGAAGACTAATGTTTTTATGATCTCCAAGAAATGCGTGATACCACAAAAATGTAGGTACTTTATCGGGGACGTGACGCGTATGGCAGCTACCTTAATAGCCTGCAGAAATCTGTATTATATATACCTACCATTAAATTTAAAACTAAGTTTACAGTATACATATGGGGCTATTTTTCCGCACTAGTGCGTATTATAGCACTTTTCGTGCGATGTCGAAACTTTAAAGTGCCAAATGTACTGTAAAACGTTGTTCGATACACGTGCGAATAGGTAATTCGCAACTCGTGTCGATTTAAAACACTCCCTTCGGTCGTGTTTTAATTTATCGCCACTCGTTTCGAATTTCCTCTTTTTCGCTCTTGTATCGAAAATAACTATATCAAACGTTATCATGCCAAATATCAAAAATAGCGTCACGTACCTGACACTTTTCTGGAATATCCCGTTAGGTGTGAATGTTCTCGATTTAGGACGTAAAATGCAACTTACAGGTGTTACGTAAATGAGGCCGAAGGCGAAGCCGGCCGTGCAGCAGCATGCCGATATGATGATGGTGGGCACGCGCGGGAAGGTGTCCAGCAGCACCGTGTTGACGGCCGACAGCATGGCCACGGCCGAGCCCACGCCCAGCACCGCCATCATCAGGAAGAACAGTACGGAGAACAACTGCAAATTACGAGCAGGTACATCATTAGCAATTTTGGCTTAGGAATAGGTGGGTACATATTATATTTGAACAAGTACAACTGTTCAGGAGGAATTTTGCGGCGCTTTCCAGCTTCATTCCATGTCGATACGATATGTTTTTTTTTTTTTTCATTCGTTTTCTTCGATCGCTTGCAAGCAAAAATACGTATTCGGGCGTTTTTTTTTGTTGTCCCCTACACTTTTTTTTCCAATTTGGGATTTTTATGTTATTTCTACTCAGAATCACGAGGTCTTTCTATCCTAATAGGAGAAAAAAAGTGTCCCAAAATTTCCATAAATTTTTCGATCTTTCCATTCCGCGACCGCCATACAAAGTCTATGAAAAATGGTGACGTAATGGAAATAAAAACCTTAGGACACTTTTTTTCTCCTATTAGGATAGAAAGGGCTCGTGATTCTGAGTAGAAATAACATAAAAAATCCCAAATTTGAAAAAAAAGTGTAGGGGACAACAAAAAAAAAAAACGCCCATTCAATTTATGTCAATCATTTTTTCTATTGTACCTGAGGCAGGGGTGTTTTCGCGATAGCGTCAGGGTAAGATATGAACGCCAGGCCCGTGCCGCCATCACCAACCACGTCGTTCACCTCGCGGCCCAGCACGTGCGCCAGGTTCCCCAGGATGCCGAAGATGGTGATACCGGACAGCAGACTCGTGAAGGTGTCCAGGGTTGTAACGATCATGGCGTCTCTGTAGAAGATGATGAAGCTTAAGACTTTGTCTTATGGTCGCAAATGTCGCAATACTCGCAATTATTGCTATTTTTTTTTGCAATAAGGCCTCTAGGGCTCTTTCGCAAGTCATTACAATATTTAGAGTTATTAAACTAGTCTTTTTGATTTAATGTGTAATACTACTGTGCAGTGTGCAATCGCACTTACCTGTAAACATTTTGTCTGAAGCCGTTGTATGAAGAGAACATAATCATACATCCCGTGCACACGGAAAGAGAGAAGAATACCTGCGTTACGGCTGCGTACCACACCTAGGAATCAAACACACACACATAGACAACAAATTTTTGGTAATGAAAACCTGTTGGCAACATTTGACGATTATAGGTTTGTCCCACATCACACAAAAAAAATTGCGTGCTAACTTAGAATAATCTTACTGTAAAATAATTACGATAACTTGACTTAATCTTCTCTAGTGTAATAATGTGAAAGTGCCTACAGGCACAACTTTTTTCATAGTTTAACTTAGCAAGGTAATTTACAGAGGAAAATGGGGACTACGTTGGTATTGAGATAGGTAAACTATTTTCCATCTAATACTGCCGTTGCAGTGTCAATCATTATTGAATAGTTTCAAAATTCTCCCTACTCGGACAGGTCACCCAGTACAGTTTAAGTAGTAGGGGTTGAACCTTACATCAAGTTCGATGAGTTTATCCCACTGGGGAGTCAAGAAGAACAAAATTCCCGTCCCGGCTCCATCCAACAAACTGGTACTGAAAATGAGAATAATTACTGTAAATTTGATAATATTATGCTATCGTAAAATAGTAAATATAAAAAATTGGGGGAATAAAAAAAACACCTTTCTACCACCACCACATCAACATCTTGTATTATGTGCATTATGTGCACCAGCAAAGCTCGGTCACCCAGATATAAACTACCTTAATATGATAATCACACAATATGGTCCTGGCGCTCTGAGCTGGCAGTTACCTCGCTCAACGCATAATGGCTCCTCTACACGATGGGCCAACGCCGGCCACTCCAAGGGACGCATTTTATGCGTTAGAGGGAGCAAGTGATATTGCTATCTCATTCTACCGCATGGCTGCGTCCCTTGGAGTGGCCGGCGTTGGCCCATCGTGTAGAGGAGCCATGAGTCTAGCTGTTCAGCGGGGTAACGCAGCCAGCATATATCTTAGGGACCTTGCCGCAGGGGCCTTTTTTAGATTTAGTTTAGTTTGTATTTAGATAGTTTAATTGTAATTTTAAGTTGTTTTTATTTATTGTTTTTGTCTTGTTTTTGTACCTTATATATGAATAAATAATATTACCTGATCAACAGAATAATCATGACGATGTAGGGGAAGATGGCGAGGAAGTATGCGGCCTTTCCGGAGCTCTTGACTCCTCGTGCGACGATCAAGAAGATGATCACCCAGGATAACAGCAGGAACAGCACCAGGTACCAGATCGGGAGCCCTGCAACCACATCCAACCTCTTATTAATTTAAAGCACCATCACAGCCTAATCCTATCTTGGTGTAATTAATACGTTTTAAATTCCATTCTGTTGCAAGGTGCTATGGTTCACCAAGGTTAACACGCTCACTCCGGCACTGGGCCGAAAGATCTTATACAAAATATGGTTGAATGATACAAAGTATGGTATGATTAATTACGATCGTGTTACCTATTTTAGTCCTAGCGTTTGATGCCATAACAATTGTCAGCAGGAAAGAGCATGCCAGCGTTTTGTTGACACAGTAATCAAGATTCCTATATCATACCAATAATTTGCTCTTCTGTGTTTGTGCTTACGAATAAATTATTTCTATTTCTATATTTCAATGTATCTGGGTAAATGGGAAAATAACAATAATCTAATCAGTCCTCACAGAGATAAGAGTGATTATTCCCACTCTCACCTTATTCGATTTGGCGGAATAAATAACTAATTACCTATTAAATTGTAATTTTAGTAAGCTCTTTTAAAAATAATCATTGAAGTGTAACGTTTTTAATGGATTAACAATAATTTTGTTAATTAAAAATACGGCACGTATTTAACCGGTCAACTAATTAATCGAATTTGGGTAGTTTATAAAAATGGGTAAACAAACAAAAACGGAGCCTTAAAATATATCAATAGGTATGAGTTGCATTTTAATGCCGTTACAGCTTTTGATTATTTTTAGGCAGGTACCAAGTATTTCTTTGGCAACTGATTTATATATTGGAGACCATTTATGAAGCACATTTTAAAAACAAAACGGCTATCTATTAATTCAAAAATTAAGTTCTTATAAAATATTTCTTTGGTCATTACACGGTCAACCTAACACGCGCCTACGCCTCCTCGCTTTGCTCGTCGTCGCACCTATCTGTTGACTCTGGCAGGACACAGTGGTAACTATTGAAATTAGTAATTAAAAATTGAAAGATGGTATGGTATAATGGCCATTAGGTTTTTCATGATTAGGAATTTCGACTATAAGTACACTGACCATTGCGTATTGGTAAATTAATTTCGGTTTAAAGATATTTATTTTTCATAAGAAATTACATTTCACTTACACGAGAAATATATGTATACTAACTTAATATTATTATATAATAAATATTATAAATATTATAGGACTTTATTACACAAATTGATTAAGCCCCACGGTAAGCTCAAGAAAGCTTGTGTTGTGGGTACTCAGACAACGATATATATAATATACAAATACTTAAATACATAGAAAACAACCATAACTCAGGAACAAATATCTGTGCTCATCGCGCAAATAAATGCCCTTACTGGGATTCGAACCCAGGACCGCGGCTTCACAGGCAGGGTCACTACCCACTAGGCCAGACCGGTCGTCATATAATTAGTAAACAGTGAGCTCGGACATGGGTACATACCAGTTTGAGGTATTTTGTGTAAAAAGTGATATTTTTGAATTTAACTGCTTTCGTGTTAAAATACTACCTAGCTGAAACGATATGCTCAATCATGATTACTTATAGTTAGTTTTTTTTAGCATTAAGGTACACATCGTCAATTTAAGGTAAACAATCTTGACGTGTCTTTTTATTAAAAAATATTGAAAAACGCTTTAAAAAAATAGTTTATATTACTTATGAAAGCAAAACAATGTAAAAGATCGTATATGATTTATAATTCTAACATATTTGCTGTGAGTTATTTTTCAATGGTGATTTTTAATAAAAAGACATGTCGAGATCGCTTACCTTCTTTCTAATGCTAAAAAAACGAACTATAGGTGTGAACAACTAGATTGACAACCAAATTTTATGATTACTTTACAATATTAAGTAGTTGCCAATTTATTATTGTAGTCGCCAACCTATCACTTCAAATTCCCTATAAATTTTTTGGGTGAATTTATTTTGCTGCCAGTTTTTTTAACAATATGATGCTTATATTTGAGGCTAATATAAATTTATTGGCGCTAAAATATTAATGCACAGCCAAATTATATTATTATATGCCCAATGAAAGTTCCTGTTTAATAATTTTTAGTTGCCCGGTTAATAATAAGCCAAAAAATACTAATATTGTTGCCAATTCATGTATGTACTAACCAAGACCACCAGCAAGGGTGTCCTTCTGTTGAATCACTGTCCTCCTGTAAAATGAAAATAACAGCTAATTTAATATACGCACAGAATGCCCTTTACATAAACTGATATTAAGCAAACTGATAAAAGAGTTGTTCTTTTTCTTCTAGTACCTATGGAATATTTATAGATTCAATTTTTGTTATTAACAGTTGAAAAGTTACTTAAGTTGAAAATTCTAGAAAAAACTAACAAAAAGAATAGCTCGGCACTGCTCGTGCCGTTCTCAACATGGAACCCGACGCCGTCGTGGCCGGACGGCACGCACAGCACGTCGGTCCAGGCCTCGTCGCACACCGCCCACGGCAGCGTCCCTTGGAAGCTGAACACCAGGTAGTACAGGCACAGTGCGATGATCGACACGTAGTAAGATAAGATGAGGCTCGTGCCCATGGCCTGTGCGTAGCCCGTTCCTGGAAAGAAGATATGATCATACAGATATAGGTAACATTCAAAACCAATATTTTAGCCGCTAAATCACTATGATGCTACTGCTTTTTATTAATTTATTTAAGGAAAACATTTTTTCCAACTTTCTGACATGCTCAGACTACCATACTTTTCCCAGCATTTTATTTATTTGTTTATGCAGATTACGATTCAAATGATTTCAAATGATTAGTATTTGAATACCCATTACCCAAGCATAATAAATATATTATTAAAAATAGGATTAACCTTTCATTGCAGGCGACAGTGCCCAAATCTTCACAGAATTTCTTGTACTGAACTGGCCCATTGCACATTCAAGGTAGTACATGGGTTTACCAATGATGAAAAGTACTATAATGTAAGGTATGAGGAAGGCGCCACCGCCGTTATTGTACGCCACGAAGGGGAACCGCCACACGTTGCCGAGGCCCACAGATGTGGCTATACAGGACATGAGGAATTCGATCTGGTTTCCCCATGTTGCTCGCTGGGGCACATCTGCTTCTGGGTCCTCCTGAAATTATATATGTATATCCAGATACTTATATAAAGAGGCCGCAAAGCGACTTACCTTTTCGTCCATTTAGCTTAGCACTTAGCAGGGGAGCTAGAATTAGAACCTTTACAGTTTAAATTTTAAATTACCGATAGACAGAAATAAATGTCATATACTAAGAAAAAATGACCCAAGCCTCTAGTGTCGCCCAAGAATCGAACCAGCGTCCTTTGCTATCGCGGCAGGTGCCTGTTTACCTCTTGGCCACCGGGGAACAGTGGCATAAGTCGAATTTTTCCAAGTATATGCACTTCATAGGTACTGAAGGCTTATGGCGCCCCCTGGCCACCTCTAAGGTAGAACAGTATGGTTTATTTCAGTTTATAATTTATATAGTAGTGTGACTACTCGAAATAATAACAAATTAAAATATTTTCTGAAAATAATTTAATTTGCTCTAGTATGTAGAAAATAGACATTCAAAAGACGTTTTCAGTTCAAAAAATCAAATTCCCATTAAATAAAATTACGTGCTCTAAAAGCAAACTTGTGGCGGATTTGTGAAAATGAAAAAAAAAAACAATTTATTAAGACGAAAGGGGATGACCGCTTTTCCATACAAACGTAGTGCCCATTTTCCTCTATTTATATTATAGACATTATTCATTTGATTTTTTCCAATTTTTTATTATTATCACTACATAGTATAAAACAAAGTCGCTTCACACTGTCTGTCTGTATGCTTAGATCTTTAAAACTACGCAACGGATTTTGATGCGGTTTTTTTTAATAGATAGAATGATTCAAGAGGAATGTTAATGTATAATTTGTTAACCCGTGCGAAGCCGGGGCGGGTCGCTAGTATAACATAAAAGGAGCTTAATAAATATTTGTATGGACATTGTTTTTCGCTCCTAACTTTTATTATAGGTAGGAGAGTAATCAAAAAATCTAAAAATTGACCACGAAGGGGCATAGCTGTGATCAATATTTACTATTTTAATAAATTGTGTAGAACTACGTTTGTAAGAAGCGGTCGTCCACTGTCCGCTTAACCAAGAGCATCCGATTTTACAGAAAACTTGATATCCAATTTTTATAAAAATTTATTTTTATTTGAAATGGATCGAAAAATTAACAAAACTTCTATTTAACGAACATTAAAAATCGTCCTCATAAGCGAAGTCTGATTTACGTCTACAAGGTCTTTTTTCTTGTAAGAGGTGATTAAAATGTTATCATTTTTAATAGGTATTACATATTTAAGTTAGTTAATTTTACAAGTCATTTCATATATTTAATATGTATCTAAGTCTTAAGATTTACCTCCGACGTTTCGAGGACGGCGTTGTCCCCGTAGACGAATTTAATAATTGGTGTGAATTTAATAATGTGTAAAAATCGTGAAAGTTTAAATCAGTGCTATGAAATACTTTTAGCGATCTTAAAATAATATATAATTACCTATCGGACTTTTTTTTAAATAATCGTACTTGTATTTATCTATAGTTTTATCTAAAGAATTTAAGGATTCAGACATAACTACTTTATGCTTATTAACTACTTGCTACACAAGATAATAATACTAGATAATAGATAGATTTTAATATATTTAATGATGTCTGTGTCTCACAGAATATTTGTTATTAAAATTGTATTTTTTTTTTTACTTTATTTCTAGTGCTGTATGCATTTTTTGTCCTAAAGTGGATCATTTTTTTTCCCATAAATAGACTCTACGTCTTTAACGTTTGTTTTGGAAAAATATGTATGTCTTCAAATGAAGCGCGCAGAGTCCAAATGATATACAGGACCTATGTATCACTTATTAGGTACGTTCGTAATTTGAAGAAAAAGTCATGTACCTACCTAATAAGTTTTATGGTAAAAATAGAGAAATGATGTTACGAGCAATGAAAGACTTAAATTAAGGGTGCACATATAACGACCGGTCTGGCCGTGTCGGTAGTGGCCCTCCCTAAGGAAGCCGATGGCCCTGGGTTCGAATTCCGGTAAGGGCATTTATTTGTGTAATAAGTACAAATATTTGTTCCCGAGTCTTGCGTGTTTTCTATGTATTTAAGTATTTTTATAATAGGTATAGTATATCGTTGTCTGAGTAGGTACCTACTCACAACACAAGTCTTACTTAGCGCAGCCCTGTAGCACGGTCGCATTTTTATCGTTTGTCACGTTCTAACAAGTATGTAAGTGAGAAAGTGACGGGCATAGTGATAGTCGATAAAAATGGAACCGTGCTGAGCCCGCAGGGCTAGTCAATTTGATTAAGGATGTCCTACAATATTTATTTATACATATAGGTATATTTCTTCATCAAATAGCTTCGCTTTCGTAAAAACTAGTGGCCACACCAATTCCTGGGATTATTTGCCAAGCGGACCCCAGGCTCCCATGACCCGTGGCAAAATGCCGGAACAACGCGAGGAAGATGATGACTATGATGAGGTATATTTCTTCATACATTTTAACGCCGTAATATCACAAAATAAAACCTTAAAATTAAATTTCTGAGGGACCCTTGCCTTAAAACTATCCCGGTATTTCGGGATCCCGGGATCCCGGGATCCCGTCTTTTTAAACGCATTTTTCAATACCGGTATTTTTAAAGGCAATACCGGGATCCCGGTATTTTAAAAATGAGGGAAATGCGCAGTATAAACCCTTTAAACCCATTATATTCGGCTGTATCAAAAAGCTTACTAAACGCCAGACGCATCTAGAGTTAGACCAAGAAAAGTCTGCAACGATTTTGATAGCACGCGCAGTGCAAGTGTTATATTAAACGTCAAATGGTCTAACTCTAACTGGTCTCTAGCCCGCATTTTATTATTGAAACAAGATCGTTGCCTAATGCGTCATATAAATATTTAGTGGTTGGTGGTGGATGAATCCTGAAGTTATGTGAGTGATGAATATGATGATAGTGACATTAACATGAACATAATTAGTTGTTCTAATTTTATCAAAAAATAAAACGAAAGAGCAAGGATAACTGTAATAATGGCAAACCAATTTTGACGGAAATTTGAAAAAATGTTGTCTGGTTGGTTAAGTTGGACTACAAATGTAACTGGTGAGGTGAAGTCAACAAATTGGATAAAATTATTGCCAACCTTGAGTGTGAAATAAAATTATTGCAGATGGCGGCATTGATTGTTTATTGTTGTTATAGCTTTTAGGACATATCTGGTATTCCAGTGAGCCTTTTTAATTCCCCTTTTTAATAAAACTGTATATTTTTAAGCGATTCATATCCAATACCGGGATCCCGGGATCCCGGTATTGATGAAGACAGTTTCGGTATTAATACCGGTATTGTGAGAAGTCCGGTATTTGGAAGCCCTACTTAAAACAAACACACACGAGCGTTTTCCAAAAAAAGTGTACATGTCATTCATGTCTTCAAAATATTGACTTCTTGGGCTCATTTTACTCAGAATCATTTGTACATTCACGCCTCATACATGAAAAAATGTGTCACAAAATTTTGTATGAAAAATTTTTATTCCAGTGCGTCACGTTCATACAAATAAAAAAAATTTCATACAAGAATGTGACGATCAGGAACAGAAATTTTTGGACACATTTTTTTATGTATGAGGCGTGAATGTACAAATGATTCTGAGTAAAATGAGCCCAAGAAGTCAATATTTTGAAGACATGAATGAAATGTACACTTTTTTTGGAAAACGCTCACACGTACTTTCTTTTCATCGTTAACTTCTAGAGGTGGCGGTGGTTTGAATCCCGGTGGAGGGCGAGGAGGGCCCCCCGGCGGAAGAGGCCCTTCCGGGAATGCGTCGAAGGCGGCATTGTCTTGCTCTTTGCTCTGAAAAAAAAGTTGTACGTTGTTATAGAAACCCCTTTCAATAACTTGAGCAGCAGAAGACACATTTTGGTTTCCGTCTTCTCACGGCCGCCATTTTGATTTTTATTTGGTGAAATAAGTGTAAGCAGTGGAGACGTAGTGATTATATTATCTTTGCAGTGGAGACCAATGATATTATATAACCATAGATAGGTTATACTCATACTTGAGGAGCACAAAAAATATGTACTTCCATATTTATTTCTATGCCTATGAAGAAATCTGTTATTTTTGATTAATTTTCTCATTCCATCCATCTTTGTCACACTCGTTGTTAAACATAAGGTCGTCTCTTTCTCTTTCGGTGTGCGGGAGCTCGTTAGCACGTGCACATTTCTCGCTTGTCCAGCCGCGTCTAAAGGCAACTTGTCCAATTTGTCACAAGTTAAGCGCTTCAATTTTGGAACGCCTATAACCTATCTTGAGTTATAAATCATTGGTGGAGACCGGAGGAATCTAATGATACGTCATTTGTAGAAATCCGTCCTGTATCCCTTAGCTACAGGATGTTCTAAATCATCAATTCTTAAAACCCTATTTTTTGGTTTAACCGCAGTCGACCAAAATGTTGATATTGGAGTAAGTAGCTGCCAAAAATCTCGCTTGTTTGTGTTTTGTCTATTTTTTACACAAAGACACAAAGCTATGTAAATAGTAGGTACCTATACTTTATTTACCCTAACTATAATTTCATTGCGTAGCGTAGTCGTATTTGTAATTAAATTTGTGTACGTATTTTATAATATCCATAAACACGACTTTTTGTTTGTAAACTAATCGCAAGGTACCTGTTCCATGAGTATACCAACAGGTATTACAAAACATTATTTTAATGATAGGTAGGCACTGATGAAGTTTGATTCCTCATTATTCATGGTCATAATAGAAAGGCGACTAGATGTTTTTGCGCATTCCATCTATGAGAAGTTCTTGCGAAACACTTGTGCGGTCATGTGATAATTTGGCAATTCGAATTAATTCAATGCAACATGTAGGTGTAAGTATTCAATATTACTTTGTTATTCAATTGACCGAAGCGTTAGCGAAGGTCTCCGTTTTGACCCGGGCATTTTGATTTCGTATGTCCTGATGTTCTCCTCCACAGGTCGCAATTCTTAACCGATTCTTGTGAAATTTTGTGACCAGATTCTATAATTAAATATATTTTTTTGTCGACCGCTGTTTTTTCTTTTTTTTTCAAATGCGGAAATTGGGATAAAGGACTTAAGAGGTATGATACCTATATGATACCATCGCAATGTCATGAAACCACATTGAAACAAGTCTAATACCGTTCTTAAATATAGTAGTGCGTCGATAACCGTGATCTTGTATCAGTTATAATTGGAACCTTGTACGCAAAGTATAACAGAAGGTCGTTTCAAACAAAGGCCGACAGTAGTAGTGTTCGCGATGTAGTGTGCAGTAAGTTGCGCGAGCACTATATAGACACAAGGAAATTGCAAAAGTACTATGCAGGTCATCGCACCGATGTTTATTATACCTATACCTAGATAAATACTATCTAGCTCCACAGTTTATATTATATACCTAAGGTATGCAACAGTAAATTATCTGTTATCAACACCACCATCACCACCATCGTAAGCGCGGACTTCTGGCCGAAGGGGGTGGTGTTTCGACGGTCCCGGGGCAACCTGCCGAACCCTACGCCGAGTCAGACGACGCAACGGAGCCACGCTGTTATGTCGTCGCCCAAATCTAACATTTAATTTGTTTTCTTGTTTTGTAGTTTCACAGTGTATTGGTTTTACTGTAATGCTGTGTCACTTATTTGAGTAATAAATAAATAAATAAATCAAGGTCATCAAATACTAGCCATTTCATGGAGAAGATCGCCTCGCAAAAGGTGCGAGAGAAATGTGTGGCGGTGTCATGGTGCCCATGGTGGTATAGATAGGGGCTGCACCCTTAGCACATGATTGGCGCGACAGTATCTCGCGGCGAGATAGACTACCCGTATTTTTCTAAGTATGTTAATAAAAGAGGGACGGGTAGTCTATCTCGCCGCGAGATACTGTCGTGCCAATCATGTGCTAGCCCGGCTGATAGGTATTCTTAGGCAAAACAAATCTAATTTAGCTCTCCTAATTCTTCATGAACAGTAGAGAAAAATTTCAACTGTCTGACAATTAGGAAAGCCGCTGGGAATAGAGATTTATGGATCGCCCGGCACTGGTACTCGTAGCGGTAGTAAAGAATGCTATTAAGGTGACGGTAGAGGTGGGTAAATTTTCAGATTCTGTCAATTTACCCCATTTCACACACAAGCGCACTTCACGCACACTACCTCACTTTACTGGGACAGGTCACTGACCCATCAAGTTTTTTTTTAAGATAGCGTTTTGAGTTTAGTGGCCTCCTTTTAGGAAAAGCGTTCCATTGAAAGAAGAAAGAGAAACAATACATTTAATCTTGCTTTCCTTGTCTGTTCATGTCACACGTGACGTATTTAAATTCTAATAATTCATTTGGTTGTTGACAATTTTCTACATTATGGCTTTGTCGAGATACGCGTTTTCTAAAGTTAAACCGAATAAAACCAGATGTCATTAAGTCAGATGTAAAATTTTATTTACTACTCTATACGACTTTTCATAAGGCTCAAAATCAATTAAATGAGAATTTAAATAAATAAAGTTCCGGCAGGGTGCAAAATTTAATTAAGGCGGACAAAATAAAATTTGAAAATATATGGAAACAGTGTTGGCTAATGTACCCCTAATATCTTTACCGATTTACTTTTATGTGGTATATTCGCCTTTTGTTTCACTATTAAATTAATACAATTAAAATAAAAAATATTATACCGGTATTCCACCGGTATTATTTCAGTGCTGAAGCGATTATCTTCGATCGTAGCCTTGATAATGTAGGTGTTGATAGTTACTTACGGCGGTAGGAGCGGCAATGAACCCCGTGCAGAGTAGAACGTGAGGTGCGTTGGGATAAGTGCATATATCTACTTATAATTCTTTGGCTGGTTGGTAACCCTCTATATTTTATTTTTTGTTTTACTGTTATTAGGTTAAGGGAGTTTTAGGGAGTGAAAAAAAATGATTTTCGTTTTATGCGCTCGCGTGATTGCCGATGGATTATAATTAGACAAAAGAACTTGTTTTCCACGCATCGAATGTAGATCCCTATGACACTTCCTCCAAGTCTTCTCCAATAATGTTTATACCGTATTTTAATTACCTACCTTAAATGTTACATTTCTAAATATTTTTTTTGTGTTATACATACTTCAAAAAAATCGCTGGAGGCCTAGCGGTAAGAGCGTGCGAATTGCAATTCCGGCTCGTACCAATGAGTTTTTCGGAACTTATGTACGAAATATCATTTGATATTTACCAGTCGCTTTTCGGTGAAGGAAAACATCGTGAGAAAACCGGACTAATCCCAATAAGAGCCTAGTTTACCCCCTATGGGTTGGAAGGTCAGATGGCAGTCGCTTTCATAAAAATTAGTGCCCACGCCAATTTATGGGATTAATTGCCAAGCGGACCCCAGGCTCCCATGAGCCGTGTCAAAATGCCGGGACAACGCGAGGAAGATGATGATGATGTGACACATACTTCCAAAAAAATCTACAAATATTTTACGTGACAACTGCTTATAAGTAAATATTATGTAGGTACACTTATAAAGTATAAAGTAGAAAATATCTTATAGGTACATAATATAAAAACCGATCATGTACGAGTAGGATTCACTATGGGTTCCACAGTTACACATTTTTATTGCATATTTTTTGTTTAAGACCAACTCACCTATTATAGGACATAGGTCTTCCATTAATCTTTTGGCGTTGAACTATTTTTTGTATATGTATTTATGTAATACAATTCTGAGTTAGGTTATGGTACATTTTTGCTCACCTACTTATAATTATGTATTATATCTGATATGTCACATGATACCAAAAATCGCCGCAAAGTTAAAAGTTCATTTATTTACGTTACTCATCTTCGGATCACCGACTTACTACTTCCTTACTTGACATATGTGTACTAAATTTCAATTGAACTAGTCCAGTAGTTACGGTGAAAATTGGCTTTAACAAAATGGCAGACACACGAGTGATCTTATAAGGGAGATTATTTTCCTTGAGTGAATGGTATGCATTTACCCCAATGCACCTCACGTTCCACGCGGCGCGGCGTAATCTGGCCCCTATTTCACCACGGTGACAGGTACGACAAAAACATCACTGTTATTGACGCCATAGGCATCCATGGACTACAGTTACCGCTAACACTGATTTAAACTTTCACGATTTTTACACATTATTAAATTGTACAACGGAACCGCAAAACGTTCAAGCGGATAAACAAGACCAAGTGCGGGTAGTTCGAAAAACTCGCGCGGTTAGAAGATGCTGATGTCAACTTAAGCCAGTCTTCTCCGAGACCACGGGGACAACGCCGTCCTCGAAACGTCGGAGGTAAATCTTAAAACTTAGATACGCGATTAAGTCCCGTTGTACAATTTAATAATACAGTTACCGCTTACCATCGGGCGGGCCGTATTCGTGTTTGCCACCTATTATAAAAAAAAAACTTTATTATATCGGATAAAACAGACATTTCTCTCGCGAAAAAATCTTGTGACAATTGTCACAAGATTTTTCAAAGAATTTTCGGTAAGTCTTGACAGGAAATGAGTTCTGTGTCGCAATTTCGATACAGTTGCCGTGTTTCTTGTGAGTTGTGACAATTGTCATTAGCTTCGCAAAATAAGATTTTTTTAGTGGCAATATAATGGAGTTTATTTATTTATTAAAATGTTGGTGGCAAACAAGCACATCGCCCGTCCGATGGTAAGCGGTTACCGTAGCCTATGGAGGCCTGTGACGTCAGCAACAGTGATGTCGACAACTGTCGCACCTGTCACCGTGGTCGTGGTGAAATAGGGGCCAGTAAGTACCTAATAATCGCAGTGGTCTTAAGTGTCACAGACCCTACTGGCGCTTAAGTCCTTTATGACAATTTCTGTCTATTTTAAATTGTTCAAAAAAAAAAAGAAACCGAATAATTATATCGGACTACCAAATTTTCACGAGAATCAGTTGAGAAATGTGATATGCAAAGGAGAAGAATTCGGACATACGAAAGCATTTTTGCCCAAGTTGAAACGGAGACCTTCGCCAACGCTCGGTCAATGATGGTTTAGGTACAGCTAGCTGCAGAGAAAAGGTACCACCCCTGCATACAATTATCTATCTGGTCGTACCTTTTCTCTGCAGCTGACTGTACACCTATAAAAATGGTTGTCCCTGCTGTAATTTTATACCGGTACCGTACTTTGTATTTCAACCGGTATAGTTTTACCTTCAAAACGAACCGGTATTGATAAATAATAACGGTACCATACCGCTTATACCGTAAAGAAAGCATGATGCAGTCTCTGCTTTGCACAATTATTGTGTGGACAAAATTCTTATAATCACCGAAACATACATACCTACGCACATAATGTCATTGAAATAAAACATTGTTATTTTATAGTAAATTTATATAATACTCGATATATACACATAACAATAACCAGACCGCAGCGGTATTAGCCTGTAAGCTTCATCTCTTGTCTCCAAATCCGCAAAAACTAGTTAGTACTAAATGCTGGTCTTGCTGTTATTTTATTCTTGAAGATTATGGCTTGTTTCTTGATTATTGAGAACAGCACGTAATCGCACACATATAGACGGAACGAACGGCAACAAAGTAGGTGTAGACACTAAGACTTTCAGGTATTAAACGAATTACGCTTCGTATTAATAGGTAAGTAATATTTAAATGAATATATAATATTCTCTAACGTAAATACAAGATTACAATTGACATCAAATGTCATTGACGTACAGAAGTCATATACTTTTTTTTAATGACGCAAAATTGATACCAGCATAATGAAAATCAATCCCAATCAGTAAAACGAGTCTTTAAACTTTTTTCATTTTAAGCGGGTTTTGAAGGAACAAGTTACTTAAATTCAATTGTAATCGTATTGTTTTAGGATAGTTTACTGCTGTTTTCGATCGTTACGACCTGTAAATAACAACAAATCAAATTTTAAATAAATTTATTTACCCTATTTTTTGAAATACAATTTATCTACTGGTATACATTTTCGTATGCATATATGATGAAATGTCTAAATAATGTCAAAAACGAGCTACGACGATGTACACGTCTGCTTCGATCCAAGGCCAGCGGCCATCTGACTCAAAGAAGAATTTTGAGTGATGTCGTCAATGTATGGAAATTGTACGATAGTTTACATTTGGGATTGAATTTCTGTGTTGTATTTGTGAGTAAAAATATAAGTAGATAATAATTTGCTAGTTTAGTTATCTAGCTTTCAAAATCACACAACAACTCAATTACTGTTAAAGGCAAAACTGTAATGCATGTTGCTCAAACGGAACCCCATATTTTGATTTTTGGATACTTTTAGTATCGATTTGTAGAGAATTACAGCAAATAAAAAATATTATGCCGTGAAGAGCCGGTACACGGCTTCTTCGTGAACAAATTTACGTATAATTTAATGCAGTTATTAAACATTTCTTGAACAAATTGATTGCACAAAGTGAGCTCTAAATCGAAAACGTCATATACCGTCCCCTTAATGAATAAATCGAATAATACTTTTTCCTGAAGGCAAATTCAACTTGTTTTGATGACAGCGTGTGACATGACGCAGTAAATTGTAATATGCATAGAATTCTTTGTAGTTTTTAGTTATACTTGTGTAGGCATGTAATTTTAATTTTAAGTTTATCACGAATAAAAAACGTGATTCTGATTTTATATTGTAAAAAAAACTATTTGGCAACCTCACAAGCTACCTACCTATCGAAACGCAACATGAAATAGCGTCCGAAGCAGTATACGGGACGTTACCTAAGTCATAGCTAGTCATTAATATAATAGCTAACTGGTGGGAGGCTTGTGATGAATGTTTGTGATCTTAATATACGTATTTTAGTGCGATGCTAAGGTCATCGAAACTGCAGTGTGTGCTGTGTACGTGAATGCTGATTGGATTTTCTTTCCTGCTTTATCAGACTGGTGTGTACCTTAATAAAATGATTAAACCATAAAATAAAGGTTTGTCGAGCGCACCGCAATATTTTTCTTGGGAAACATCGCAAACAAAGATAACATCAACATGACAAATATTGGATTGGTTAGTACGTACCTACAACAAAACACGCCGGACAATAAGTAGTAAGTGTAAGTGTAAAACAATGGTATATTTAGTATGTCGTAGAAAATATATCTAGATTCTCAGAATGCGTACTAAGTGTACCTACTTACTTGCATCGCTATTTGTAATGCTAACGTGAAATGAATGTTGGTAATAGTTTCAGGCCGCGTAGCCAACGTGCCAATCGCTTACGCTCCGTAGCGATCGAAACGCAACTGTCACTGTCGCACTAATATGGAAGAGTGATAGAGAGACATAAATCGTTTCGTAGTCGAAGCGATAGCGATTGTCAGCTTGGCTAGGCCGGCAGGTCTGCTGCCGGTCTGTATAGGTAGTATTACGAGTCGATAGTATCTAAATAGGTACAATAAAAGTTTCTGTCAATAAGATTCATTTTAGATACAACGTTTTATCGCTGACTGTATTACTTTGCTTTCAACAGGCAACTAGTACCTATTCATTAAGACAAGCCTAATAAACCCAAACACAATTCAGTTGCGTTTTTTATCACAGAGTTCCTATGACCACTTCCTGTCTCCATCATCAGATCATCTCGATGGTACTAGAATACTGCATTGTCATCCAATTTATATACTTACATATGTATGCAAATTTTCAGCTTTATCCGAAACCGGGAAATGGGTCAAATTTAAGATTTGCAAGATTTGATTACAGACAGACAACGTGAAGGTAATTAATAGAAGAGACAACCTTTGCGATAAGTGATTATTACTAATAGGTATTAACGTTCTAGGTAATCATATATCAAAAGTAAATTCATCAGGATTATGCCTGAACTTTTGACACAAGAATCTGATAATCCTACTAAAAACGTAAAATCGTGTTCATTAGCATAACGCAGAAGTGCTACAACTTTTCATGAATCTATAGTTTAATTTTCTATGCTAACTAAATTGACTTGGAACCCATGTCTAGACAAGAAGACAATACATGAAGGGAAGTATAGGTCATGTTCTTAATGCATAATACGGGATACGGGTCTTGAAAAATATTGTAATAGGTAGACGCCTAAGATATACCTTATAATTACCTTGGTGTCAGTAACTTCATAAACAATCTGTCTGAAAGACAAAAACTAGGAATATGAGTGGTAGATAAAGATACTTGCTTATGCCTTAGTAATAATTATAAAACACCCATTCAAACAGCGTGTGAACTACAAATAGAGGAAGTTCAGTAGGTAATTACTTCGCGTAGAAGAAGTTATGGTTTGTATTTACCGGCCTACGTTATCCTTATCATATATATGGTCGTTTAGTGTTGTATGGCGTTATATCTGAAGCATATAATTATTCCAATCTAGGTTTTATGTAGGTACACCGGTCATTTGTAAGATTATATCTTAGTTTTTAATATATTTTCAAAGAGGAAGTTGTCTATAATGACCATTCGTCGAGATCTTTGTTATTTTTATGTTGTTATGTCCTTGATATCTCGAAGACGGACCGTTATAGAAAATTATTTTTTGTTGTCATCACGTCAAGACCTGATTATTGGGTCCTGGAGAAATCGAAGGAATATAGTGATTAAGGTGTTTTTTTAGTAACTCGTGAATTTACAGTAAGAAAGCATCATTTTATGAAGTGGAACTGCTGATGAGGACCATAACAAGCAATAAATTAAATTAATTAAGTAGTGACTGATGACGTGATGACTACGGCTACAAAAGTAATAAGTAACAAAATACATAAAACGACTAAGACCAGGTTTTAATTTATGGAAGGAAAAATATAGTCACGTTCCTATTATTACTGTGAGAGTAGGTACGTACCTAACAAATTAAATCGTAGCGCACTACATCACGTGGAATGCAAGAGATAATACCGAATCTAATCAAAATAATAATGATTATCTATCGATTATTACACCGGTGTATAACGTACCTACAGACGATAAACCAACACGAAATTAATTACCTATAATAATAAAATACCTACCTGATTTCACATTTGAAATGGGTATTTACTGGTTTTTATCGAGCAGATAATTTTTTACTATTTTTTTTTCATGATTTCTTAGTTCCAGAGATGACAGAACAGAACCAATGAGAAACACTTTTCTGAAACTAATAATACATACTGCTAGTCGGATACAAAACTTATTAGTACATATTTAAAGATATTTGTAGGTAATTTATCTAATTAACAATAGCCTCAAAACTAATTAAGTATTGGATCTGAGTTAAGATTCGATTTTTCAGGATCTATGCACAGTCAAGTAACTTCAAAACTATCTAATATACCCTCACTTTTTCACGAAATAGGCGCCTATTTTGATCTTACTCACATCCAGTATCAGTTTATGAGTTTAACTATAGGTAAGTCTGGTAAACTTAATTATAACCTAGTGATTATCATATCGTTGAACTGCATGAGAAACTGTTTGTAAACAACGGTTTGTGATTACAAAAACACACTAAAACACGTCTGCAACTTGTTGCAAAACACACAAACATGGAGACACCACAACACATTTTTGACATACACAACTTCTCACCATTGTGATTCACTGTCACTTTGTTTAGCAATTTTTTTTTACTTTTCGCGAGCAAAGGCAACGCGCGCCTGTCGGACGCAAATGAATTCGTGCGCGTGGTCTTTCTCAGTTTTATATAAAATATATCGAGCGGCATGCATTGAAGGATGGCTTATCCGAATACCGCTCTAACTAATCACCCGTGTTGACGCATTTACGTTAACACAAATCCATCGCAACAAGGTGCCTTTGATTTGTTTGTGAGAACCCTTGTCTCACCAAGGTATTAACTGATGGGGATGACACATTTTGTACCTGTGCATTACACACTTAAATTATATTGACTTGGTAATCTAATCTGAAGAATACAGACAAGGAGCGGTTTTCAGTGTCTTGAAGAAGATGTTTAAACAACTTTTTAACTCTACAGATTGATCCAAAAATACGTGGACAAAAAATGTACTGCGGCATAATGTTCATAATTTTAACAAACGCTTGGGTTTGTTACCTATCATAATTTGTTGATAATACGTTTTGGTTTAGTTAATTTTATGTAGGTACCTAGTTTAAATTTAATGAAATTTTGTAAAATACGTGTAGGGTACCTAAAGGAAAAAAATATTCGTTAAAAATGTCATCGTATTTTTGGGCCATCGCGTAAAGTTGGCTTTCTACCAAAAAGAAAAATTAGCTTAATAACCTCCATGTGTGGTCGTAAAGGCCAGAGTACGCCGGCTGCGTGTCCGTAGATGTGCACTTGCGCGTGTGCTAAAATGTTTGAGCCGTGCACGCACACGCCACGCAAGCGGTGTGCCGTCTCTCATAAGGATCTGTGTATTACAACGTGCACGTGCACGTCTACGCACACACATCCGGAGTGCATAGGCCTTAAACGCGCGCCGCGAGTGCACACATATGTGTGCTATAGTAGATTGCGCGCTTTATACAAGCCTTGCTTCAGTTGCGCTAATTAGATATGCAATCTGAAGCAAACATAAAGCTTGTAACAGACTATCGGACCGGACCGCGACCTTGGAGCGTCGCACCCATAAGTGAGAGCGAGAAACATATATCTCTTTCTCGCTCTCACTTATGGGTGCGACGCTCAAGGTCGCGGTCCGGTCCGATAGTCTGTTACCACTATAATAAGTGTGCACTCGCGGCGCATTCGCTGGATTTAATCGCAAATATAGGGTTCGCTATGGGTTCGCTATAAGACGCATCATAATGGCTCGCTCCCTAGCGCGCTATTTTTTTTTAATCATTACCCAAATACCTACACCTTATAAAACTATATCACTACGAGTAAAAGTTTGTTTGTTCTGAAGTTAGCAAAAAATCGCAGTAAATATGTTTAATTAAGATTTAAAGTTTGCATAGGTACACCTACACACGTTGATATATTAGATACCTATATAATAGTAATCTATATGTGTGAATGTATGTATAATATCAATTTAATGAAATGTGTACAAATTGTAATCAAATCACCTACTTGTAGCCCTCTTATATTGCCGTGCCCTTGCAGGGTGTCACATGTATACCTTTATGTTCCATTCCATCCATGTTTGTAATGTGATATGCAATAAAGTATTCTATTCTATTCTATTCTATTCTAATCTCAACACTAATCTCCGCTGTATGCTGTTATCATTTCAAATATAGTTTACTGATTGGTTTTGTCCACCATCAATAGTGTACTTACCTACTTGTTATTTAGCTAACTGCGTTATGCAAGTGTGCATAGGTGTAGGTACTTTTAACTTATATAAACATACAGTTGTATGCAATATAGGTAATAGCAGTCAATAGGAAAATGAAAATTAGGGGAAATCTATAACTTGAGATCAATTATATTGGATATTTTTTGGAAGCGGTGGTGGCCGAGTGGATATGACGTCCGACTTTCAATCTGGAGGTCGCGGGTTCAAATCCTGGCTCGTACCAATGAGTTTTTCGGAACTTATGTACGAAATATCATTTGATATTTACCGCTAGCTTTTCGGTGAAGGAAAACATCGTGAGGAAACCTGCATACATCTGCGAAGAAATTCAAAAGCCCTCTCGCGCATGAGAGGAGGCCTGTGCCCAGCAGTGGAACGTATATATGCTCACATTATTATTATTATTTGTATATCACGGGCCTATAATCCTGGTTTTTTGATAGGCTTGCGTGGGGACTGGGGACACAGATCCAACACGTAGTCCCCTTGGAGAACGTTATGTTATGTAGAACGCCTGCTTATTATTATTATTATTTTCTTATAATTGTTCTGCATTACTTGACATTGTTTCAAAATTAGCTGTAGCCTTTACTTAAATAATATTGGAAGTAAAAAAAAATATATCATGAAAATCGGCTTTTTTACTATCTCGCGGAAATTCATATAAAAACGTAACAACCTACGAAAAAAATACAATTGTGTAATATTATTGTAACTTAGTATTTTGCCTATTATTTCCAATCAAAGCTTTACATCTAAACCTATGTCATCCAGAAAAAAAAACTTTTCTGAGACGATCTTTTTTTAATTCCAATATTTAAGTAAAGGTTACAGTTAATGTTAAAACAATGTCAAGTAATGCATAAGAATTATAAAAAAGATCCCATATAATTGATCTAAAGATATAGTTTTCCCCTAATTTTTATTTTACTATTGACTGCTTGTTTAAAAAGTAGATTCAAAAAGTCTATGACAATCTACATCACTGCTATTATATTGCACACAACTGTATATAGGTAGGTAATAAGCATTGAACCTGATTTTAACTTTCACTATAGGTACAACGGGACTTAATCGTATTGAACTTATTTGGAAATAAGTAATTTCCCTGGCCGTCAGGATTGGCGCCATCAGGAATTTCAGCGAAATATTTTTATACATATTGTACCTACTTTCTATGTACCGCTTCTTAATAACCTTTTCGATCACGCTTTGATCATTCTGGCAAGTGTCGGGGTAGGTACAGCGTTAAGTCATCTCATCTATGGCCTAATAATAGCAGGCCACCTGTGAAAATACCTCCTACCCTACATATAATATACCGGGTGGGGGCTGTCAGGAGCAAAAATTTTTACTGTAGGCTGTACTCCTTCAAGATTGATTATAAGATTTATAAGCTATATGTTGCATGTCTGTCTTTGTGTTTTCACAATCATAAGGTACCTATATCAATTACAACACTTCGTAATTATAGTATACCTAAACAATGACAATGGATATAATAAAATACCACTGATATACAATTAGTCATAAGACAAAAAGTTTTACAAATAATACCTAGTTTTAGCTACATAATTATAAAATAATTACAAGTCTCTTAAACAACTTTACACTCCTCCAAAGAAACTAGTTTAGGTTAAAAATAATATCAATCTTTGAAGAATCCATGCAATGAATAGGAATAACATATATCGACCATAGAATTAAAAGAAATTGCAAGTTGTTTTGTAAAAAAACATTATTATTTTGCCATCATTCGTAATTTCCAAAATGCCACTCAAGCCCCAACATCGTTGGTTAAATCGTTCGTCATGTGAGCAGTGTGGATACCTTTATAAGTAGTTGTCTTTGTGGTAATTGGATGTTTTACTTACCGAGAAAACATTTGTCCTTTTACGTTCTAGTTAAATGAAACATGGATATGAAACTTTCACTTGGAGTGTCCTTGAAAGTCCTTATATTTTTGACCCACTAAACTCTTCTGTAACTTTAACTAGAGGCGTATCTTCTATCAGTCTACCTTTAGTTCAACTGTTAAAGATGAGTATAGCGGCAGACAGAATGAATAGGTTTGGAAAAATGTTCTCGGCGCCTGACGGGGGTGGGGAGGGCGGGATGAACGCTTTAATTTCCATTGGTCCAACATTGTTTTCCAACAGTAGAGTGTCCATCGCTGCGTACGCTTCGTGGACGACGTTCTGTTAAACAAGAGAAAAAATATAAAGCATCAAATAGCAATCTTTTTATATTCAAGTTTTTGACACGTATACATGGGGTTTCGAGAACACTTGAAGGATCTAAGTAATTTAGGCTTCTAAGGTTTTTAGAGCTTGTTTTCACAAAGAACACAACGAAACCTATAGCAACGACATAGATATCACTGTAGCTTCACTAAGTTCCATGCCCACTTGTTATAATGCAATTTACTTTGCGATATTTGACTTGAGTTTTTATTACTAACAGCATAATATGCAACACGCTTCACAAATCGATCATGTTCATACTGTATGTACATTGTGCAGATTATGGTCCCATTCATTAGTCACTAAGCATCAACCATTTACTCATATCGTCATTACACAAACAAAATGTGCGCAACAATAACTCACTTCCGACATTAGTTTCGAGTTGCGGGAGTCAGTGGCTCGGAACATCATGATGGTGTAGGTATTGTCAATGCCTAAGTGGCCGTCGATCCAGTCTTCGATCCCGCCTGCGTACAGCGCTGTAATAAAATCAAAGTAAGTTAAAGGATCCTGACCGAATTGTTTAGTCATCCTTTTGTATTTCGAGAACTAGTTTTTCTGCTCTATAGGTTAGATTTGAACCCACGATTATTAACCACCACATCACATAGGTACATAACTGCAGCGGTTATGTTCTTGTGAAGTTGTGAATCCTGCTTCTCTGAATCCGTAATATCCGTATGTTTGTGGGCGAACGAAGGGCCTCCTCTAATATAGCAGCTCAGAAAGTTTTCAGACTTGACGGATATTGGGAGGCGCGTTGTTTAAGATCTGCACCGCTTGAGCGGCAATCACGTATGGCACTACTGGAAAACCACGCATGGAACAGTTCCAAATAATCTAAATCACCTGATCAAAACTAATACTATCCGTCTAATTTGTGCATCGTAGCCATATTCAGTTGGGTATTTCACAAACCGCTCACGTTGCATAACAATGCCGGACAGATCATAAAATGGCCAATTATCCGATCTGGCTAAGTACAACAGGTGATGTATGTAGGGTACTTTTATGACATCGTGAATCACTAAAGTAAATAGTCGCAACAATGTGTACCTAAATAAGTATAGGTATAATCAATAGTTATCTCTGTCTAGCGTGACAATAGTACATTACGATACAAGTGCGAAAAAGTAGGAAATACGCAACGAGTGGCGATAAATTAAAACACGACCGAAGGGACTGTTTTAAATCGACAAGAGTTGCGAATTATAATAGTATTATGGAATTATTTGAATATGCATGCATCCTTACGTAGGAATTCTGAAGTTTGTCCCGCGACGTACGGACGCCCGCTGATACCAAAGGCAGCTGCAGCCGCCCGAGACGCCCTCTTTCTCTGTAGGTACACACAGACGGTAGTTATTATAAAAACTTAAAAATAGGTGAACGTCTCTTTAGACGTTCGCCAACCACCACCAACGAGAAAACCAAAAATATAAACGTTTTCAGAGCTTAAAGCCCGAATTGGAAAATGCTTATGCTGCCACATTGGTTGCCGCTACGTGCCCTGTAAGATATGTTACGGGTACTAAAATAATAGTTTTTAAAACGGTTAGACCCCCAACAGAGTGCGGTCAGGAGATCCGCGTTCTACTGACCTCTGAAGGCTTGAAATACACACGCAATGTACGCACAAATTCTGTCCGTGCGTTCCATTTTTGTTTTTGTTATATAGTACGTACTTACGTAGATTTCTAATAAAGATTGAGATCAGAAGAGGCAATATGTTGGGGCACCTGATACAACAAAAATAAGCTGGATGAATGTACGTTACCCCGCCGACAAGACAACATATATGTCGTCGTTCATCTTCTGAAGGAAATATAGTGGTTTATTTTTTTTATGGAGCCTCTACGAACTTAGGTTAGATCGATATTTTACCTACCTAGGCCATAGGCTATATGTTAATACCTAGGCTTAACTGTAAATGTATGGCACAGGCATTCTTACATAATTAGCATCGAAGGCACGCTTCTTTCTTGTGTGCGAGTAAGGATACATGACCCCCTGAAATAAAAGATGGGTTTAAAGAACCATTCCAAGTCTTACACATTTCCTTATTGGGTTCTTATACAAGCCTCAATGAGCTTACCTACTTTGTGTGACTAGGTAGAACTGCGTAAGATTGTTCTATAATATTTGTTTATTTATTATAGTTGCACAAGTATGTGTTAGTGGTCCTTTTTTTCTTATAAATTTACTCAAAAAAGATATGGTAGCCCTGAATAATATATTTATGATAAATAAGTACCTATGTATTTAATTATTTTTGCACTTGATATAGTTAAAATTTAAAAATACAGTGTATATATACCTACTTCTTATTTTCCCAGCCTGTAAGTATAAATAACAATATCTGGGAGACTAAGCTCTGAAAACATATAAAAGCTCAAAAATGCGAATTTTACCAGAGATAAGACCTAGCTAGATCGATTTTTCGCTCCCGAAAACCCCCATATAGCAAAATTTATCGAAATCGTTGTAAGCCGTTTCCGAGATCCCCGAAATAGGTATGTAAATATATATACAAGAATTACTCGTTTAAAAAGGTATTAGATATGGTAGATGTGCTTCATGTGCTAACCAGTACGTCACCCTCCTTGAGTGCAATGAACGTGGATATAAGAATCTTCTGCCCGTGCAGGAAAGTGGTGAGTGCGCGTGTCTCTCGCTCGCTGACTTGTCGCGGCCCCGCGTATAGGTCTCCGCACGGATGCTCTGCGCGAAGCTCCTCCGCTATGAACAAAATTCATAATCAAAACATAAATACGAGTAGGGAAGCTCGAAAAATAATAAAATAATACAATTTTATACAAACATGGACCCTGAAAAGAATACTTACACTTCTTTAGATATTATCTACTGAACTATTACTTATACCTATTTTATATTGTAAAATAGCTACGTTAAATGTATTAGGATTAAATAGATTTAAAATATTATCACTTCCTTTAAGGAAGAAAAAAATTACACTATCTCCTTAATGTAGGTATGTAAATCATAAAGATAATGATTAGGTATTGATAATAATATAAAAATGTCTGCACGTCTTTTGTAGGTACCTATAATATTAGTGCGTAAAATGTAATATAGTACTTTAAATGGTGCGGTGATGATGAAAGATACCTACACATGCTGGTTTTAATTTAATGTACCTAGGTAGGTATGAAATGTACAGGCAAATTAGCAGCAGGAACAAACCTGGTATCCATTGGTATTCAAAGTTGCGGTCAAGATTCACGCCATAACAAGGGTGCACGATGCATCGAAAACCATACGACTCGCAGGGCTTGCACGATCTTCGCCCGTCGCACACCTCCCAAGATTGTTGAAGATTCTTCTTCCACTCACGACGCTGATTAATCCATTTCAATGTTAATTAGCGATTAGATTGTGTTACTAACTGAGATAATTACATACGTAATTGAAAAGGTAATCAATATAGACGGATAGGAAAAGACCTTCTAAAATTTTATTTAGTTATTCAATAAAAACGCGGATTTGAAAAACATGAACTGAAAGAAATAAAATAAAAAACTCCCAATACATTTAGGGAAAAATTGTGCGCCCAATTCAGGATTCACCTGTAAGACATACTTGCGTGAAAGTCATGGAGTAGTCATATCCATCCGGGTTGAACACAGGAATGACCCAAAGCCTGAATTTTTTGAGCAAATCCCTCTGAGCGTTAGAATGCTCAATCAGCTGATACAGGAGGTACATGGCTGCTGACACCGCATGGTGGTCCCGACCTTGAATACCTGCCAAAAAATCCATCAATACCACCCGAATGCCAACCTCCTCATCTGTCTATTCTGTCTATTATAGACATCCTCTTAGATTGACATATAAGTAGATCTGAATTCTAAATGATGAGAATTACCTTAAACTTATCAAGTTATCACATCGGATTAAACCTAATTAGAAGTTGGGCTGCACTGTACCTGCAACTATCATTACGATGTCCTTGGCTGATACGACCTGACCGCTGCTTGGGTCGTCTACTATCATCATGTATATTGGATTGTCCATGGTGGTTAAATTATTTGCTGTTATGTCAATCAACTTTACTATGGGGCTATTCGCTTCCCATTGCTTTAACTGCCTTACTATCTGTAACAAAAATCGATTCAGTTTACCTTAGGTAGGTACATTATAGTTTATTTTTGAATGGTACTTCTACCTATTTTTTAAGCAGTAGGTACCTTCGTGATGCCTCAGTGTAAAACTTTGTATGTATATTCAATTCAAGATTGTGCCAGCTATGTTCAATAAATCTAACACTAATAATATACCATTTTAAAAATGTACATACCTCTGGAAGTGTTTGAGGCGTATTAAATGTCAATGGCCTATAATTTAGCAAACTGCACGTGGGTTGCCTTCTGCTTCTGCTGGTCTCTACAGCCTTTGTTGTTTTCGATTTTAGAGGGATGGTAGCCGATTTCTGATTGCCACTAGGAATACTGTCAATACTGCTGGTTGTAGGCTTAGTGACCTCATTTCTTCTATTACTATATTTAAAATCAATATCAAGACCGTCAATTTCTTCATCCGACTCCGCATTCACAACCCTTTTTGCTAGTTTATCTGTTTGTGTGTCACCTTCTGGTAAATCTTCTGTTTTATTTTTACCGTCATCAACGTCACTATCATCATCGTTATACAACGTAATATGATAAGTGACCATATCGAGTTCCGTCGTTTGCCGTGTGGGAATATTTTCTGTTTCCTCAGTCATGGTGGGAAAATTGGTAACAAATTCAGGTGAATTTGTTCGAGTCGCCTTTGTATCAGTTTGGATTGCATACCTTGCTAAAGGTGATAGAAAAGCTTTTAATTCTTTTGCATCTTCTGATTGTGGATGTAATATATTAAAATCTTGCACGTCAAAGCTTGTTCGCGTTTGATCAATAATCGGCAAAGGCGAAGAGCGTGAAGGAGTAAATGGAAGAATCCTTTTCGTTACCTATTACGACATTTTAACTGATCAGTCATGTAAAATATCAACTGATATTGAATTTAATGAGGAGAAAAATGCACACGACATCATTTTGCAGCGACACAGGATACGAGAACGCACTGCAATCTGAGTCTGCTGATTCGATGCTGTTTCTCGAATCTTTCGGGCTAAAAGTGTGTGTGTTGCAAAAGAACTACATTCAAAGAGAACCATTGACAGTATGATACATGAGAGTGTCGCTGAATAATAATATGACCGTAATGAAGGTTCTAAGTAATTGTGGTACTTACACTAGGTGGAGTAACCGGTGATAGCTGTGGTGTCAGTCTTGGATAGAAAGCAACAGGGGTGATTGGTGCGAACTGTTGAGCAAGAGCTGGAGTTCTAGTAATGAAATGTGGACCAGCTGGAGGACTTTCATCCCTGTTAGAATGTTTTTGCAAAGAAAATGGTGGCAGTACGTGGCCTGTAATCAACAAAATTATCGTGATACCTACCAATATATTTTAAAACATACCTTAGTTAATCAAAGGTAAGGTAGAATAAGATTTTTGTAATTAAAGTAATTACCTTGAACTTCTTTTATTGGGGGATATATGATATCATTGTCTCCTGTTGTCCTGACAGTAGTCGGGGGAACAAACCGGGTGTACTCAATGGGTGTTGTATCAAATTCTGACACTTCTGACGTCGGCACTGGCGGCACAATGGGTCCTCCGATTATTATCCGTTCCCCTGCCTTGCTCCCTGACTGTATATTAATACCGACGACTGGGGTGGAATAAGTAGGACTAAAGACTTCGTCATCTACTTTAACGATGAATTCTCGCTTCGACGTCACTAAATTCGACTGCCACCTTGTGTACTCTGACAATTGTCTTTTAACGCGTAATACTATAAAACAAAAGGTAAACATTAGGTAACCTGCATTTTCCAATGAGAATTATTCAGTACCTACTTACACGTCATTTGTTCCCTTGGGTCTTGAATGCTGATATTGGTATGTATGCTGACACATATCTGTGTAAAATCTAAAAATATCAAAAATATGTGTAATTTCATGATAAAATTCTATCCATCATCATTTGACATATATCAAAACAAGTTTTCTTCTAGTTACTTTTTCTGATGCCGCCAGTGATATCAACATATTTTGCAAGAATATAGTGATTACATGATTATAGGAAGACTCGTTCTCTTTTCTAATGTTTAGAAAAATATACACTAAAGTACCTAAAGAATATTATATTCATTTTCTACCTATTTTTGCACTTGACTGACTTGACTTGGACTTTACACGAAATCTGTTTGAAGCGTTTGAAGCATGTTTGAAGTTATATTTTGACATTCGTTGTGAACATGTTGTTTGTGTTCTTACGAAAAGAAGTTACCTATATTTTTAGTTGCCTCTTTACTTTTATAGCCATGCGTTTGCAGTTCAAACTCTATCAAATTACAATACTGTATTTCCTTGGTGCTACATATATGTTATTTTTTCCGCCACGAAATTTCAAAAGGTCATTGATTTAGTTTTGTTATGATTATGATTTACCAGCGTATTTTACGTCTACAGTCAAGTCTCTAAAAAAAGGAAATGTGTGATGTTAAAATGTCAAATTCTAAAATGGGGTTTGGAATTTGCTGCCCGATCAGGAAAGTAGGTCTTACGAGGATAAAACAATAAACTATTGTGAATTAATTTAGATCAGGAGCAAAAATGCGCAAGATAAGGCGCATTGGACCTGAGCTTACATACAAGAAATACGTCGATAGCAACGATGTGGTGTTAGCGGCCGAGCGTATGGTCCGCGAGGCGCCTGACGTGGCTCGCCTGTTGTACCTTCAGCCGAAAACAGCGCAGAATCGCAGCCTGGTCGCTTTGGAGCTGCAAAGTGATAGACAGAGCAGTAAGCCTGGAATTCTTATCATAGCTGGTACGTACCTACAATCATACCTAGGACCTATCTAGAACACGCCCGAAGGGAACCATAAATTTGACATTCTGGTTTGACATTTTGGTATTCTGGTAGTATTTAAGGTGTGCTTGCAGTAGCAAGCACACCTTAAATTTACTAAATTATTTGTCAATACATATTATCAGATACTACCTAATTCGAACGATCTATTCTATTCTAAATTCTAGCACTAAATGGAATGGCATGGGGAGCGCCGAATGCAGTTCTAGAGCTAGCAGAAAAGCTTCTGTACGATACTAATTATCAGACACCCTTCTTCAATGACTACAATTGGTAAGATAGGAAAATATTCGTACATTGCATTGCATTGATTGCAAAATTATCGAATAATGTTAATATACCTAACGAATTTACTTGTCATTTCTCTCTAGGTATTTAATCCCAATGGCAAATCCCGATGGTATAAATTTCACTCAAAGCCAACGCTCTCTAGCGCCACTAGACGCTAACGAATGGGCTGTTAATTTAACAGCCAGAGCCAAGACCCGCGCTGATGAGTGGCACAAGAATGTGGATACCGGAAACGGGACGGACACATGTTTTGGCACTAATATCAATCGTAATTTCGCATTTCATTGGCAAGGTGAGATATGTGTATATAAATAATTTTGTAGGTGCTCAGGGTCTACCGCGAAAAATGTAAATCGAAATTTTGTTATCAACATCTCTATCGCTCTTTCCGTGTTTGCGGCAAGTTTGCGGTAGGCCCTCTGATATAGGTATTAGGTAGGTAGGTACAGTATATGTCACATAGGTATGTGCTTGGACAGCTTTAGTGGAGGCGTTAACCCCGTATCATAGTATACATGTAGTACATGTGTGTGTACCTAATCTAATAGCAAGTACGTGGTTAACAGCTCACTTTAGCTGTCCAAACACATTGTACTTATAGCTCGTAAATAAGTGTGAGTATTAGGTACATATGTCTCAAGGTTTTAAGTAAGTACCTAACGCTTTCCTTCTCAGTTGTAATTTTAGCGAATTACTTAGTACTTAAGTACGACGTGCTAATTTCCACAGGTTTGGCACGTTTCTGCCATCAAGATTATTACCTATAAATAAATAAAGTGCTTACCGTCGTTCGCTGTTAACTGACTATTCGTACACCTTTTAAGACAATCAGTCCAAATGGGAAAATCAAATTGTCAATTTTATCAGAAATTAAAAATTGTCCCCAAACGCGCATGTCGAAAATTTGCACCTCCTTATTCCTGATTTGATCGGTTACAATCGGATCAAATATCCGCGAGCCATGTCATTTGTGCGTCCACACCGCACAATTAAAATTTCAATTTTATTAGATTGTTTGAATAAAATCCCGCTGTGGATTTTTTTTTCGCATCATGGCAAGATCTGCTTACAGTCACTTAAGAGAAAGGGGACCACTGCTTCTCCATCCAAACGTAGTCCCCATTTTCCTCTCTTAAAGCGTTTTGCTATTTGCTGGCTGTACACAAAAATTGTCCCGTACTGTAAAATCACGTTTTTAGATATATTATGTGCCTACGTTATTATTATATAAATGTATTATGTAGGCATGGAATCAAGCCTCGAAAGTATCTACCTCCAGTACCTACCTACACTTTAATTATTTTATCGTAAAAAACCTTCGGATCCTAAATATCATTAAGTAACTATGTTCAATCTTATCATTTTAAAAATCATATTTCAATTGATTAGATAGTAAACATTCTAATTTTCACTGATCGCTTGAATCACGTTTCAACTTTCGTATTTACTGCCACCCGGATAACAAGAAGAACAGTAAATATGACTATTCCAAACAAGTGTTCCTCTTTCTTTGGGGTCTTTCTTGCCCGACCCCACCTCATACACCGCATGATTGTTATGGTTAAATTTAAAGATGATGTAGATGTCGGCGGTCGTTCGTAGGTAATTTCCGCCTAGCATAAAGTTCCTGAGTAATGTTTGGACGATAGTCACATTCAACCAATAAATAAAGATCCTAGAGATAGTTATATATGACTATGTATTATTGTATTAACAGTATAAGTGTTTTGGCATATCTAGAGCTGTAAACTTATACTTGTATTTATTTAAAGAATAAAGAATAAAGGTATAGGTAGGATAGGTTCGCTAGGTTGCTTTAGATGCACAAAGGGCAACCTGTTTAGAATTGTTGATTTTCACGTTTCACTATATGCCTAGGAATTTCATAATCTAGCGGATATAATGATCGGCCGCCGACATAGATATAACTAGTCTAGTGATCGTTATCAACGTGCAGTTTTCGTAGCAAAGGGTATGGTTGGCAGAAAAAACAAATACATTTGAATATTCACTTTTGTTCTTAACTATAAAATAAATACTTATCTTAGGATTACACGTCTAGATATAACTCTTTACGGTACAAAATCTTTTCCGCCCTTTAAAACAATGTACGTCAAATGACATTAAATGTCATAAAAATACAACTATAGTTGCGTGCAATATTTTAGAGACTTAAATTAACCTTCCTGTGACTTCCGTTAACGTAGAAAGGTAATTTAGCTATTTAAAATGGATTTTTTCCAATCGACATGAACAACTGACAGGTAAATATGTTGAGCAAAGTTTAGTCGTTTACCTATTCAGTATAATTTGTATAAGTGATTATAAATATGTATATAAATCTCATAATTTGTGAAATATATATATATATATATATATATATATATAATGTTTTAAATACTTCCGTATTTGATTTTTTGTCAACCATACTTTGCTACCAATACAGCACGTTGATAACGATCACTAGATATAACTTCTTGTAAATATTGTAATAGTATCCAATTATATGTGTCTTTTAAACATTCAGATGATGTCAGCAAATCTCCCGATCGTTGCTCTCAATGGTTTCCAGGCGTTCGGCCATTCTCTACAAACGAAGCACAATCTATACGGAAATATGTCGACAAACTTGGTGAACACATTCAGCTTGCTATTCATTTACACGCAAGCTTTGTCCCTAAGAAGGTAGGTACAAATACCTACTAGGAAATGAATTTTGGCACCCATACTTATTGGACAACCCGGATCCTATTCCATTCTTTACTGTTTTCGGGTTTGACTGGTGACACGTGGTACCTACCAAAGGTTTTACTTTCTCGGGAATCCTGTGTTCTAAGTTCTAAAGAACGTGGAAATTATATTTAGATACAAAAATGGTATATGAACAAAAATCTTAAAAGCCCTCAAAAGCTGATTTGATAATTTTGTCCGAAAGAGTATAGCTAGATTAGAGTCTAGAAGTATCTTTAGGTAGGTACCTACTTAGATTAGATATCCAAAATTCACACAATTTCTTTTCATTTCTAGGAGTTCATGGTATACCCGTGGCGGTATTCGCTACGGATGCCAAGTAACCATTACACTTTGCAAGATATCGGAGAATATGCAGCCAGGTTATCGCGTCAGTCCGATGGAAGAGTATATGAGGTCGGATATTAGGATAAATGTCTTAATTTCAATTGTTGATCGTCCTGTGTGTGTATTTTAATGCCAGTTTTTTGGATGGCCCCACGTTGGGCGCCATATTATAAAGCTATCAAAGGATGCAATTTAACACCGGAATTGTAGATTATACAACAAAGGCCAATCTATTTTCTCAGAGGCAAGGCGTGGATAAATGGGTATTTTTATAATTCAGCAGGTACTTATATATATCTACCTAATTATATAAAAATCTGCTCTACGGTACATTTCAATTGCAAGGAAAAGAAAAATAAAATTATAAGGTTTATTTATCGTAGGTAAAAGCGTAGCGAGTGGTAGCGATTGTGTTGTGGTTTGTGATTCTTGAGAGCTCTATTATTCCTATTCTATAAAGCTCTTACTCAGATGCGACGAAATATTTCTAACCAACTTTGCGATGTTGTAATTGTAACCAGGTGCACCAAAGTAGCAACGACGGGCTCGTGGCGGGCTCGGTGATAGACTACCTGTGTGGCGTAGTGGGGACCGATCTAGTGTACCTACTCAAGCCTTATCACAAGAAGTTTCCAGACTATGACAATACAAATCACCTCAGTAAGTTTATCGTGTTCAGAGTGTTCTAATTGGCCCCACGTTGGGCGCCATATTATTTACAATTCAGAGTATACATTCGTTGAAGCTATATGCATGTAGCGTTGTATATTGTATAGCAAAATACCTATGGGTGGGTATATCGGTTGTAGGTATGAAGGACCTTTGCGTCAAGTACCTATAACTAGTTCAAATAGTGCCTAAGATTTATTTCTCAACCGCTGGGGTGAAAACGTGTGTACACGAGGTGAGAATGATATATGTCGGTGATCATAAAATTCCCAGACATATTTTGAAACAATCCCATTACGATCCGTCGCCGACATCTACACCTTATGATTTTTTAGTATTTCGCTACGCTCCAGATTCTAAATGGATCTCGACCTCAGTAACTCGGAACCCAACTTCAAAATTGGGACTATAAGTGCTAAACCGGAATTAGCTCTCTTGTTGCACTTCACAATAACTATTTTACTTAGGTACTTTATTAGAGGTAGGTTTTGTAACGACTTGACTAAAAAATTTCATTTCAATAGATATTCTGCATCCTAAGCGCTGGTGGCCTAGCAGCAAGAGCGTGCGACTTTCAATCCCGAGGTCGCGGGTTCGAACCCCGGCTCGTACCAATGAGTTTTTCGGAACTTATGTACGAAATATCATTTGATATTCACCAGTCGCTTTTCGGTGAAGGAAAACATCGTGAGGAAACCGGACTAATCCCAACAAGGCCTAATAGTTTACCCTCTGGGTTGGAAGGTCAAATGGCAGTCGCTTTCGTAAAAACTAGTGCCTACGCCAATTCCTGAGATTAATCGCCAAGCGGACCCCAGGCTCCCATGAGCCGTGGCAAAATGCCGTGACAACGCGCGGAAGATGATGATGATTCTGCGTCCTACCTATCACTGTTGTTCCCACAGAAACGTACGTGGAAAAGGCGACGTCTGCCATCCTGAGCCTGGTCCGCGGCTGGCGCAGGAGCACCAAACAAAACACGCTCACCTTCTTCGGAGTTGATGTCGAATTCTAGACTAAACTCTTGTTATTTTTATTAAATCCTTACCTATATCGTTTCTTTATGTGCCTATTTTATTATTTTTTCTACTCCCGTACTTTTATTTGTCATTTAAAAGGTCGTACATACACACCTTTAAACCCCTATGTTATAGTTGTCAAGACAAGTCTTTAGTCTGTACCCCAAAAAAGTATTTGTGCATACACGCAGTATCTTTTTGGTACTTTTACGATACTTCGTGTAATCACCACTTAAAAAATATTGTATGAAATACATTGTTGCCAACCTAATTTTAATTGTCATCTCTGACAGTGAGTACTAAGTGCATGGCTGCCAATCTACAAAATATTCATTAGTTTCTATAGTAGAAACAATAAAATTGCTTCAGAAGTCAGAAACGCGCATGTGACACCCGTAATATAGCAAGATCCATAGACTACGAACACCGCTTAGCGTTGCTTGTTAGTTTCCATAGGCTACTGTGGCCAAAATCGAGAAAAAAACTGTCCAAAATTGTAATTTAACTAAGAGCAAGTACCAGGGCCTCATGAGTTACAAGAAGGTGTCGCTGACCAACCGGCCGTGGGGCGCGGTGGCCGGGTCGCGTATCTTAGCTGTATACTTTTGGTTACCTACATATATGTCTTATATGATTCCGCTTGTTTAAAGTATTATTTTTGTTGAATGAAAAATATTTGTTAAATTTACAATTTTTTGTTCAAAGTGCTTGGTAGTAGAAACAATATTGTATGCAACGTTGTTTAACTGAGTCAAAAAATACTCGTGGCGTCTTTATTAACAATTTTCGGCTTCGCCTCAAATTGTTACTCACGCCACTCGTCTTTTTTGACCTCTCTTAAACAACGGTTGCATAAATAGTAGATTGTACAACAAGGGCATAAAGTGACCCATTTTCAACCGAGGCAATTTTTTGGTCTGAGCGAAGCGAAGACCAAAATAGTAGACGAGGGTAAAAATGGACATTTATGCCCTTGTTGTACACTTTGCTTTTCACTTCGATTGCGAGGAAAATATACATACAAAAATATCCAATATTTTAGGTTCTTTTCCCGTATTTATTCAAGACTAAAGAAAATTTTATTCGGGCCGGTCGGGGGCGCGAGGCACGCCGGGCGGGAGCGCGCCGGTCGGGCGCGGGCGCGCCGACAAGGCTGGCAGTTTGTATGGCAGATTTTGGACTTTATTGCTAGGTCGATAAGGGTCGCAATAGATGATTTTACTTTATGCTCTACGTATAGAACATAATAAGCAACTTTATGTCGTCTACGCACGACATAAAGGTGCACTTTTTGAGCATGAGAAGTGAAATAGTTATTTGTACAACAAGAGATCAAAGTTTGATATTTCTTCGAGTGCTTATTTTGAGTCCCGTGCAAGCGAAAGATTCTATACTCGCTACGCTCGTGAATCTAATTTAGAATCTTGAGCGTAGTAAGGGACTCAAAAGCGCACGAGATGTAAATAACTTTGATCTCGTGTAGTTCACAAAACTTTTCACCTCAGCAGTGAGAACATATTAGAGAACCCGAAAAATGTATTCCTTCTTCATCACTTACCTCTATTCACTCACGTTTTCTTAAGATATACATGGATATACCAACAATTAAGTTTTCACCTCAGCAGCTCGAACAAGGGTACTTTGCTACTTAAAAACAGTGAGCAAAATCGCATTTTGCTCACTGTTTTTAAGTAGCAAAGTACCCTTGTTCGAGCTGCTGAGGTGAAAATACTATTTCATGTTTGTGATAGTCAATTTGTATCTGTGGATGTGGATAATTTTATTCCACGCCAGTTTCAGCTTTTACAAAAATGCTTTCATATGTCCGAATGATCTTGTCTACAGGCCGCATTTCTCTCTCTCGTTAAATTATTATTTTCTCAAAAATAACAACAACGACAACTCGATAACAGTCAAGACAAATAGGTATTGATCATAATAAAGAAAATTACAACATTTTATCGTAACATTTTTATTCAGCTCTTTCAGGCTCTATAAATAAACAACATAGATACAAATCGTAAAATGTACAATATATACAAAATAAACCTAATATCAACTAGTTAATTTCTGCGACGATGTATCATTTTTTCTTAACATCGATACGTCAATGTCCCAGTGATTAGACAAGTTACTAAGTGAGTCGAGTAAGGACAATTCCTTTTGGTAATTTCCCAGGTCAGTCGTGTGAAGGAGGCTCAGTTCTAGAGACACTCTGTGAAGGAACTGTAGTCTTTTGAAGAGTGCGTCTTTGAGCTCTCTGTTTTCGGTCCTACGCCAATATTTTAGGTTTCTGCCGATAACTGTAGTGATGTGTTCTCTTATATCTCTCAGGCAAGTCTTCTTTTCTTTAGTCGACTGAAAACAAAATGTGAGATTTGAGAAAATGCAAATTGATTGTATCCAAGGATTTCACTCAAATAGGTTCATTGTAAGCACTACATTATTGTAAACGGGATTTAATGGTTTAATATCTGGGAGATCGAGCTTTGCTCGGAAAACATATAAGAACTCAAAAATGCGCGTTTTCCCAGAGATAAGACCTAGCTAGGTCGATTTTTCGCCCCCGAAAACCCCGATATAGCAAATTTCATTAAAATCGTTAGAGCCGTTTTCGAGATCCCCGAAATATATATACAAGAATTGCTCGTTTAAAGGTATACGATTCAGCAACGTGTAAGTGAACTATTGATTTCACCACCACAGGTATTATAATTCATTAAACTAAAAATAGATCAAGCTAAATTAAACATTCTGTCAAAGAACGCACACTTCATGTGTAAGTTGTTCCATGATTTTTAAATGAAAATATGTTAGTATGATTTTTATTTACTACTACATATAGCCATAAACGTTCTTCACATCGGATGCGGATTCACATGCCTTTTGTAGCGCTATCTAGCTTACGCACCGGAGCGGTACGCGGATCTGTATCGGTGTGATAACTGTGTTAAAGTCAGTACAGTTTTATTGGATAAAGGTGAATGTTTTCTACCTGATGTCTTGCGCAGAGTGCAAGTCGTACGCGCATGCGCTGCGGCGCACGCAAGCCACGCAGCGCTAACGCCAGCAGCCCGCTACCAGACACGCGCGCCGTCGGCGGGTACCGCATCTCACCTTCCTCGCTGCAGGAAAACAGTACACACTTATACATATTACTATAGGGGCCGTGCTAGGAGGGACCGGAACCAATAAAGGAAATTGGATATGGTATTATAGAATTGTTTTACAAACCCTATCGGCTCTGAAATAACTTATCCGAACGGTAACCAAATCAATAGAGTAAATTTTTGGGTATGCGCTTACCACAACAAAAACCCTTAGGTAATAGGGAAATAAGTTTTTGGCAAAAATTTCATTTTTAGTACAAGCTTTTATCGCTGACTGTACTTTTCTTACGACAGACAACTAATACTCATCGAGACAATTCTAAAAACCCCTAACACAATTAGGTTGCGTTGTTTCATCACAGAGTTCCTATGGCCACCGCCTGTCTCCATCATCAGATCAGCTCGATGGTACCATAATATTGCATTGTCATCCGATTTATACATGCATGCAAAATTTCAGTCACTTACTCCGCCGATTTCGTCGCTTTGCTACAGGTAGCCTAACTAAAGTACATCCGTTCCACACCAATTTTGGTGGCTAGCCATAAGCCGCGCGTGGCGCTGTCGCCCCCTAGCGGCCATATCTGTGCTGATCGTAACAGACGCGTTTTGTTAGAGAGTGAGTCTTCTGTACCTAGTACTATTATTTATTCTGTGGCAATGTATATAAATAAATGCGAATGTACATGGTTGTGTCTCATGGGATTCGTTTACAGATTTTCTGGGGATGTATATTTTCAAGATGGCGGTCGCGCGTAGTGTTTAGCGGTTCATTATTACCTGTGCGGGGAGAACACGAAGATGGAGGGGTATGTGACGGCGGTGTAGTGCCAGGGCAGGTCGTGCCGCAGCGCGTCGAGCCGCGCCGCCCGCGCCGGCACGCCGCACGCCGCCAGCAGCCGCGCCGCCTCCAGCGCCGCGCGCGTCGTCGCCGCGCCGCACAGCCCGCCGCACACCGACACTATCGTTAACTGGAATACGGATGATGACACATGTTGAATTTTATAACAAAATCTAGTAAAATATAGCTGGTCAACCAAATCTTGTCAGTAACAAAAGGCGCGAAATTCAAATTTTCTATGGGACGCGATCCCTTCGCGCCTACATTTTTCAAATTTGCCGCCTTTTTCTACTGTCAAGATCTGGTTGACCAAGTATAGATAGCAAACGAGCAATTTATCACAATAATGTGGATATTAAAATAAAATATTGAAAAATTCCAAAATTAGAGGACCTGAAAGTTTCAAAATTTAAGTTTTTTTAACTTCCAAAAACGATAAAAGTAAGGGTACCATTCGATTCCTTACATTTCATCCAAAAAAATATTGTATAGCAACTATATACATAAACGCAATATTTCACAGACAAAAACGCAATTTTCTCGTTTTGTCCATACTACAAGATGGGCGATGACGTCACGGCCTCCGGCCGTTTCGTATAGGGCGTTTCGCGAGTGAAGTGCGACTACTTTAATGCAACGGGTCCCATATAGACATTTGATCCTAAAAACAAACCCGATCGATTGATACCATAAAAAAAAATTAGTCATGTAGCCTATTGTTACATTAGGATTAGTGACGTATACAAGTTTCGGTTTCGACAGGTTTCGGCATCAAAATCATATTTCGGCCGAAACTATACTGGGTCAACCAGATCTTGTCAGTAAATAGGAACAAAAAAAACTATACTCATCCTTTTCTTTTGGGTGCTAGTACTAAGACAAAGATAGTATGATTCTCTCTGTCTATGTTTGAAATCAAACAGACCTTTGACACACTATAGAACAGAACTGAACCTTCGGTTTCTGCAAAAAATCCGGTTTCGGTCGGACACTAAATACAGTCGAAACATAGAGCGAAATATAATTAAATAGAGCAATTTACTTTTTTTATTAAGGTTTAATTTTATTTCTTCTGAATCCCTGCCTAAATTTTTTAGGCCGCTAATAATTTACGTACGGTAACGCTAGCCGCCATGAATGGCGCCAGCCCTCGAAAAAATTGCACCATACCTTTGGCCCACTGTCGAGTAGATGGCCTTAATTTCAATATTTACAAATTAACACATATCAGTGAAAGAATAAGGATCAAAGTCAAATGGCGCTCTAATAGTTTTAATCTTCTGTCGAAAGATGACAGTAAATTTACGTGGCTACATAATTTACCATGACAGTAACTCTCTATACCTACACTCTATTTTATTTGCCTATTTGCCTTCTTTGCACAACATAATAAGTATAGATAGCTGAGTAAGACATAAACTTACCATCTGTGGTTTCCTCACAAGTCGCCTAAAACTACGCGTAGTAAGCTCCAACACATGCACAGTATGCTCGTCTATGCCCATCTGTGCCACTTCGCCATCCGACCCGAAGTAATGCGTGCGGTCCGCGTCGTCGACCAACGTGCGGAGCGAACGCTTCAAGCTCTTGTAGGTGAAGTTGTGGATGAAATCTCTTAGGGATTTGGCTGAGTATTCTTCTGACAACAGGTACTGGCTTTCGTGCTGCAAATGAAAAGCAAGATTGAAAATATACTTTATTTGTTCATTTGTTCAAACGAGAAAGCAAAGTATGCGTAGTAAGTAGTACAAGTTCCTGACTAAAAACATTTTTAGGTAGGTAGGTACAAGATTTTATAACTGTCTGTCCTAGTTTTTCTTCTACAATTGCCAGTTAATTTATCAAGACGGTTCTAACGACCTCAAACTCTATGACATTGAGAGTTCATATGGATACAAAGCTCTGGCTTCAACTGGCTTCAGAGTCCACCCTCAGACCAACTTGCCAATGAATAATTATACATATTATGTAGAAATTACATAAAAAGTGACCTGCTTTCATTGCTCTTAAGTGTAGCGGTCTTGCAACCGTAAGTGCCTTAAGCGTTTAGGTAAATCTCTTTCGATAAACCATTACAAGTCATATATAGCACACATCAGATTTGTATTCATCTTTACTACCACTTTATAATGTTACACATTTTATGGCGGCGAGCCAAGCGAGGTATACGGTCAGATATCGGTAGCATTATCATATTATCAATATTGACATACATTTTTATCAATGTTTTTCTGTATTCATTAAAAAATAAAACAAAAGCGCAGAATAACCTTAGTGCGCCAATATAAGGAAAAACTATAAGTATATGGCGATAACAAACGTAATAAAATAAAGCTATGCAGGATTGTAAAGTACTATCACGACTTCAATTGTTCAGGCTACGAGTCAGTCGAGACAATTATTTACAATGCATGCCTGAACAAAAGCAATTATGAATTTACCTGTATGAAAATTGGATATAGACTTTTACTGCTTCGACTATAAGGTTTAATTTAGAATATGCGAACTGAACGCTTATACAAATACAAAACAGTTGCAGAGAAACGCACAACAATAAACGTAAATAGCTTAGATATAGAACCTACCTTATTGTCCAATATAACAACCCAACCGCCGTTTTATCCTTCTTGCTATTCCAATAAATTCTGCAAAGTGATGGTTCCTCAGGCTGTCAACCGCCAACATGTTCAGACTAGAGTTCTGAGCACACGCGAGACCCCCACACGCACACATATACACAGAGATACGAGACATTAAACCTAATACCTTGCTATCCAATATGATAACCGCCGTTTTATCCTTCTTGCTAGTTATGTCTATGCCAAGAAACTCGGCAAAGTGATGGTTTCTCACGCTGTCAACCGCCAACATGTTCAGACTAGTGTTCTGAGCACACGCGAGACCGTGTTACAAAACATTGAAATTGAGCCTACCTTGCTATCCAATATGACAACCGCCGTTTTATCCTTCTTGCTAGTTATGTCTATGCCAAGAAACTCCGCAAAGTGATGATTCCTCACGCTGTCAACCGCCAACATGTTCAGACTAGTGTTCTGAGCACACGCGAGACCGTGTTACAAAACATTGAAATTGAGCCTACCTTGCTATCCAATCTGACAACCGCCGTTTTATCCTTCTTGCTAGTTATGTCTATGCCAAGAAACTCCGCAAAGTGATGATTCCTCACGCTGTCACCCGCCAACATGTTCAGACTAGAGTTCTGAGCACACGCTAGACCATGTTACGAGACATTAAACCTACCTTGCTATCCAATATGATAACCGCCGTTTTATCCTTCTTGCTAGTTATGTCTATGCCAAGAAACTCCACAATATGATGATTCCTCACGCTGTCAACCGCCAACATGTTCAGACTAGTGTTCTGAGCACACGCGAGACCGTGTTACGAGACATTAAACCTACCTTGCTATCCAATATGATAACCGCCGTTTTATCCTTCTTGCTAGTTATGTCTATGCCAAGAAACTCCACAATATGATGATTCCTCACGCTGTCAACCGCCAACATGTTCAGACTAGTGTTCTGAGCACACGCGAGACCGTGTTATGAGACATTAAACCTACCTTGCTATCCAATATGACAACCGCCGTTTTATCCTTCTTGCTAGTTATGTCTATGCCAAGAAACTCCGCAAAGTGATGGTTCCTCACGCTGTCAACCGCCAACATGTTCAGACTAGTGTTCTGAGCACACGCGAGACCGTGTATGTGCGACACATTGGTGGTGGCGCGCTGCGGGTACACCGGTGATCCCCACGTGTTGGCGAATCTCATGAGTTTACAGAAATGTTGAACGTTATCTTGAATGAGGTTTTCGGGGGAAAGCGGGTCGTCTTCGAACGGCAACATTGTGGTTCTCAATCTGTAATTATTTTATACATATTAGTGAGCAACTTTAAATAAAACTGTTATTTTTTAAACTTTAAATTACCTTAATAGCAAAATATCAGTAGTCGATAAAATGGTATTGCCATAAATATTCAATTAGAAATCTACCTTATTGATAACCTATTATTTAGAAATTACACGTTTAGATTTAAGCGATATGGTGTTAAAGGTAAGTATATTCTTTTATGTAACACATAACATAAATGGCGACAAATGCCACTAAGTTTTTACAAATCATGCAGGATAGCTAGGCACTTATCGACCAAAAAATATTAATTTTGTCACTCATCGTTCCATGAAAAATTTTTTTTATGTAAATTTTAGTTTAAAATGTGTACCTAGCGTGACGATCTCACTATTTGTGCATATTTTTGTTTGTATTAATGAAAATTTTGTATCGCTATTGAGAAATAAATAAATCTGAATCTGAATCTGAAAGTGAAGTGAAGTCAAGCAATTCATTAGTTACATGAAAGCGTGGTGTCTAGAAACTTACTCTTCCTCTTCCAATAAGGGTTCATTATCCAGCTTCTCGTTTTCCGTAAACCGGCACTGCTCATAATTATCATAGAAACTCTTTTCCGCCGGCATCACGGGCGCCGAACATTCCTCTACCAAGCCTAGCGTAGACATAAGGTAAGACTTCTCATCACTGCCCACTACTTTTGATATATCAAAACCTCCTTTAAACAAATAGCTGAACATTCCTCCTTTCTGGTTTTTCTGCTGTTGTGTGTTGTTATTCCAAGGATACTTATTGTTGTGAGATACAACTTCTTTCCTGTATAAGGGATTAGTTTTTCTTATAGGCTGTTTGAATTTGTAGTTTTCGCAGTATTTGAGGAAGTCCTTTTGCTGGTACATGAGGCGTTGGACTTGTTGGAGTTTTATAAGCTCGGAGGTCCAGTTCAGAGTTTCGTTGTGTTTGCAGTTATAATATTCCATTGCTACTTCCCTTAGCTAAAAACATACAGTATTTATATTAGGTTAAACACACTTGTTACTCTGGAGTTAAAACTAAAGTAAAGTCAGTTAGAACAAAAGTTCCGAACAACTGACTGGCCGATACCGTCCGGCGGACTGTTAATCAGTGGGCCCCTTAATGGTGCTTCGACAGATCAGTTGAAGAGCGTCGAGAAGGCTTTAGACAGTATTTTTAATTTTCAGTGCTAATAGCGTCAAGGCAATTTCTTTTTCTACTTTATTATAAGTCACTTTTTGTAAATGGAAGTTTCTGCTAAGTATACATTCAAATGATTAACCTAGGTATTGATAAATTTATAATTACGTAAGATTATGGGTGTCCTTACCAACGAATAAGATGGCAGTTGTTCATATAAGGGATTAAGTGGGGTAAAGAGTATTAGTAGCGGGCTGCCGTCCACGTATCTCTCGAAGGTGAAGGCTTTCCTCCACATAGGCACGATTCTCCCGGCGGGTTGCGAGAAGTTCTCTAAAACCCAGTTGATTAGGGAAGACTCGTTCCATGTGTTTTCACTCTCGTCTAGTACATATTCCTGTGTTCAAAAACGTACAAATAATTAAAATACTAACAACCTAACCTAATACTAGCTGACCTAATAGGCAGGTCCACATAGAACGCGCCACCTCGCAAGGAAATTGCCGCGCGAGGCAGGTCGGTTGGTGGAGACGTGGCTTCCCCGAGGCAATGCGGCCTCGAGTGCTCGAGGCACGTCTTCACAGACTGAGCTCCTTCGCGAGTCAATTGCCTCGTGAGGCCGCTCGTTCTGTGTGGACCCGCCTCATCAGAACAAAGTTGTATTTTGAAATAAAGTTATCGTAGGTTTTAATAGGTGTGGACCTTAAGTCTTTGAAATAAGGTTCACGAATTGCCACTAAACAGAATGGACGGTCTAATTGTATTATTTTTATCTGGATCTGATATATTTAAGTATTAAAACGCGATCTAGTGAATTTAGTTAACTTCATTACTCAAATGAATCATTGTAAGGAAAACTATTTATACAGTTTTCCTGCACATAAGCATGATGTATTTTGTATTTATTTGTTTATGAAAACAACGTATTTGGGACGAAACGAAGGTTATTAATATTGTATTCCTGATCGTATTTAGACACAAATATCTTAATAAGTTTACTGAATTTGGATTGGTTAAAAAAATAATGTAGAAAATTATTTCGATAAAATTTTTTCAAACTACTTAACTCAATGCAAAATGCGTGTTTGAATGCGATGTTGACACGATGTTGCTGCAATGTTGCTGCGATGTGGTATGTCTATGTCTAAACAGCGGCGGCTGGTAGCTATGTATTATGGGTGTTTACTCACAATAGAAAACTAAACCTACACATTCAATTAACCGTCGCAAAGTCCTAGATGTCGGTTTCCGTCCACCCGGTCATTGAACTCTCTCATAGATTTTCGGTAATACGAATATCTTGACGACCGATAGACGCCAACTGCAGTTCATTTTACAAATTGGTATAATGTTTTTATTTAAATTTTATGGAAAGATGTGCTAAATTGTTAACACGCCTGTTTCGGTCCAAACAAACTCACCGCACAGCCGTCGCCCGCGCCCGCGCCAAACACAAAACATATAGGTAACACGAAAAACAAAATAAGCTAGTTACTTTTATCACATTCACACAACACAACCACGGTGTTTTTGCATATTGATCTGATTTAAAAATATATAAGTTTTTGTTTTTGACTAACATTGTTACGAAAGTTCCAAGGTCGTCCATAATTTAACTCGAGTCGATTTTGTAATCTTTTTAACATTCTCACGTTAAATTCATTAATTTTAAACACCTCACAACAAACAAATTATGTGCACTGTTTAAACTCTTGTTTCATTATTTAGAATGAAAAAAAGCCAAAATTGCATTCCCGCGCGACACCGCAAGGTCAACCGGGCTCGGAGCGCCGCTCCGATTTTGCCTCTTCCCTCATAGAAAATGTTGTTTCACGCGCGGAGCTGTGGCGAAACTTCTCTTTCGCTCTTATTGAATTTCCTATTGATCGAATGTACTAAATCTTTTTCCATAGGATCGCATCCAAAGCGCTCCGCGTCGCGCGTTACCTTTGATTCCTATGAAATTACGCTGAGTAGGTAGTGGTGAGCTGTCTATAAACTTATAATGAATAAAGGTTATTATTTAATTGGTATTGAGTTTTTTACGATAGATCTTAAATAGTAATATATTAAATAGGTGCTATAATTTCATTTTGATTATTTAGGGGAGTGCACCGCACAAGCGCTCCTTAAGGCGAGCCGCGCCTGTGTCTAAACAATATCGGAGACAAGTACAACAATACCTACATATAAACTACTCCAAATATACAATGTATGTATGTCAATGCCATACCTTTGTATCGTTCCATAACATCAGCCTGGCACTTGGCACACTGTTGACTCCGAGATCAACAGCCAGGTCCTCCGACGTCACAACACCGAAGCAGACTTCGCCAATAAAGTCAAACTCGCGTATTTTGACGGCGACGTGGTACCAAGTGTTGTAGTAGCGCGAGGTATCAGTTATTGGCGTATATCCTACAGCTACAGCCTAAAAAAAATTTGGAATAAGCATTTTTTTTTATCATATGGAGTGCACCGAATTTATCGACACCCTGATGTAGACGCTACATATTCCAAACTATTTATAAAATAAACAGGATAATGTCAGACGTCGTGTTTTCGTTCGTTCATCTATTTGCCTATCTATCCATCATTTGAATACGTAAGGCTTATACAGATGTAGAGAGGCAGGCAAAAAATTTCGAAATTCGCGGTAGATCCTCTAATAGCGTTGGCTGTACCAAAATGAAAAAATAGAGGTTTCGTAAATTTCTCATTATGAAGTGTTATTTAAGAGTTTTGTTGCCTTAACAGTAAGGACTCATACCTAGTCTTAATACCTAGTAACAGATTCTTTTGTCAAAAGTTTATCTTTTATCATCTTAACTCAACCATAATTAGTATATTCATACTGTCTTGTATGAATATGACACATCAAATATAATCTGAATAAATCATCACTTACATCACAGATAGACAACAGTTGAACAAGATCTTCAGTAGTTGAGATCCTTTCTAAAGGTTTCATTACTAATTCCAGGAATCTAACCATACTATGAGCATCTCTTGGACCTGAAACAATAATGTGCATATCACAGAATCACAGCGTAAAAAGGAACAGTGTATATAACAGTAGTAACAGACCGACGCCTTTGATGTTTGCGTAAATGCCGACACCGCACAAGAACACAGTAGGATTGTCACAGACTTTTACACAACTGCCCAAAAATTACAAACATTTCATATAGGACACGCTAGCCTTGTAAAGTAGTACCGAGCTGCTAACAATAGCGATGTATGCAGCTCGGGTGCGCGCTACCCACCCCAAGGGGTCAAGGCTAGAGGTTGCATTACAGCTTTATCTAGAAACCATTGTTTTACTTAGTTTATAGTTATACTTAGAGATGAAATCAAAATGAATGGCTTATAACATTTCTTAATGTAGACTTACTGTGGCAACCTTACATCAAAGTTTGTCAACCCTTTGTCAACCTATGGACCCTATGGTATACTTAAGAAATTTGACTCTCATGTTGTTAACTTAAAGGAGCAGGAGCCGTTTTTTATTTATCATTGTACACAGTGGCGTAGCGTGAACTAATCTAGCCATGGGCGAAATTGCATCTGCGAGGCCCTTTTCCTTCACTGTGCCCGTAGGGGCCTCACGCGAGGCTCCCATAGGGGCGCGAGGCCGTGGGCGACGGCCCACTTCGCCCACGCCTAGCTACGCCACTGATTGTACATAATACATTATTAGAGAAATTATAGATATAAATTATACACCGTGTTTTTATTGAATTCCGTTAACTTCGGGGTATGGTTAAGTACGTTTAAGATAACTAAATGGAATAGTTAATTTAAAAAAAAAAATTTTTTTTTTGCTATTTTACAAAAAAAAAAGTTTAAAAAGTAATTAAATGTAGCATATAGCGTTGTTGTAACACGGGCATTACATTTAACTCAACCAAACAATTGAAATCTGTGACATATCAATGTCATTTCGAACATTGATTGACCGAGATTGTACTTAAGTTTAGTAGCAAATGTATGAACTCATTCTAAACACTAATCAATATGTAAACCGGCCCTAAGGCAAGTGTACACGCTTGTAGAGGCCTTATAGGAAAAAAATTATTGATTATCTCCGAAATGGAGTTAACTAGAATATCGGTGTCTTTGAGAAAGTTACTTGTTTTAAGCTCAGGAATGCACCCTTGAAATTAACGAAAATAAAAAAAAACATGGTGTATAAAAAAATAAACAATATCAAACCTTTATACAGAACACCTCGTGAAGTACTAGTGTAAGCAATCAGAATTGGCCACGAAGGAATTTTGTTGTGCTGGAGCCTACATTCGCTCCCCGGATTCCAACAGTTGATAGCTGAGAAGTGCACCTGTAAATTATAATTGATTAATTATAATAATACCGAACCAGCTAAAGTATATACATAAATCTAAAGCATGTACATCAATAAAAAAGTACATATCTTCCTAAGACTAAAAATGAAACAACATAAGGAAAAATAATAAAGTGTACAGTGTACACAACTAAGCCCAATTTTGATGAAATGAAGTGAGTAATTTCAATCAATCAATGGCGATGTATGCCAATGTCAATTTCTACTACTGTCTACTGTCCACGAGCATATATTTCTATGATTTTCAATCATAAGAAAAAAAAACATTTGCTTTTGAAACTAAAAGCAATTGCTGCTTTGTTGATTAATTTATCTATTTTGTTTGTTCTTCGAGAAAAACGCTAATGGACAGAATAGCCCTATGACAGAATTAGCCACATTGACCCTATGTAAAATTATGTCATCAATTTACAGTTATCAAAATCACTGTTCAAAAGTCCTTAAAAAGAAATCATTTGAACATATAAATGAATACTTACGCGATCATTTAATACCACTGCAGCCTCTTCAAATTGTCCTCTAACATACTGAGACTCTGCATCCCAAGGAGCATAGTACATGACAAAGGACAAATCAACATTGTTAATAGTGGCGTGGGCATTAGTTAGCTGCCCTTTATGCCAATCTATTACTAGTGAATCCGAACTGAAGAACTTTGTAGCTTTAGGATGCTTTGACATCTTAGAAGGCCTGTAAATAAGAAAATATCACAATATCTAATTAATAAAAATTAAATATATAAAAACAAAGGATAGAACTTACGAATTATGAAGAGCACCATATGTCGTTAACGCTAAAGCGGCGAAAAATACCATTTCTTTAATCAACATTGTGACTGATTCTTTATTATGCTGTTTGGACCCTTCAGAACTTTCTGGTCTTTGGGCATGTTTGGATGGACTAGATGTGTTACTCTGCGGTGCTATTTGAACAATGTTTTCTTCAGTTTCTACCGTCGGAAACATTTACACGTCATTCAAAAACAATAAGTAAGAACCTAAACTTGAAAAGCAGTATATTTGCATTGCAGTTGCTCCTTGTTAAAAGGTAACCGTTCAAAGCAAAAGGAGATACGATTGAACTGAGAAATCATAATAAACATTCACAGATACTGTTGGTCATATACTTGTTCCTAAATAGTTTTCCAACCTAATTTATTTCATTATAAAAGAGAACAATTTCTTATTATTTTGATAACAGGTCAAGTCAGCCAATCATTTGACAATCATGACAATGACAAGTACACGTCAACCTCTTAGGTTACGGTCGGATTTACGTCAATAATTAACATAGTTCCATAATATTATTATTGGTCAGTAAATTGCTAAAAATAATTAAAATCTTTATCATTGCCAATAAATTCAGTTAAGTTGAATTTTACATCAATGAAATTAAATCGCTAGTACCCATTTCTTCCAAGAGAAACTTGAGTATCGCTAAAATAATCAAAAATAATACACTCTTTAGCGTGAATTGGAACGAAAATATAAAGCATACTATTCAATACAAAAATGTATTTACTACATGAATCTAGTATTTTAACTGGATAGGGCATGAGTGGTGGGGATAACTGACAGAACGGGATAGTCTTATGTATCTTTCAGTAGGAATAGCAGCGAAAGCGCTATTATTGTTTGTCCTTGTCACAGTCTCACATTTTTTTATTCCCCACCGTAAATTATACTTCGTTTTTTTTAGCATTAGAAATTTGGTAAACAATCTTGATGTGTCTTTTAATTGAAAAACACATTTTAAAAATAAGTTACGGTAAATATGTAACAATTATGAATCTAATACGATCTTTTATAGTCTTCTGCTTTCATAAGTAATAGTTATTGATTTTTAAAAAGTGTTTTTCAATTAAAAGACATGTCAAAATCGCTTACCTTCTTTCAAGTTCTTTCTAATGCTAAAAAAAACGAACTATTGTATGGATTATGGTGGGCAACAAATAAATTAGACCAATATAGTGTCGCATTGCCGATGTTTTGTCCCTCACGGAGGCACACGTATACCACTTCTATAGGATCCTACCTTCTATGATTTGCTAGCACTTTCTTCTCATAAATATAGCTGGTCAACCAAATCTTGTCAGTAAATAGGAACCAAAAAAACTATACTCATCCTTTTCTTTTGGGTGCTAGTACTAGTGTAAGACAAAGATAGTATGAATCTCTCTGTCTATGTTTGAAATGGAACAGTCCTTTGACACACTATACATCTTCATGCAAATACGAAACCAAGGTTGCGGTGCGGTAGTCTGTTATGGCTTTAATCTCATGGTGAAATATTTTTTGAACGCACCGTATGTATTTTTTACAGCTGGCAATACTTTGCCAAGCGCCATCTTGTTGCAATTGGCATTTTACTTGTTTTTGGATGAGCAAAAACTGTGTCACATTTTGCGTTTTAACGGCTTCTAACAGTCTTAGTAACAATTTAGTATTTTGTGTAGATACTCATTTTAAAATAGTACATCTTTTGATTAATATTAGCTACATGAGTGTGGTGTAAATCCCATAACATACTTTTGTTATGATAAAGGTTTACCCTTGAGTATTTTTTTGGAACATAGAAAACATGGAACCTCCGCGACAATCAGAATCAGATACTGTGGAATACTGGAAGAAACAAGCTAAACACTATGAGCAAAAGTAAGTTTGCTTATGATTGTGATCAACTTCGACATAGTTCTTTCGCCACATGTTAATAATAAATGAACTAGAACAAGAACATCATAAACTCCATAATATATCTTTTTACCCTTGTATTAACTTCCGTATCAGTGTATATGTATATTCTAATTACAGTTAACACTATAATATAAACTGCCTGTATAATTTTTTTGGTGTCTTAACTTTGTTCTATTTCAAGGGCAATTGATATGCAACAAGAGTTGGACGAGTACACGGAAAATTCAGCACAGTTGGAAAAAGAACTTGAAGCTTCACTCTTACAAGTTGAGAAACAGAACAGAGATCTAGAACATCAAAATCAGCGGCTAAAAAATGAAATAGAATCACTAAAGGTAGGTCATAATCTGTCATAGTGCATAATGATGACTCACATTGTTATTATACTTTAGTCATACTTTGATGGCTCTATCATTGTTGATGACAAAAGCAGAATTAATATCAATAACACAATAAATACACTAAAGTAAAAGAAATAGCTACTGACTTTGCATCTCTTGTCTACAAAAGTAAACCAACTGGTTTCATATGGTTTTAATTCATGTATTTGGCAATCTATGGGAATAAAACTAAAGGTGTATTGTTATGGTTTCATTGTTTTGCATATGACATTTTAGAATAAATTAGAAAGAAGTCAACATGAAACAAATGCATTGGAAAATGAAGTGCAATCTCTCAAAATAGAGCAGGACAAAAAAGCTGAATACATCAGAGAGTTGGAGCAAAAAAATGATGATTTGGAAAGAGGGCAAAGGTATGACCTGTATTTTTCAAAATAACAGTATTTGTGGTGCTTTGGTATATAAAAACACACAGTGTCCTGTAGACTAATTTAACCCTTAAATGCATGACTTTTTCTTTTTACCCGAAATTAATATATGTATCACATAATTGTTTGCCGATTCTAGGAAAAATAGTTAAAAAAAATATAACTTCGATTTTCACTGCGAAATCAGTGTTAGAAGTTGAATTGGCTAAATCATATTTATGTAAATATGTAATTTTCAGTAATAGATACATGAAATTTTTTACTACCATTAGAAAGGTACACTATTTGTGATATACCTATGATAAAGTTTTTAAATATAAAATAATTACAAACCCCGAAAAATCTGCCCAAAATGACATACTAAAAATCATCAACTTCCAGGTTTTTCCAAGTTTGCCGACATTCCGTCTATAAACAAATGTAATTTTTATAAATTAAAATACTGCGTAAATTTATGTAATGATTCGGAAAATTTATTAGTTTTACTATTGAAATAATATACAAGAACAAATAGAATTTGTTTAATAATGCATAACATTTGATGTTTATGTTGTGTGTATAAATGCATCACTATGCATTTAAGGGTTAAAGATACTACTAAAATATACTAAATTACAACTGGGTTAAAAATTACAAAAAAATATAGTAAAAGTAGCACCCCCTTAATATTCCTGTGGGTGTAGAAAGTAGTTGCAGAAATTACATTTGGGTGGATCAACCTTTTTGTGTTGTTATTCTGAGTTGCTGTACTAATGTATCACACTCTACTAACAACATGCCTAGATGGCCCATTAAGGAAATTGCTTATGGGTACCATGAAAATGCATGTTTAACTTGTTAAATTTAAACTTAAAGTCAGGATTTTTAAGAGTTAATTTTCACCTGGGTAACTAACCCTAAACATGGTAGCGAGTGACACTAAAAAGTTTATTGACCAATTTATTTTATTCATATTACAAATACTAAATTTATTTTACAATGATTACAGGGTTGTATCTGAATCAGTGTCTTGCATAGAGGCATTGTTAAATCAGGCATATGAAAGAAATGCTGTTTTAGAAAGTGAAGTTGATGAAATAGAAACACTAAAAGTGAGATTACAACGAGCTACAGATGAAGCTAGAGGTGTGTATATTTATTTTAACTTAGAATTTGAATAATTGCCACCATTTATCTATAAGTTTTGTATTTGTATACATTCGAATGGGTTATTCCCACTAGTTACTACCAAGTTGTTACCAGTGGTACTACTGGGAATTTTTTTCCCACCTTTTACCACTGGTAACTACTGGGAAAAATTATTCCCAGTAGTTACCACCAAAATTTTGTTAGAGTTAAATACTAATAAAAACAGTATAAAATAGTATACATAGTATAAATATAGAGTGATTTAATAAACAATTATAAGTCGATTAGTGTTTTAGTAAACTGCCTTAAACACGACCAAGAATATTGAAACAGTTTAACCGGTACTAGTTACTAGTACAAAAACTATAAAATATGTAAGATAAATTTAATAATCCATTTAGATTTTTTTTCAAGTGATTTTATTAGGTAATTCAAAATCACTATATATTTGTACTATATTATTTTTATACTGTTTTTATTAGTATTTAACTCAAACAAAATTTTGGTGGTAACTACTGGGAATTTTTATTCCCAGTAGTTACCACTAAACCGAGTTGGTGGTAACTACTGGGAATAATTTTTCCCAGTAGTTACCAGTGGTAAAAGGTGGGAAAAAAAATCCCAGTATTACCACTGGTAACAACTTGGTAGTAACTAGTGGGTGAGTAGTGGGAATAACCCATTCGAGTTTGTATGTCAACTTAAGTTTTTTTAATCCTATAAGCCATTTCTAAAGATTTATCCTTATGTTTGAGAAAGCATTAAAATAAAAGAAAAGGTACTTTATTTAGTTTATGAAAGGTCCTAGTTAGATTGGTCCTTGTAAGTTGTAATGCAGATGACAAACAAAACTTACTAATAACAAACATAATTTCATAACCATACTGAACCATACTTACACTGAAATAAGGTTGATTTTCATTTATTTATCTTTTAGTAAAGTATTGGTAAAAGTTTACTCCAAGAGGCCAATAGTCCAAATCTATTTTTGGGAAGTTAGGTTTAAAACTTCTAATATGTAACTATAATAATATGTATTTACATTTTGAAGCCAGTTAATCTGAAATACTTAATATTGTGCATTTTCAGATCTGAAGCAGGAACTGAAAGTAGTAGAAAAAATCCCAGTGCACAGAAAGGAAGATGATAGTACAAATGAAAATGCATTGGTCAATGGGCACAACACTTCCGCCAGAGCAGTGGAAACAGAAACCCAAACGGGCTTACCTTCACCACATAAACGTAAGTTGTGAAATTAGACTGATAGCACAGATAAGTACTACCGTACAGAAAATAAACTTCCTACAAAACTGAAGTTTGACAGTGATTCAGGGACGAATGATGCTGTCCTTTTGGCTATTTAGGGTTGTGTTGATTTCATACATTCATTTTACTAAATGGGAGCGAATCATGTCCGATCAGATTTATTTGTATCATGGCTTAGTTTCTAGTTATTGTTCTATGTTGTAAGCTCTAAGCTCATGTTTTTTTACAGGCGAAATCAATGGAAATGCCATGACACCGTCAGCCAGAGTATCCGCTATCAACATTGTGGGTGATTTGCTCCGTAAAGTTGGGGTAAGTGATAGCCAAATTATGCAAACTTTAGTTAAAGCTTTCTTAGTTGTTGTTGTGGTGCTAGTTACTTTTCAATACTTTATTGAAACATTTTGAAATTACTATTAAGTTTTAAAGTAAATTATTTTTGCCAGAAATAACTTATGAAAATGTGTGATATTAATACAAATGCTAGTTATTATTATATGTATTATATTATTTATGTTCTGTGTATATTATATATTATATTATGTATTTTAAGAGTTATTGTTACATGATATTTTTATTTTGATATTGTTATCAAATATATATTGTTTAACATAAAATATAAACATTGTTATATTTGCACTTTATTTTGCTTATTTATTTAAATACAAACGCCTTGGTAAGTATTTTCAACAACCTTTAAGGTTGACTAATTACTATTTTATGGTTAATATTTTATGTCATCAACATCATACAGCAGTTGACTAAATAAAGTTACATGAAAGCCATCATGTCATTTTATCTCAGTCTATTTAATTCTAAAAGTAAATAAAAAACACGTGTGGCTAAACAACTAAGTCAGGTGTTTTCTCATACTATTTAAGATCCAAAATAAATAAGATCTATGGAATAGACTAATACACTGTTAATTAAAAATATTTATATGTATCATATTGTTTTATACACAAAAGTTTTACATGTAATTTTAATATGTTCCCATTATTTAATATTATGTATAATAATTACCAAAATTTTATCTGTGCATTATAACAACAACCCATAAATAGTGTTATTATATATAGTTAAGTTCACAAAGCACCAAGTAGAAATGTATGTTACACATTAAAGACCAATATTTGCATTTGCATGTTAATTTTAGTTGTGCTTAAATTGTATGTAGTGTGCATGATATTTATTGCTTCCAGCTTGAAAGGTTTCTTTGCCGTGAATGTGGTATGATCAAATGCTCGTGTGACGGTCAACCTCCAGACTTGAGTGATGCCGCCAAGTCAACCGAGATCTCCCATGCCTGCGATAATACCGATAACAGCATAGACGCTTCCATAGAATATAGAAACCCTAAAGTGTTCATTCGACAATCTTCTGGGCCCGATCCAATAACAGAAAAACATCAGTTAAAGCACAGATCCTCAGAGGAAGGATTTTCTAGGCCCGGCGTGGGAGAGAATGGGAAATTGAGACGATCTTTCGCTGTGAGGTCTAGGGAGGGGCTTGAAAACCTGTTGAGCTTCGCCTCTATTCGGAATGGACAGCCGCGAGCCAAGCCAAAGCAGACTTTAGCACGATAACATATACCTGTAGTAGTGAATTGTCTTGTGGCTCGTACACAAATACCTGTTTAATACTACCCAGAAGGGTCACCTCTGCTTCTAAGAATATTAAATACTTAGATGGAAAAATTGTTGATATAGTTGTAATTATAGTTTTTTTCTTATATAGGTATATGTATATTCCTCAAAGCTAAGGTGGTTTACAGAGCACACAAACATACAAACGTGTTTAGTATTTAGCCGTAATCTTGAACTGACCGGACAGAATTTAATCACGTATTCCTGTGACCATAGAGTAAAAAAAAAATAGGACTATAACGTAACTGGGAAAGAAATGTTTATTGATGATTTTTTAGTGCACAAAAAAGGATTATATCTTTTATGTGATACGAAAAGAAATCCTTTAGATTGAACTAGTCAAGTTTTAAATCGATAAAAAATCGAGTTATAGCACAGCATTAATAAAATTGCTTATTATTTCTACACCCAAATCCTGTATCCAATGTGACATTTTAGTATCTTATCGTGGTCGGGAATACATTATTGAAATCTGTTGAATGTAGGTAATATAACTTACTTAGATTACGGTGATTACTTAATTGCAGTGTACATAACTAGATGTATAATATTGTATTGTACAATTTTGTGCTGTTTTTCATTATTGAAATAATATTTTTAGATGCATGTTTCACACATACATTTATTATAGTATGTATTGAGTTATGTTTCCCCAGTTATCTTTTGTGTGTGCTGGCTGTGCGTATAATTAGTTACGGTGAAGGCTTTAACCGCACATTATTTCCCATCACCTACTAATAATAGTATCATTCATATGTTGTACTTTTCTTCATTGTAGGCTTTGGAATCAAAGTTAGCATCGTGTCGTGGTACGGTTAGACCTAAAGAGCATTCACCAAATTCAAGCTCAGATGTGAATAAGGACTACAGGTGTGTACTCAAGAACTAATACGCTGTTTGTCATCGGCAACTCATCGCCACTGCACTGCAAAACTTAGTTGCAGACTTAGCACTTAGTGTGATATTGGTACACAAGTAAAATATTGTAGATTGGATGTATATTTTCGTAAAATTGTTTGAGTTAAGCACTAAAAAAATATATCAAAGAAGCTTTAAATCTGCTTCATACTTAAATATTAACTAACTTGTGTACTAGAATTAACATCACTTTTCCTATAATTTGCTAAAAACTGTGATGATAAATGAAGATATTTTAAGGATTGGTAAATGTAGTACTAATTATCTAATTTTGGCCTACCCACCGGCGACAAAACACGTTATTTGCGGCACACAAAGGCTTTTATAGATCTGTAGAAACCATTGGATTATGAGTTTGAGGGCTTCGCGGCATAGCGTCTAATATAATGGGCCATCATTTAAGTACCTACTTGTAAAAAAGTGTGCCGTCCGTCTAAGATCTGAACTATATAAATAAAAGTATAATTTAATTTACCGTAATATAATAAAATCGATTATTCTATCAGATATATGTATTCTTTATTAATGAACTATATTGCATTGGCGCCCGAATCAAATCTTGATATGGTTATCTGCCTGCGCGCGTGTAAGCTATCGCTAGCTTTAATTGGTGGACAAAATATTTTGGAGTGATACTTTATGTAAATAATTAGAATTCATATGAAATTGTTAAAATTAGATTATTTTATAATATTAATTCAATTAATTTCATGAATATACAAACAAATCTGTAGAATCTTATACTCACCGGACTGATTTTGATATCTTGTTGTTTTAATTCATGTATGAAATAAATAAAAGAACTAATAGATGCAGATAACAAAAATAGGTAGACAAAATATTACAGAAAAAGTTAACTTAATGTTACATTTCCTTGCAGTTAATACCCTACGTGTTTGTTTTTAACAAAAGCTTGAATCATTCATGTAAAGAATTGAAATATCGTGACCAACACAGACAACTATTTTATCTCCCATAATTCAGTTCGTGGTATTTATGGTTTACGCTATTCGCATCTATATCCTCAATATTAGACCAGGACCTCTAGAACTGTGTCGTATGCATAATTGTTAGACCGCAGTTTGACTTCTGATCCTTGCAGCAGTGCTCCCAGGCTTCAAGGAACTCGATGTTGCCAGACTGAAAAGTGGTGCCGTTTCCACCACCAGCCCCTTGAATTTCCCCCTTACAATTCTCATACATGTCGCTGTCGAAAAAATTACACTCTTTTCACAAATAGGACATAGGTGGGGCTAGCTCTTAGCGTATTTGCACTACCTAATTAGGATTGGTATCTATTGAAAGTACGTTTAATTACCTTTATAATGACATATTTTGTGTTTCATGTCAGGTTGCTTAGGCTAGGTGTCATGTGTAAAGGCAGTTAGTATACCTTGACATACATGTTGTTTGCCGTGTCTTTTTCATGCAGCTGTCGGACATGTATATCGGTCGTTTCAGTTGTCTGTGTTCATATTCATTAGCAATATTTAATTAGAATTACACTAATTTCAATTCTTTACTTTAATGTTCTCCTGACTCTTATTATAAAATAACGAATGGGCATTAAGACGTATTTTATTTAACATCGTAATTAACCATTGTCATCTAAATTTATATCTATTATACATATTTTTAATATTTAATTTCTATAATTATTGGTCATCTTCATTGTTAATCCATTTTGACCCCCATACTCCATTTTGTAAGCATGGTATGTCTGTCGTTCTGTAATCTGTAAGTAGCCTTTCTAACATAAAATACTATGTTCCTCAGTTCCGATTATAGCAATAAAATAATTTCTAATAGATATAATTACTATTGTAAGCATCGTAATTTGTGCTCTCACTATTAACTGATGTAATGATCAAGTTTATAATAAATTATAGATTAAATAATACATATATATACTCTTGTTACACATAGTCTTGCCTTATTGTACTACGTCAGTATAGATTTCATTTATATGACAAGAGATTTAGCCTCTCTCTTTAGCTCTAATAGAAACAACTAGTTTTTTTTTAAATTTGTGTGGTAATGATATCTAATGATATGAATTGACTGTAAATTTAATAGTTTCCACGCTGTCTTACTGCCACGCCTGTTGTCACAAGTGTTAAGTAGATTATATTGAGATAAAAAGGGAAAGTAAATAATGAAGACTTACACTTTATTTTAGAAAACCATAATCGAGTTTGTAAAATAAAGTGTTAATTGTAGGCTTTACTTTAACAAGCTCTCAGTCCTATATAATATAAATGTGTTTGGCCGTCGCTCTTGTTATAAAATTATTGCTTCATCATTCAAGTTTTAGATGCCGTTATAATATTTACAAGCAAAGGCCAAAACGTTGCTTGCGAATGAGACTCGACTAATGTGATGCTATCAACAAATGAAGAAAGCACAACTTATTTAAATGTTTAGCAGTCTTCATTATTTACTTATCTTTGACTTACATCGTAGCTGTCTGTAACACGTTATTGATAATGCTAGGCGTGAGAATTATTTTTCAACCAGTTACTTTAATTCAATTCTGATGTTTTGTTAAATTTTCAAGCATTTATTCCAGTTATTTTGTGCGCAATTTAATATTGAACAATATTAAACCATAAGTCAAAACATACTGTTTTTAATTTGTATCTATTCGTATTCTTCCTTTCTATACATAGACAGATATAGTTGAAATTATTTTAAAAGGTTTATCACACCTTTACAGCATTGTATCTTCTTGCTAAGATCGTAATAAGGGCGATATTTTCACGGATTTGTTTCTTACAAATTTAGATCTCCAATAATTTCAACTATTTTAATAACAATCAAATGATTTGGTTTCCCATTAACAAATTTTAAAATAAATTGGTCCATTCTATTTGCTTGGGGACTTCGACAGGGGGTGTGAAACTTTTCACCAAATCGTGTATCGATTTTTTAAATAGCTTAAGTTTGAGTATCATTGGTGAAGAATCTTCATTGCTGACCACCTCCAACAGAATATTGCCTGTAAAAATTGTAAGTAGAACTATTTTACATTATCCATTATCTGGCGAGGAGTGTCATTGCGCGACGTAATCTTGCTGTTTTTAAACAGGATAGGTGGAATGCAACGTACGGCCTGCGATCGAACTCTGCCTGTAGCAAAGTAGCAGAGATCCTTTACAACAATTAAAATTGTAAGGCAAAAATTCGTTGACTAAAAATTAAAGCATTTCGAAAAAAACGTTCGACAAAGCGTAAATAATAATGGGACTACATTATAATCGTATAATAGTAACGACAGTAATTGCAATTCGAAATAAATACCACTGTATTATCAAATAAGTACACTTACCCGCTACTTTAGACGAGTTAGTAAGCCACAGTGCGACTACATAAATTGACAGCGTATGCATCAAGTAAATTAATTTGGCAAGGACATGTTGCAGCACCAAGGACAGCAGCCGGAACTGAAAAAAATATGTAAGTATTATTATTGTCAGGGTTAACTAACTGCTCATGAACCATATTGCAATAGAAGGGTTATTCCCACTAGTTACCACCAAGTTCTTACCAGTGGTAACTACTGGGATTTTTTTGAATAAAAATTCCCACTAGTTACTACCAAACCAAGTTGGTGGTAACTACTGGGAATAATTTTTCCCAGTAGTTACCAGTGGTAAAAGGTGGGAAAAAAATTCCCAGTAGTTACCACTGGTAACAACTTGGTGGTAACTAGTGGGAATAAACCCAATAGAATAAGGTTAACGATAGACATTTAAAAAAAAAACCGGCCAAGTGCGAGTCGGACTCGCGCACGGAGGGTTCCGCACCATCAACAAAATAGAGCAAAACAAGCAAAATAAAAAACCGGCCAAGTGCGAGTCGGACTCGCGCACGGAGGGTTCCGCACCATCAAAAAACAAGCAAAAAAACGGTCACCCATCCAAGTACTGACCCCGCCCGACGTTGCTTAACTTCGGTCAAAAATCACGTTTGTTGTATGGGAGCCCCACTTATATCTTTATTTTATTCTGTTTTTAGTATTTGTTGTTATAGCGGCAACAGAAATACATCTCTGAAAATTTCAACTGTCTAGCTCTCACGGTTCGTGAGTTACAGCCTGGTGACAGACGGACGGACGGACGGACGGACAGCGGAGTCTTAGTAATAGGGTCCCGTTTTTTACCCTTTGGGTACGGAACCCTAAAAAGGGGGCCGCTATGTACTGTATTTTGTATTTAAGTACCTTTTGAATACATTACATTACAGGATTCGTCAATCTATGCGTCCAAACTATAGCCGGCCCTAAACGGCCGTTTTTGTTTTGAGTTTATACGAGATCGACGAATCCAGCAACATAAAAATTAGTTCGATTCATTCAAAAGGTACTTAATACAAAATACAGTACATAGCGGCCCCCTTTTTAGGGTTCCGTAGCCAAATGGCAAAAAACGGAACCCTTATAGATTCGTCATGTCTGTCTGTCTGTCCGTCTGTCTGTCCGTCCGTATGTCACAGCCACTTTTCTCCGAAACTATAAGAACTATACTGTTGAAACTTGGTAAGTAGATGTATTCTGTGAACCGCATTAAGATTTTCACACAAAAATAGAAAAAAAAAACAATAAATTTTTGGGGTTCCCCATACTTCGAACTGAAACTCAAAAATTTTTTTTTCATCAAACCCATACGTGTGGGGTATCTATGGATAGGTCTTCAAAAATGATATTGAGGTTTCTAATATCATTTTTTTCTAAACTGAATAGTTTGCGCGACAGACACTTCCAAAGTGGTAAAATGTGTGTCCCCCCCCCTGTAACTTCTAAAATAAGAGAATGATAAAACTAAAAAAAATATATGATGTACATTACCATGTAAACTTCCACCGAAAATTGGTTTGAACGAGATCTAGTAAGTAGTTTTTTTTTAATACGTCATAAATCGCCTAAATACGGAACCCTTCATGGGCGAGTCCGACTCGCACTTGGCCGCTTTTTTAAATATCTATCGTTAAATTTAAAAAGTTACAAGTATTTAGCAGTGGTGCTAGTGAGCACGTTGATGGGCTCTTAAATCACAAGCATCCTGAGTACTTGTTTCTGTTTTGACTAGATATAGTTTATACTTTATTATTCCGAAAATATTTGTAAGTAAAGCTGCTATACATACCAGTGTAAACACAGCATAATACATAACAGTAGTTGGCAACAAAAGCAACAGTATGGTAAACGCAACTGTTCCAACAAATAGCTCTTGATTGGTATATTCACAGGAATCTATGCCACCTCGGAGAGGATTGTATTTGCGGCCAACAAATAACCTCAATAAAGCAATGAGTCCTGATACTTGTATGTTGAATAGTCTGTGGAAAAATGGTAACATCAGATTTTCAACCTTAAGCAAAGGGCATAAGGTAGTAATTTCTTTGTTGCATACAGTGAACTAGCTAACTTTGTCCATCTTGAAGCCATGTATACATTTGTAATAAAAAGCCATTCAAATATAATTTTAGTGATACATAGTAGACACACATAAAGGGTAAATTATTATTTTTGTTTGTATAATTAAAGTACCTTGCAGCATATACATAGATACAGTATGAATGAAATGTTGCTATGCATAGCATATCTGAAATGATAGCAGCTTGAAACGTAATCCCAGCATATCCAATATAGTGAAATAACTGTAATATGACTTCCAGTTTTTCACCAGTCACCTCTGAAAAAAAAAGAGAAATCTTGATAGATTGTACTTTTCAATAATTCACATACAAAGTAAGGTCAGTATGGAGTTAGTTGTACAAACGAAAAAATAAAGGTAATAAGTTGAACTTCAACTGTGGACACTGTATGAAGATAAGACCTACCATTTAACTGATAATCTTAGCTTCATCCATAATGGTCCACTCAGAACTGTCAAAAATCATACTCCATTTATAAGGATGCCACCATGGTATTGCCTCCAACCATGAATAGGCACACTAGCCTTAACCCGTGGAGCGCCCTACCAAGATACGTGTGCCGGTAACTAGTATAGGAGTTCCATACTACGGTAATTCTGGGGCGCTCCACGGGTTAATAGTAGAATGAATTGATTAAAGCTTACCTAGAAACAGCCACCAAAGTTGTATATGGTATGAGAAATACTTTCCAAGCATTTTATTGAATGCATTGTTTAATTTTAGACCCGCAGGAACACCCATCAACCATTTTAATAATGTGTACAAGGAGTTGACTAAGTTCTGAAACACAATTTCTCTCATAAGTTAATAGGTATTTTGTTATAAATCAATACACAAACTTCTCTGTTAGCCAGAATAGTAGTGGGTCAAAGTTTGAAAAAAATCTCAGGTACCACTGGGGTTCAGGAGAGAAAAAAAATCTCAGTTGTTACCACTGGTAACAACTTGTTGGTAATTAGTGGGAATGACCCGAAAATTTAGATGGCAGGTTCCTTTATCAAATTACATTTATATTTTGGCACATGGGACATAGCTGCAGTTATAATGTCCAACTTACATAGTGTAAATCCAGAAGAAATATACAGAGATGTGACTTATTTGAAATACTTGTATTTAAAATGCAAATACTAAATGCAAAATACCTATTTTGTATTTTGTATTTAAATACCTTTTGAAGAAAACTATTTTGTATTTTATTTGAAATAGTTTTTGGGACCTATTTTCTATTTTCAAAATACAAAATACTTTATAGTAGGTAATGTAGGTAGGAGTTACAATCTCTTCTGATGTTACAATCCTGGCAACTCTCTCATACTGTTGAATCTGTTTAGTAACGTCGCACATGACCACAAGCGTAGCGAGTGGTTAAAAAAGTGGAATCTTGAGTGTTGCGAGGGTTTCAAGGTACGAGAGGAGAACAAACTTTTCTGCCCTGATGAAACTTTTCTGCACAAACGAGACGTTTTCATCACACTAACGAGAGGCATTATACTAGCTGTAAAACATTACAAATCTAAATTAATGCTTTTAAAAATTGTCCGTTATAAACCATCATCCATCCATCCTTCCGGTTAATATGAGCAAACAACTAGAAATTTGCACTTTAGATAGAGGACTGATTGACACACTGTTTTCAAAGAATGAAGAGAGTCTTTTCAATTCGGATATTCTGAGTAATACTTTTTAATTCAGACTAGGTATTCACTATTCAGAGTACTTTTTATCGCAAAGTATTTGTATTTTTAAAAAGTATTTTGAAAATACCTATTTCGTATTTTGTATTTTAAATACAAATTCAAAAACTATTTTGTATTTTGCATTTCAAATAGTATATCAAGGAAGTATTTGTATTTTGTATTTAAATACTTTTTATAAAGTATTTTTCACATCTCTGGAAATATAGGAAGTAAACCTAAAATACTTATATGGGACATTCCAAGGGAAAAGGTACTTTATGGCGGCTGGCGCTTACTCTGTAATTCACAACGCTCCTATATGAACAGGTATGCTTTTTTTTTAAATCTACTTATTTAAAAGAAGCCTTTATCAAAAAGACATGTTGGCTCCGTTGGGCCTCTATAACAAAGAATTTCAACAAGTGTTACTAAACAAAAACATCAAAAAAACTGTACACAAATATTGCACTTTTTGACAGCATACAACAGGTATGCTGCTACGCGTCGTAAACGCCAACCGCCATAAGGCACCTTTACCCATGGGACCTCACATACATTACATTATTATATAGCCTTTTATTATTATTCCTTTATTCATTTAATTTCTTAGATTAGGTTATTTATAATATGGATATAAAAATAAAATACAAAAACACTTACAAAAACAATACAAAATACTTATAAACATATTATAAAAAACCTAACCTAGGGTGCCGCCAGCAGCGGGGCAAGGCCCAAGCTGCCGGTGGTCAGGGCTGCAGAGAGAGGAACCGGCGGACTATCCGCGCCGTGTCCAAGATCATTATTATTATTATTATTATTCTATAAGCAGGCAGGCAGTTGTGACAACTGATATTGCCTGTATCCAGTAATCATTGACAGTTGTCATTGACAAGTAGATGTATAGGACGTATTTCCACAAATTTTTACATTTTCTTATGAATTACTTAAAGATTCTTCTTTTAATTTGTGGCCCCTTTTCGGGTTAAGGCCTCCTCCAACCTTTTGTTGATTATTCTTCATATTTTTATTTGGTTCTTAGATATACATTACATACCTCAAGCATATTCATCAACATGTCACTAAGTTCTTTTTCATTTATCATAACAAATTGCAGGGCAAGATACCCTAGAAGAATATCAACAAGGACCGCTAATATGAGATTGCCTTGTTTTATAGATATCTGAAACAATATAGTGAAATAAAAAGATGTAGTGATTGTAGTGAAACACCAACATTAAAAAAATCAGGTTTTATCATGTTAACTCCTCCCATCCCAGCACACTTAATATAATTTAAACTTGGAATATTTACAATCAAGTTGGATGTAACTTTGAATTCATACTACTTTTTATATATTTAGAACTTTGCTTACTTTCTTGTTTCTCCATACACTTATCAGGAACCAGTGAGCCAAATTTAAGTAATTACTAACATGCTGGCCAACCATGGAGTATGATAACCAGAAGGGAGGTACAAAAAATGGCTCATATGATTCCTCATAGATTTCAAGTTGATTCCTATGTTTTTGTATCAAATTTTGTAGATGCATCAACTCTTCATTTGATTTAAACTGAATTTCCGTGTGTTTAATATTATGGTATTCATACAGCATCAATATACAGTTGTTTGTAAAGTCTATTGGGCGTCCATGTATTGTTACCGTTTTTATTGGAGTATGACTTTGATTGTTAAAAACAATAATGTTTTTAAGAATATCCAGATTCTTCTCTTTTTTTGTTGGGTTCCAGAATCCATAAATAACATCTTCCTGGTTTCCACTATACTTCCACTCTATGTAAGAATATTCCACAAAATAAACTACAATGGTATTCTCCGAAAAACTATAATAACCTTTAAGATAAATGGTATCTTTCAAATTCGACAGAAATGCTGGAAGGAATATTCGTATAGTTCTTTGTAACATTGTTATCACCAGTAACACGCGCCGTTCACTAATTAAATATGTATAATTGATAAATATTTAATTTACTTTATTTTAGTTCTTAATTCTTCAGTTGTTTACAAAATTACATATGTTTGTAGACTCGATTTGACGTACGGATGACAGTGACATAAAAAATATTGCCATTTAAAAAAACCTATGGACTCTACAGACGTTATCGAAATTGTATGCGCTGCATGCGATTTTTGATTCATTGCAGACTACTGAGATTATTTGCATTTAATACTGAGACTATTTGCATAATTTAATTTAATTTATCGATAAAATGCTTCAACGCAATGTATTGGTAGAGCCTGTTTAATCTGTGCGAAAAGAGTCGTGAAATGTATGGGATCATGGGATCCAATACATTCTATTACTCTACGACTCTTCTCTTTCCGCACAAAATCTAGCAGTCAATCAGTCGTAGAATACCAATAGAATACTTGCTCGCCTTGGCGACCTTGCTACATGTTGCTAAACTTGGCACTGCCAAGTTCTGTTGCAAGGGTACATCCCTCTTTTTGTTTCATCTGTGTTGATGTGACGTCGCGTTTCGTTCGCCATCTTGTTTAACTATTCAATAAATTTGGCTGTATTGCGAGGATTGTTTTAAAATAAATTTTATTTAGTTGTAAGGGTGAAAAATCTGACGGTTTCTTTTAGAGGAGCGCCTCGTAACTCACTAGACTTTATAGTCTAGTCCACAGTAAATAGCTCCTACCTTACCACACCAAGCATTCAGAATGTCTGCACACGAGCAAATGAGGGCGATGTTGGATCAATTGATGGGCACAGCTCGCAATGGTAATTATATCAGTTATAATTGTTTTTCAATCCGCAATTCTGCTTAATCTGACTAGCTAACTAATAGCTAGTAACTTAATTTATATGTTGAGTATTTCGGAAGTTGGTAGTATGTCGGCCACATCCAGCCGGCCTCGGTGGAGTGATGAGACCGCTTTGAGCATTAAGGATGGTTTGTCGCACTGGAGAAGTAAGTAGTTTATTCACAATGCTCAAGCCCCTGCTTCCTCTACGAAGTCCACATCGGCAGGTTTCAACCATAGTTTGCAGACTGCTAATAGATATATCTATTTGTAATTTGACAATGTGAATTCCACTGGATTATAAAGGTGCTTTCATTGCTTCTAGGTGAAGCTGACAGGCATGGGGTCAAGTTTTTTGATGATTCTGTGTGTAAATCATTTTTACTACAATGTTGCCCACATGAAATTCTATCTTCAACGGTAAGTTTTATTATATTTTTTTTTGTGTTCCAAGGGAAAGCTGCACATACTGAATCTCTGACTAATAATCACAAGATTATATTGATTTTTACATATTTTATTCTTTTTTTCTCAAGTTAAACATAATTCAGGAATTCAGAATGTAAGAGCTGTATATATGGGATTGAAGTGTTCTTTAATAATATGCAATGGGATTATTTATGCGATGTAGACACGATTTTGTGGTGTTATTATAGTTGAGTCAACCAACTTAGTCACTAGAAAACAGCTATGAGACTTATCTGGTCTCATACCTTACCATTATCAGTCAAAAGAAAGGGATGAATATTATATATTGACTGCTTTTAGTTTTCTATTGACTCCGTTGACTGGCCAGCTTATATACTATTATGTAGTATTTGTTTTGATCATCCCAATGTGTATACTGCCAAGTTTCATCCCTTCCTATTTCGTCTGTTGCCATGATTCTGTAGTACCTCTGGAAACGTCTATTGGAGTGGCATTAACTGTGGTGAAATATGCTTTTCAGAAAATGCCCAACACTAGTCTTTATTGCTCATCACAATACTTAACAGATGAGGGATAGATTGTATGAGTTAGGCTGTTCTGTAAGTACCAAGATGTACGTATAAACATTTATAGTTAGCTGACTGTACACTTACTGCTAAGCAGGTTTAATTTTATAAGTCTCCCGGGCTTTATATAAAATTGATTAAAAATCAACGGTTCATATGCTGCTTTGGTGAGTACAAGTAAAAATTTTAGGAACAAATTGTAAAGTCGGGTGAGAGCAATTTGGTGATATTCTAACTACATTGGGTACGTACTGAGCTATATACATAGCTAGAAAAAAGAAAACATATGATTGCATGAAAAAATTACAAAATTATTAATTAGTAAATTAATGAAATGTTAAATCAATAACATGGGTTTCCCTACAATAAAACAATTTAATTGATCACATCATTTTCCTACATTGCTCTATTTTATGTAAATATTCCTTTGGTTTTAAACTTTCACAATAACATTGTAATGAACTTAATATGATATTATCTTGATATTGTACCAGTGTTAAAAAATATATATATTCAATCAGTTTAGTTATCAAAATTAGGATCTAAGTTATAATGGCTGGGTGTTTCCACTATGATTTGTAAGTACATAATATTTGTCATTTTCCGTCGGGTGTGCCAGGCGCGAGCTGATGGTGTGGATTGTATGTATTCTATTCCAACAATAACTTATGAAATGGTTTATAAAATGTGCTGGAGGGGTTTTCTATATCATTTAAATATTTAACATTCACTGCCAGTAGTTTCTATTCGGAACATAAAATAGACAATGCCAAAAAATGTAGCCACTAATTTGCCAGCTAAAGTAGATGGTGCTGTTGGGTGCTAGTCTGGGGTAACCGGAGTGAGGTACTTTAGCTGTGACAATTTTGGCTTACATATTTTGTAACTTTTTCCTGTTACTGGCAGTGGCTGTTTGTATTTTTCTTTTTTATATCCATTGACAATCTTGATATGTTATTTTTATGATTTTGGCCATAAAATATGTATTCACTGAGAATAAGTACTAAAACTTTGTTAAACAAAATAATAAGTAACCCATCTATTTTAGAACCAATTTGCTCTATCTTACTAATTTCTCAGTGAATATATAAATGTAGTTGCCATCTTTTTCCAATTGCTCAAAATTATGTCTGACATGACAACTTCATCTTAATAAATACTTAACAATTCCATTGATTTGGGGCTGAGCCATCAGGAGGGTGTGCCTGTGCCTCGCGCTCATTTTGCTTCCTCTCACTTTTCGAAGTTTAAGTATTCGTTTTCTTGATTAATACTGTCATATAATTAGTCACATTTGGAAAAAGATATACCTAAATACATGGCCACTTATATGACTACATTGTTTGACACTTAAAGAAAAATATTTTTACAACTGTAGAACACTGTGGATGTCAACCGGTGTAGTTAAATATTTTGTTTTTGTAAACATTTATTTGAGTATAGGATCTAAACTTTAGATTTCTATATTGTTATTGTATGTCCTTGATTATAGGTAATTATTTGAAATATTCAATGTGCCCTCTATAACCGGGATGAGCATATTATTGAATTAATTTATTTACGTGGTTTGACTTGTTTCGTTTGCAGCGAATGGATCTAGGTGAGTGTCCAAAAATACATGATCTGGCACTGCGGGCGGATTATGAGTTAGCGTCAAAAACCAAAGATTATTTCTACGACATCGACGTAAGTACTAGCTTAATTTACAAAAAATAAAGTTAGTCTTAATTATCATTTCTGAAATAACTAACCAAATTGATAAAATTTCAACTACATAATTTCAATCATTTGGCTATACTAATAATGGTTCTGTTAAAATCATTTCCATATACTTTTAGAAGAATATTGTCGATTATACCACATCCTACACTCGCGAGTTATAAGTTCGCGGTACAGTTATGTTATGTGAGTACAAATATAAAAAATACGTACCTACATTGACTTTTATATGTGACATATAGTCTGATATATACTCAAAGATATTTTCTAATCCGTTTTGTGTACTCGCAAAGGCGACGGAGCACTTAGAGGCATTCATAGCGGACTGTGACCGTCGGACTAACGCCGCCAAGCAGCGCCTGGCCGAAACGCAGGAGGAGCTGTCCGCTGAAGTGACCGAGAAGGCTAACTCGGTGCATGAGCTCGCGGAGCAGATCGGCCAGAAACTGGCGAGGGCCGAGGCTCTCGGAGAGGAGGGTATGGTGGAAGAGAGCGTCAAACTGATGGGAGAGGTGTGGCTTACTGTGCTGTTATCGTAAATATTTGTATGGTTTTTAAACTAAACAAAATAGTAACACTTCAAAATTAACAGAGTTAAATTTTGAGAGAAAGCGTTTTATTATCTGTGTACAGGTACATAGGTAGTGCATGCGATAATTTGTGATATGCGTAAATAAGTGATTCGTAGTCACTAATCGTAACCTACGACGTAGTGATTTCACTGTCTGACATTTAGCGTTTATAAAAATAATGTCTAACTTAACCTTTTTCTACAGTAAGATTTATCTACCAAATACAGGGTGGAACATTTCTAGAGACTGAGCTGAAAGTAGTGTTATTTAAGTGACCTACAATCGAGTTATTATAATCGTAAAGCTGACAAAAACATGTTTATATCAGTGACAACCCTACAGAGTTATTTACATTTTAAACTGACACATGACACTTACAGATAGACGAATTGCGTAAAAAGAAAGCGGTCGCGGAACAAGAGTACCGCAATTCGATGCCTGCTTCGTCCTACCAGCAACAGAAGTTGCGCGTCTGCGAGGTGTGCTCCGCCTACCTCGGCATACACGACAACGACCGGCGGCTCGCCGACCATTTTGGAGGGAAATTGCATCTCGGATTTATCACTATTCGCGAAAAGCTCGCCGACTTGAAGGTAAGGTAAACGACAGCGTGCGAGTCATTCGTACATAAATGCAAATGCATTTTTAAGTTTTTCTTTCTATCTATAGGACAAAATAGGAATCGAGAATATAAAATGAAATTAATTATATTTTGTGAACGCGAAAAAACACCCTGTAATTCATGTTTTTTTCTTCAGAAAAACGTTGAGAGTCGTCGCGAGGAGCGCGGCGCGTCGGAGCGCGAGCGCGGGGGCGGGGGCCGGCGCCACTACGTCGGCGGCCGCGAGCTCGACCGCCGCGCGCGCCGCCACCGCGAGACCGCGCGCGAGCGCCGCGACGACCGCAAGGACGAGCGCGACCGCGAGCGCAAGGACGACCGCGAGCGCAAGGACGACCGCGAGCGCAAGGACGACCGCGAGCGCAAGGACGACCGCGAGCGCAAGGACGACCGCGAGCGCAAGGACGACCGCGAGCGCAAGGACGACCGCGAGCGCAAAGACGACCGCGAACGCAAAGACGACAAGCGCGAGCGCGGCGAGCGGGAGCGGGACAGAGGCGAGCGGGAGCGGGACAGGGGCGAGCGGGACCGAGAGCGCAAGTAAGTCAACACTATCATCTGATAATCTGGACGTGATTGTGACCATATGAGCTGCTACCGCGCAGAAACGCAGGATCATAGATTGCAACGGTAAAGTGCTTAACAGATTTATCGGCACTACAGAGAGAAATAGAACGATATTTATAGTGAGATAACGCGCAGTCGATATAACGGAAGCCAAATTTTTTACAAACGATCGGCCTGCTTTCGACGTTTCGTTTCATCGATAGGTACTAGATCTAGTAGATCTTCTAAACCAGTGGGTGGGCCTCCGTGGCATTGCGAGAGGGCGCGAAATACTTTATAAGTTAAACGAACGCGTAGATTTTCTTGCTTTTCCCTACCTGAATAAAAATAAAAGAGTATGATTTTGTTTTCAAAAACCGGCCAAGTGCGAGTCGGACTCGCTAGAGGGTTCCGCACCATCAACAAAAAATAGAGCAAAAGAAATCGTGTTTGTTGTATGGGAGCCCCCCTTAAATATTTATTTTATTTTATTTTTAGTATTTGTTGTTATAGCGGCAACAGAGATGCATCATTTGTGAAAATTTCAACTGTCTAGCTATCACGGTTCGTGAGATACAGCCTGGTGACAGACGGACGGACGGACGGACGGACAGCGAAGTCTTAGTAATAGGGTCCCGTTTTTTACCCTTTGGGTACGGAACCCTAAAAAACGTTCTGGGACCTAGAAATTCTCTAACTGACTATAAAGTCATAATGTCTTCTAAAATGTCATTCAATAGAACTTGCTAACTATGTAAACAAACCGCCATACTAAAATTGACACTAAATGTCAATTTACTAGTAACTTTTGTTTACATTGTTAGCAAGTTCTATTGAATGACACTTTATTCACGAAAGTATTTTAAATTCTCGAATTAGTACTGAATACCAAGTTCTCACTTATACAACTTTATTAACAGGAGGAGTCGATCGCGCAGCAAAAGCAAGCGGGACGGTTCCCGGGAGCGGTCTCGGGACCGGGACCGCAACCGCGTGCGGGACACGCGCCGCAGCCGCTCGCATCTATCGTCGTCGCGCGACCACCGGCGGGACTAGCACCGCCTTCCTACGATATTAATACAAGAGAATATTGACGCGCCATACCAATCTGAAACCTGAAGATTTAACTGTTTGATTTTGACATATGAATGTAAAGAAATATAGTTCGTTTTTTTAGCATTAGAAATAAGGTAAACAATCTTGATGTGTCTTTTAATTGAAAAACACATTTTAAAAATAAGTTACGGCAAATATGTAACAATTATGAATCTAATACGATCATTTATATTCTTCTGCTTTCATAAGTAATAGTATTTGGTTTTTAAAAAGCGTTTTTCAATTAAAAGACATGTCAAGATCGCTTACCTTCTTGCAAGTTCTTTCTAATGCTAAAAAAAACGAACTATAGTTATTTACGATACAAGTGCGGAAAGTAGGAAACTCGCAACGAGTGGTGATCAATTAAAACACGACCGAAGGGAGTGTTTTAAATCGACACGAGTTGCGAATTACCTATTCGCACGTGTATCGTACAACGTTACAGTACATATGCCCCTTTAAATTTTTGACATAGGCACGGAAAATGCTTATTTCCGCACTAGTGCGGGAAACTAACATCATATGTACTGTAAACTTATTATTTATACCAGGGGCACATAGAATTTAGTTGCATTAGCCTGGTTGCTCAGCTGTCGATGATAATTCAGGCCGGTTTTAGTTGCTTCATTACATTTTTCTAATAATAATAAAAGTTAAAAATGCGTCAGAATTACATTGAGAAAAAAAGTAGAGTAGATTTAATATATAATGAGTTGAATGACGAAAAATGTTGTAAATGATGTTGAAATAAATGATTATTCCATTTTTTACAAACGCCAAAAACGATCTTACAGGCGTAAGATCAGTGTTGGCCGAAACGTTAATGCAATCGATTATTGCAATTAACGTTCGGCCAACACTGCGTAAGATAAACTGATTTGTCGGAGACGGATATAAGTAGTTGTCTAAAGTGCTGTCATGGTGTTTATAATGAAATAATTAACAGTTGTTACGTATAACTAAGGTATGTTCGACTAAGATCGGACACCGGGTAAGATCGTATGATTCAAATTTCTGCCTGTTGCGGGGCTTTTTTTCAATGCTGGCAAGGTGATGCAATGCGCTGTTTTGTCCCGGGCATTGCATCACCTTGCCAGCATTAAAAAAAAGCCCCGCAACAGGCAGAAATTTGAATCATACGATCTTACCCGGTGTCCGATCTTAGTCGAACATACCTTACGTCACAAAACCAATTTTTGTTGCCTAGTAACAAATAAGGGTTTTCTGAAACATTAATGCGTTAGCAATTGTAGCAGGTGCCTAAGCGCCTACCACGAACATCGAAACTTGTTTTTTTTATGTACGAGGTAGCCCCACAAAGGTATTCCGGAGTGAGTATTACTACGGCTAAAGTGTGACCGAAAGTGAAGTCATATTAGAGGATTGCATCTCGTTTTGATTACGGAATTAACCACGCCATTTGACAATAATGACGTGACTAAAAGCAATAAATCAATATAGTGACGTGTAAGTGTGACACAGTCCTCTAGTTTGATGATCTCTTTCGGACCGTTTTCTCTAGTCTCCTCAGATCACCAGTTTTGCTCGGTGATAAGGATCAATAGCAAAATAGTGACACTCCGGGTCTAAAATTATCCTTGACCTTCAGTATTGCCATCTAGTGCGAAAAAATGTCGAATAACTCATTGGTTTTAGCAGGTTCAGTTTAGGAGTTTCGTTATATCGAAATATTTCCATATTCATTAATTTAATTTGAAGTAAAACAATTGGAAGCCAGTTCTTGCGCGACTGTTTAAAAAATAGGAACTTTAGTGTAATTAATGTTTAGGTTAGTTGTTTTGTTTTAAAATAGAGAATATAGCAAAAATGAAATAAAGCAATAAGGACACGCACTATTTTTGTTTGATGTTTTGTTAGTATTTCATACAAAACTTATTGTAATAGGTTTACCAATAAGTAAGTGTAAAAGGTTTTATCAAGTTTTATGTATCAGCTCACATGTTTGTGTTAAAATCGGACCGGGAGTAGGTAGCAACTTGTATAAAGATTTCTGCTATGCACTCGTTGATTTAATAAATTTTTACCTATTAAATTGTGTTTCATTTAGTTTATCGCATCTATACCTGTTTGCTTTTATCGTGGGAACTATAAGTACTGAATAATATTTAAAGTCCGTCAACCAAATCTTGTCAGTAGTCAAAGGCGGCAAATTTGAAAAATCGCAGGTTAGCAACACTGTGTTCAAATAATTCCAAAACGCGTGTCATCAGTGTTTTATCTGTGGAATGTGGATCGTGAATGACAGCCGTCACCTTATTTGTTTTCATTTGGTTTTCATTCTGAATCATTTCTGTTTCAAGAGATATTTCTGCTGTCACCATTAAATACCAATACATTAAATAAGAATAAGCAAAGCTAAGGGGCCTACAATGTACAATCATGCTCGTTGATGGTAAACATTACTAAAAATGGAGGTTATGACAAGTACTGGAAGAACTCTTTCGAACTTTTAAGATTATGTTCAGTTTTTTTTGTTTTAGGGTTAAAAGGCATAAATAAAATGAAAACGTATGCCTAAATCTATCCAACAAGACCATAAATTGTGTCCTGGAAACCGTCCATAGGCCCACATGTCTAATATTTTCAGCAATCAGTTGTGACTATTTACAAAGGTAAACCTTTTAAACAGTATTAAGAGCCTTGATTATATCGCCGTTCTTTCGCAATATCTACCTAATCCATACATGTTTGTTGCAGGATTAAATCTTGCCCAATATAAGGCGTTCGTAGTAGAAAGTATCTCTTCAGACAATACTTACCTATGGCGGTTTATATACGTGTACAACGCAACCAAGTCGAAAAGTGCCCCTTATCTTATTTACCTTTAAATTAAATAAACACCCAAATATCAGTTGTTTTATTTTTAATATGTATATTGTACAATATATACCAATCAAAAAAATTACACAGGTATGTCATATTCATTCAGAACAGTACACTAATTTACATTAACAAGTGGCATATTATATTGTAAATAACAAATATATGCACTATCTAATTATCTGCATTTTGATATGATTTTATTTTAGTAAACTTAGAAGACATAGGGAACAAAGAGAATATAAGCACTACGATAGAGAGTTGTTTTTGATATCTTCAAATTTGTTCATCATTTTGATTAACATTGTTTTAACATCGCTTTTAAATTGTCCGTCCATGTTTCAATTTTTTTCAATAAACCGCGAGTGACAATTTGAATTGACGTACGCAGGGCGCGCTCAGCGGAAAAAAAAATCTTATGGTTCGATGTACATTGCTGCTTTTCTTAGCGCAATACTGCTCTTTGAGTGTTGCCCTACTTTAGTTTGCTTTACATTGCTACTGACAAGATTTGGTTGACGGACTATATATTCTATGTCTATTAGGTTAAAGTTTAATTTTGCTTGGAAATAATGGAGGAAAACGTGCCGAGCAAAAGGCACGGGGGTGTTTTCTGTCCCTTTCTAAATATTTCCATTTAGTTTTGTTGAAGAAAGGGACAGGTACCCTTCGAGCTATCTCGCTCGGTACGTTTTTGAGCCACAGCAGCAAGACGGCAGACACAGAAGCAAATTTAATCTAGGCAGGCGTGTCTCACTCCGCGATTTACTTGCTTTGCTACAGGTAGCTATAGCTGGTCAACCAAATCTTGTCAGTAAAAAAAGGCGCGAAATTCAAATTTTCTATGGGACGATATCCCTTCGCGCCTACATTTTTCAAATTTGCCGCCTTTTTCTACTGTCAAGATCTGGTTGACCAAGTATAAAAGTACATCCGTTCGGCCCCAATTTTGGGGAAAGCCATAAGCCGCGCGTGGCGCTGTCGCCACCTAGCGGCCATATCTGTGCTGATCGTAACAGACGCGTTTTGTTAGAGAGTGAGTCTTCTGTACTTAGTACCCCCTGGAGCGCCCCAGAATTACCGTAGTATGGAACTCCTATACTACTAGCACACGTGTCTTGTTAGGGCGCTCCACGGGGTACTATTATTTATTCTGTGATGTAGGCAAGGTACATTTCGGGAGGCCCTCTGGTGGCCGAATTATGCATAAACCATTGGGGTGTCCCTCTAGAGAGATTGCAGACTAATAGTAATGTCTATACAGAAATACATAGCTACAGGAGCTGTCCAAGTTCATATGGCCAAGGGGAGAGGGAGGGGCATAAGGGCCACCCCACATCTAGCGTCTTTCGAGCGTCGGCGTCGGTCAGCGCCATGGAAAATGACGTCGCTGCGCAGTTGCGTCGACGTTGCGTCGAGCAGGGCCATAGAGTTGTAGACGCCGACGAGACGCCGACGCTCGAAAGACTCTAGATGTGGGGTGGCCCTAAAGGCCGTGGCAGGATAAGGGACCATCTTGTGCCTTAACAGCTTTTCGGCCTGATTTTTTTTCTGATGATGGGTCACGCCATTAGTAAGTGTTATACTAAATTTCAGCATTCGCCTCGTCTTATTTTTGAACAAAAATAAATAAATAAGAAAGTAGTTATTTTCGATACAAGTGCGAAAAAGAGGAAATTCGAAACGACTGGCTATAAATTAAAACACGACCGAAGGGAGTTACCATTGTTAGAAGCTTGAATTAAATATATGTTATAGCTCATTAAAAAGCCTATTATAAGTAAAAAAATTGGATGCGTCTCTGTTTCAGAAGTTAGAAAAAAAATATGGAAAAATGTTGACACATAAATTTTTATTTTTTTATATGGAGTGTTATCCGGTTTAATAGGGACAAATTGCGGGTATTAACTAAGTGTACTATATTATAACTAAGTGTACGAAGTAATTCGTTGCATTTAATTTAAACGGAACTATTCATGAAAATTAATTTTTCTTATTTATTTATTTTGTTCTAAAATAAGACGAGGCGATTGCTGAAATTTAGTATAACACTTACTAATGGCGTGACCCATCATCAGAAAAAAAATCAGCCCGAAAAGCTGTTAAGGCACAAGATGGTCCCTTATCCTGCCATGGCCTTTCGTTAGAAAGTTTGTTCTCTAGCTGCCACTACCCCCCTCGGCAACGCCCATGGAATTGAATTTGTTTTGTTTTAAAATCGAACGAATCAAAACAAAAGCAACTCTGTTTCATTTAATAACTATTTAAATTCATTAGAGGTTAGAGGTAATTTGTACTATGTAGTATTAACCGTGGGCTGTTAAAGGTTTCAAAAACTGTAGGTTTAAATTGGTAATTAAAAAAAACGAGTAGGTAGGTGGATAAAATGTATTTAAATTCGCATTTCATGCAACTTATTCTAGCTAGATTATCGTCACATTATTTTCAAAAAGTTATTTTTGCACTTTAATGTGCAACTACAAACAAAATAATAAGCACCTACTTATTCCACGATTTCGAAGTGTCCAAGAATCACTGAGAAATGTTTATATTTCCAACATCACGTTTATGTCAGACAATACCAATTGCCGATAGGGAATTAATCATAACATATTTTGCTCGTTGTATATTCTACGATATATAGATTATTAATCCCTGACCAGCAAGTATGTAAATAAAAAGTCGTAGCACTCGCACCTAAGCTCGTCCTGTGTCTGATATAAGCGTGATCGAGCTGGCTAGACTGGGCACATGCTTATAGGTAGGTATATGTTTTCATACGTAAATTATTCGAGTTAAGTAGAACTCATATTCAGTCCTAAAATACGAGAAAACACATCGAAGAAGCCATAAAATTATTTAATAGAAAAATACAGTCGTGCCAGAAAACTGAGTTGAACTGAGTTGAGTCTGAGAATTTGGACTCTGGGAATTTGGCAAGTTTGTTAACCCTTTTCCAGGTCGTACGTAGAAGGTTTTCCCAACAAATCCAACTATAGTAAACCGAGGCGAATCGAATCACAGGGTAAATCGGATCAGGCTCAAAAATCTATTGATATTATTTCTTATGACTGCATACGGTGCAATTTTAGTGTGCTCATATCAATGCAATCTTTGAAATTATCAACGGATATTTCATCGCGACGATTCGTCTCGTTGTATTATGGTGATTCATTTGAAGACAAGCCACATTTCCCGAAGGCCAATCTAATTTGAACCATAAATCGGATTGCTTAGGTTAAAATTCAATTGACACGTACCTATGTGGTCGATGAATCGTTATATGCTTGGAAAAGCGTTAATTTACTTAGGTACTTTTTTGCAAATTTAATGAATATCTTACGAAAAGCGACTTCGCTTACAATCCGTTAAAATATCGTCAAAACGGTCGGATATTGCATAGAACTTCCCGCAACGTAGACCCACTTTCTATATTTTAGTTTATAGATAATGTGTATCTACTTATGAAAATAGAATAGCAATATTAAAGTGTGACTAATTATTAACCTACACATAAACTAGGAACAATTCGAAACTATCAAGAATCTACTGTACTGACTAAATAACCAACATAATGGTTGCTCTGAATTTGTTGGCATGACAACCTGTTAAAAAAGAAGTACCCACTTTTAAAACATGATGTTGCATTATTTATATATTTTATTCTCTAATAAAAAGTGTCTATTACTTGAACATCTACTCGTATAACCAAAAAGACACGACTACGTTTAAACATTAATCGTAATTGGATACGTAGATTTCATGAATTATAATTGTCCTGTACTGTAATTGTACCTGTGTCCATAATACTTATTACTTGTTGCTACTTTTGCATCTTAACCCAGTCCATAAAAATATCACAATTTTCACATTGTAAAAAGAATTATTTAACTACTAACACACCTACAATGGCTACAATCCTACATCTACTTACTAATTAAGATAATGGTCATTTTCGCCACGAGTTATTACCACCGAGTAAATGTAATTGTGCTCACAAGATAATATTTGAAACGTTATCAGGCAAAAGATCCATTTTATCAGTTGGCAATAAGACAGACATATTATCGACAACCGACATAGACATAGTTAAATTATATTTTTTGTACTAACACTATACCGTAAAATGGGGTGAGTAGGGTTCGCGGGGAGAGTTGGGTTATGAATGGGGAGAGAAGGAATGCAAGGGGGGTGAGGTGGGTTTTTAAGGCTACTGCTACAAAAATAATGTATTCCAATTTAAAATGGAGATATAGTAATACTCATAATAAAAAAAAATCGATCCAACAATCTTCCAAAATCACCTTTGTATGAAAACCCAACTCACCCCAAATACGAGGGACTACGGGGTGAGGTGGGATTTCCTGTTTATCGTCAAAGTTATGAAATGGAACTACCCAAAATAAAATAAAAACTAGAATACAAACGTCCGGAACACTTATTATATACACCATTCAGTTTGCATATGTAAAAATAAATGTTATCGAGGTTTGAACGTCAGTTTTGCACCTACTCACCCCATTTTACGGTATGGGATTTGTGCCTGAAATAAATAATTTCAATTTACATCATTGATTTAGATAAATAACGTCTATGTTAATCGTACTAACCAGATATTAGATAACTAATGGCGAAAAGGCCGGAATTACAACAATATTTAGTTCAAAAAACCTTGATAAACTCAAAATTTACTATTATAATAAGGCAGAGGTTACACAGGTTTTCGATATCAATATTAACTCAAGTCAACATATAATCATAGTGGTAAATTGAGATCAAAACTATAGTGAAGTATCAAAGGAAATTTTTAGTGTACCGCACAAACCGCGGTACACTTATGGGATCACATCGGTCTTGCAAATCAGTTATTTTTCTGCTATTATGCGTCTACAAGAAGTTGATTTTTAGGGTTACGTACCCAAAGGGTGAAAACGGGACTTACTGGGATTACTAAGACTCCGCTGTCCGTCTGTCTGTCACCAGGCTGTAACTCATGAACCGTGATAGCTAGGCAGTTGAAATTTTTTACTTTATTAGGTGCCTACATATCTACAAATATATAAATCAGAGTCTCGCATTTATGACCAGTTATCTTGAAAAGCAACTCGGCTTCGGTTAACCATATGTCATTGCAAAAAGGTTTACAAACTGTCAGAAATGTAAAATATGGTATAGTTGAAGAAATATTATGTGAACCGATTAATGTTATCGCTCGAAATGACTTCAATAGTATTTTACAATAGGATAATAAAAACAATAACAAACACGAATATGGCATGTGCTTTGCCGAGACAGCTTCTTGTATTTGTAAAGATAAAGTTTGATGACTAATCGGTGCAAACTATATTTCGTCAACTATATATCTCTTGTCACAGGTCACAGCAGAAATATAGCTGGTCAAGCAAAACTTGTCAGTAAAAAAAGGCGCGAAATTCAAATTTTCTATTGGCCGATATCCCTTCGCACCTACATTTTTCAAATTTGCCGCCTTTTTCTACCGACAAGATCTGCTTGACCAAGTATAGCTAAGTGAACAATATAATAAAATCTGTACATTATGTACTCTATTATCAGGACAACATGGCTTCTCTGATTATTACTTTCATAACTGCTCCTGATGCTGTAGATTAATTTTGATAATTGTGAAATATCGATTTTACACTTAGAAAGAATGGGTAACTTAAAACTATTTCTTGTTATCTAGATTCTAGACATTTAATAAAAACTGCACATTGTAGAACAGCACAAAAAGGGAGTAGGAACACTGAAATATATGAAACAACTTTGTGCACTAACTATTTTGGCTACAATGCATACACTGTAGTACAATAGGCTGGCTACAATAGTAGACACAAGGTAATAAAGCATAGGCTATCTTCTACAGATTATACATTTTGGAGTACCATTCAAGACACGAAAATACAGCGAAAAACGAAATATCGTGGTTTCTTTATCTGCCTCTATATCACTCTTGCATATTCGAGAAATAGAGGCAGATAGAAAAATTTGATTTTTTCGGGTCGCGGTAGGCCCTCTGAACTGATCGTGGATAAATGCTCCATATATGGCTTGGCTTAACCAACCGTCACCGATAATCGTATGCGAATTGCAATACATTGCGGCATTTTGTCGATCGATTGAATCCGTTGCTCCTACTTAGCTAGCATCTGAAATCGCATGCCATTTGTTGCACGTTTTTAGAAGCCTTACGTTATGTTCTAGCTAGACAATGTGACGTTATTTATGAAAAGGAACCTTATTGTCGATGGCGCTTACGCCATTATTAACGATGCTCCGATATAAATACAATGCCGCGCGACGCTGTGCGGCGTAAGCGCCATCGACAATAAGGTCCCTTTTCATAGAGAATGCCCCATATGTATTCGAAAGTTGTTTGTAATTCGCTAAATAGTAGCGGTTTCATTTTGTAACTAACAACATCAACTAGAACTGTAAACAAACTTGATAAGAAAATTACTATAGTTAGTTTTTTTTTTATTAGCATTAGAAACAAGGTAAACAATCTTGATGTGTCTTTTAATTGGAAAACACATTTTAAAAATAAGTTACGGTAAATATGTAACAATTATGAATCTAATACGATCTTTTATAGTCTTCTGCTTTCATAAGTAATAGTTATTGGTTTTTAAAAAGTGTTTTTCAATTAAAAGACATGTCAAAATCGCTTACCTTCTTTCAAGTTCTTTCTAATGCTAAAAAAACGAACTATAGCTTAGTTCATATCATATCTTTTTCTTGTGACCTACTTTAAACAACGTGCATTTCACAACAGTAGAATATTTCATTTATATTATTTGATCTTGATTTTGTGTAGTTTTAACTTGAAGCCTAGCATTTCCGATAACACCCCAGAGAGGGCAGACAGTATGACTACCTTTGTTATAGTGTATAAGTAATGATTGGCACATATTCCGGATATCTTGAAAGGCGAATCCAGTTCCTGCAACAAAAACATTACTATTAACAGTTTAATTGATTGCATCAAAAGTCTTAAGACAAATTTGTACTTTGAATTAGTTAGCAAATGTAAGTGGCGCTGTATGGCTCCGTACATTAACTGCACTGCAGTAACTCTGGTTGCCGATAGTTGAGGTTTGACAATTCAGTTACAGTGTCATCATCTTCAAACTCAGGCCATGATTATTCCTTCCTTTTCTGAACATTAAACGCGGAATAAAATTTATGTCAAGTACAGTTTACACACTAGCACTGTGAAATAGCACGGTAGCCCCGCTTGCCTGCGCCAAGGCCTACCAAGGCGAGGGGGGCCTGTGGCACGAGGTCGATATGTCAAATGTTCGATAAAATTGTGTGTCCATGTTTATTTATAGCAATGTCACAAATTCTCTCGTCTGTCATATGTCACAATTAGTTTGTCAGACTCGCAGCCACGGTACTTGCGGTTCACGTTGCTGCCCAGCGTCAGCAGGAGGACGCCGACATAGCTACAGACTAGTGCAGTACCTTGAGCAAGTCCGCGGCGAGTTTGAGCACGTTGTTGGCGACCGTGAGCTGCTCCTTGCTCTCCGGGCGCTGCTCGATGGCGAGGTGCAGGTTGATCTGCTCCGTCAGTATGGCGGACAGGCAGCCGCGGTACTTGCGGTTCACGTTACTACCCAGCGTCAGCAGGAGGATGGCGACATAGCTACAGACTAGTACAGTACCTTGAGCAAGTCCGCGGCGAGTTTGAGCACGTTGTTGGCGACCGTGAGCTGCTCCTTGCTCTCCGGGCGCTGCTCGATGGCGAGGTGCAGGTTGATCTGCTCCGTCAGTATGGCGGACAGACAGCCGCGGTACTTGCGGTTCACGTTACTACCCAGCGTCAGCAGGAGGATGCCGACATAGCTACAGACTAGTGCAGTACCTTGAGCAAGTCCGCGGCGAGTTTGAGCACGTTGTTGGCGACCGTGAGCTGCTCCTTGCTCTCCGGGCGTTGCTCGATGGCGAGGTGCAGGTTGATCTGCTCCGTCAGTATGGCGGACAGGCAGCCGCGGTACTTGCGGTTCACGTTACTACCCAGCGTCAGAAGGAGGATGCCGACATAGCTACAGACTAGTACAGTACCTTGAGCAAGTCCGCGGCGAGTTTGAGCACGTTGTTGGCGACCGTGAGCTGCTCCTTGCTCTCCGGGCGCTGCTCGATGGCGAGGTGCAGGTTGATCTGCTCCGTCAGTATGGCGGACAGGCAGCCGCGGTACTTGCGGTTCACGTTGCTGCCCAGGGTCAGCAGGCGGAGGAGGTAGATGCCGAGGCAGCTGCTCCACACGAGAGCTTCGAGGAGCCAGCTCGATTCGAGGGTTATGGAGTCCTGAAAATTAAAATGGCTAGTAGTTCGCCCCGAACTGAAACCTCGTCGAACATACAATTTCCAATGATCCCACTAGCTCGTTATGCTCGTCATATTTGAACTTAAATTTGCCATTAACTCTTTTAATACTTCAAGCTAGTTCTTTTACGAAAACAAATTGGCATGTCGGTGAATATAGGGTCGTATAATAACAATGTTTAAACAAAGTTTATTTAAAGTTTATAAAGCAATCCATTGCATCAATTTTTTTTCAATTAAACATGTATAATGTCCCGGATAAAACATCTTGTACCTACAGGCCGGCTGTTAATAAGAATTAGTCTAGGTAGTTATTTTGTGTACTAAATATTTAATTACAGATTTGTATGTGCATTGAGTTCTGACTTTTCGGTAACTGTACGTATAGAGTAGCGCTTATCCTGATCCTTACCCTGAGCAGATGAGCGCTGACGCAGGCGAGCAATATTATAGTGAGCATGAAGGCGGCAGATACGATGACGTCCACTGAACGCTGAGGCCCGCGGCGCTGTCAACAAGGAATAATACGTTAAAAATTACACAACGAAAGTATAAAACGACCCATTCATCATGCTTAGCAAAGGAGCCCCGCGAAATAACTACCCGTCCGTTTTGTCTTTTGGCAAACAGAGATCTTACATATGGTTCAGGGACAGCATTATGCTTTCGGCGACGGAATGAAAGTTGTGGTTTGTATGCGAGTGATTTATGTAGTTTTAAAGTAGAATTTAGGATGTATAGTTTTCTTACAGTGAGTTTTTTCGAAATTTTATACAGTTCAAAAGTTGGGAATCGGTGCGGTTTGGAGTACATGACTTTAAGTAGGCACCTTTGACCTTACCCGCGCGATAGACTGCCCGTCTTTTTCTAGATGCATTAATTAGAGAGCTAATTAATGCATCTAGAAAAAGACGGCCAGTCTATCGCGCGGGAAAGATACTCCTGTGCTAAGCCTGCTGTCCGAGCCAATTTATCGGTTCAAGCGTTGGCTAGAGTTAAACCAAACCAAACTTCTATGAAATATAACTTGCACAGTTTATTAGGTTATCAAAATCGCTGCGAAATTAGCTTGGTCTAACTCTAGGGTTAAGGTTATAGTAGTCTAGTATATAGGTGCGTATATATGACATAAGTTTGAACATATTACCCGTAAGTATGACCGAGTGGAGAGCCAAGTCTTGATATTCCTCACGGTATTCAGTCTAAAATGTGGCAACTCGCTCTTCCGTGCCCGTCTCGCCGAAGTCAAATGCGAGAAAAGTTTCGCATAGAGAAAACGTTGCTTGAAAGCCCTCTCTGCTACGGCCAGTAGGAAAAATACGAGACCGCTGAGCGCGAAGCGGAGTGCGCATGATATTAAACTCGTCGTTACTTCCCTGGAAATAAGGTTCAATCTTAATTGACAATAGCTATTGTAAAACAATTCGACGTAACAGTGATGCTGATGAGTGATCCTGGTGACGCTTTGAACGTTAAATTAAACGGTTGTACAGTCGCCATCAGATATATCGGAGCGGCCAAAGTGCTCAAAAATATCTGAACACGCACTCTAACGTGTTAAGAGGCTTGAGAATAGAGGCGTGTTCAGATATTTGAGAGCACCTTGGCCGCTCCGATATATCTGATGGCGAGTGTAAAAATATTTTGCATAATAATGGTTTAAATATTTAATTTAGAACAAGCATACATTTGTTAAAAGAGCATCAAGGCATCAATCAATCGTGTATTTTAGAGAAAATAATTATACTTTGCTTTGTAGAACTAGAACATTTAAGTACTTTTTACTACTACTTACCATATATTGTCACCAAAAGCACCATTGAGTATTGAGATTACAGATCCTTGACTATAGTTGCAGATCAACGACGGAATGTAAGTCAGCAGCGACAGCGATTGCAGTTCCTCCTCACTTCTAGTGTCTTGTTCTATGGCAACCTGCAAACAAAACAAATTGTTGGCTTTGCCTTTTGTATTATTTTTCAACTTAACGCTTTGTCAATAGGGAGTATTACTGCAATGTTTTGCCGCCAGAGTGCAGCACTAGCGCCCTTAGTAAACCATAGAGTAACTTGTACAGACTGTACCTTAAACTGTTATAATATGACATTGATACATCAAGGCGGCTTTTTTAGAAAGGGCCTTCCGGGATTCGCGCAGTCGAATCTCGGCAAACCGCCTCTTTATCGCTCGAATATGCAAGTGTTAGAGAGGTTAGATAACAAAATTTCGGCTCTCGTTTGCGGTAGACCCTTAGATTGTGACTTATTGTGGGAGTGGCGCCCTCTACGCAGAGTTTCGCGTAATATTCCCTTTTATACTTGTGCTGTTATTGTTTAATTTGCAATCAACTATGTCATACAATACAGCCGCGTAACCTAGTGAATGTGTAAGCGCGCATGAAGTTCGCTCGCCTGCCAATCATACGGATCCTGCGGGCTCAGCACGGTTCCATTTTTATCGACTATCACTATGCCCGTTACTTTCGCACTTACATACTTGTTAGAACGTGACAGGCATGGTGATAAACGATAAAAATGCGACCGTGCTACTAGGGCTGGGGTCCTCTTAGTAATCTCAAGAATTGGCGTAGACACTTGTTTTTACGAAAGCGACTGTAATCCCAGACCCAATCCAGGGGGGGAACTAGGCCTTATTGGGATTGTCCGGTTTCCTCACGATGTTTTCCTTCACCGCAAAGCGACTGGTAAATGTCAAATGATACATCGTATACATATAAGCTCCGAAGAACTCATTGATACGAGCCGGGGCACGAAAACGCAACCTCTGGATTGAAATTCGCACACTCTCACCGCTAGAAAAACACCATAAATTTTTTAATTTAGTGTTGCACTTTGATTTTCGTCGCTGACCCGATATGGCGTCGGTCGGAAACGATTAATTGCAACTAAGCTTTAGAAATTCTAGAAATGTATACCTGGATGAGCCTGGCGGCGGGCGCCACTAGCGCCACGCTGGCGGCCATGAGCAGGCCGGCCCACATGCAGCCGTCGGCCGCCATGGCGCGCTCGGCCCGCGCCACCACGTACCAGCTGATGTCCACCGCGGACAACTCCGCGCGTAATGTTGAACCGCGCTCCCACATATGCATACCTGGATGAGTCTGGCGGCGGGCGCCACTAGCGCCACGCTGGCGGCCATGAGCAGGCCGGCCCACATGCAGCCGTCGGCCGCCATAGCGCGCTCGGCCCGCGCCACCACGTACCAGCTGATGTCCACCGCGGACAACTCCGCGCGTAATGTTGAACCGCGCTCCCACATAGTGCATACCTGGATGAGCCTGGCAGCGGGCGCCACTAGCGCCACGCTGGCGGCCATGAGCAGGCCGGCCCACATGCAGCCGTCGGCCGCCATGGCGCGCTCGGCCCGCGCCACCACGTACCAGCTGATGTCCACCGCGGACAACTCCGCGCGTAATGTTGAACCGCGCTCCCACATATGCATACCTGGATGAGTCTGGCGGCGGGCGCCACTAGCGCCACGCTGGCGGCCATGAGCAGGCCGGCCCACATGCAGCCGTCGGCCGCCATGGCGCGCTCGGCCCGCGCCACCACGTACCAGCTGATGTCCACCGCGGACAACTCCGCGCGTAATGTCGAGCCTCGCTCCCACATAGTGCATTTCACTACAAAATTAACATTTTATGATTTTTACTTGAAAGATACCTAAAGATATAAATTTTTAGATAATCTTGTTTTAAGTTTTGAATAGGTAACTGGAAAAGCGGAATCCGTCGAATTAGAAATTTGTGATTAGGATATATAGTCCGTCAACCAAATCTTGTCAGTAGCAATGTAAAGCAAACTAAAGTAGGGCAACACTCAAAGAGCAGTATTGCGCTAAGAAAAGCAGCAATGTACATCGAACCAAAATATTTTTTTTTCCGCTGAGCGCGCCCTGCGTACGTCAATTCAAATTGTCACTCGCGGTTTATTGAAAAAATTTGAAACATGGACGGACAATTTAAAAGCGATGTTAAAACAATGTTAATCAAAATGATGAACAAATTTGAAGATATCAAAAAACAACGCCCTATCGTAGTGCTTATATTCTCTTTGTTCCCTATCTATGTCTTCTAAAGTTTACTAAAATAAAATCATATCAAAATGCAGATAATTAGATAGTGCATATATTTGTTATTTACAATATAATATGCCACTTGTTAATGAAAATTAGTGTACTCTTCTGGATGAATATGACATACCTGTGTAATTTTTTTGATTGGTATATATTGTACAATAGGATTACATATTAAAAATAAAACAACTGATATTTGGGTGTTTATTTAATTGAAAGGTAAATAAGATAAGGGTCACTTTAGCTTACACTATAATTCAGGTCATTAATTGAAAAAATATAATGAAGTTACCAATGTTACCGGGTCACTTCAACCAAGCATAATACTCTGTAGTATTCTATTGCATCTTTGTAAATAGTCACAACTGATTGCTGAAAATATTAGACATGTGGGCCTATGGACGGTTTCCAGGACACAATTTATGGTCTTGTTGGATAGATTTAGGCATACGTTTTAATTTTATTTATGCCTTTTAACCCTAAAACAAAAAAACTGAACATAATCTTAAAAGTTCGAAAGAGTTCTTGCAGTATGTACTTGTCATAACCTCAATTTTTAGTAATGTTTACCATCAACGAGCATGATTGTACATTATAGGCCCCTTAGCTTTGTTTATTCTTATTTAATGTATTGGTATTTAATGGTGACAGCAGAAATATCTCTTGAAACAGAAACGATTCAGAATGAAAACCAAATGAAAACAAATAAGGTGACGGCTGTCATTCACGGTCCACATTCCACAGATAAAACACAGATGACACGCATTTTGGAATTATTCGAACACAGTGTTGCTAACCCGCGATTTTTCAAATTTGCCGCCTTTTACTACTGACAAGATTTGGTTGACGGACTTTAAATAAGAATATTTCTATCGTGGTCGTCGTGGATATTTATAGAAATATATTTACTGATCTTAACATCCGTGAATTAAGAACTGTAGAAAATAGTATGGTCAGGTTTAGTACCTCGTCACAGTGAAAATATTATAGGCTCCCTAGCGGCTTACAGTGTGACAAGGTACGAAATGGTACACAAATCGAATCCTCAACTGTGCATGTAGAAGTTAGGGACCCTATAATTCAGGGGGGTTAGGGGTTTGTAAGACATACCTGTGTCACTAGTAGGGTCAAGTAAAGCGAAGGGGTCCCACGAACTGTCAGCACAGTGGAACCCCACGTCCGAATGGGCGCCCTCCGATTGAGATCCGTAGCTGCTTTCCTCACCTGACAAAAGATATAACTCAAGTTTGATAGTCGTCGAATCATATTGTCGTAATGTTGTTTATATTGGTGGACTCGAAATGGATTTGGATTTACAGGTATGTTACAAATAGTATGGACAGTATGTTTTCATTTAAAATGGAGCTGACAGTATGTCTATACGCGATATGTGCGATATCAATATGTCGACATATTGGTATCGATATATATAGGGAGTACAAACTTTTTATGCAATTTTTGGCATCGACAATCTACTTTTAGACTAAGTCAGAATACTATGAGTAGAAAATGATGCTGAATGACTAAAGGCTTCGTCTCGCTGGCGCGTTTTCCGGGCGGGGCGAGAGCGGGGCGTGCCGCTTTTACATATACAACGCTCACGCCCCACCTGGAAAACGCGTCTGTGTGACGGAACCTTTAGGTTGCAATCACACTAGATCGTTCACTGGTTGCAATTGGCAAATCAAAGTATAAGGTTGCTACAAAAACCAACATCTTTAGCACAGATATACAAAACGGAAGTTTCACTAGTATGTTAATGTACTGTTTAGACGACAACGGTTTCACTCATTTGAATTTTTAGTCGCTATTGGCGATATGTTTCGGGCCCTTCGGGGGTCCTTCCTCAGGCTCGAGTTCTCGCGCCGGCTGCAATTCGTGCACTGAGCGCCTAAAAATAGCTTTGTCTGCGATAGCGACTAAAGATTCAAGTGAGTTAAACCGTTGTCGTCTAAAACAGTTTTTTCTACTCCCGTACTTTTATTTGTCATTTAAAGGGTCGTGCACACACCTTTAACACCCTACCTTATAGTTGTCAAGACAGCCTTTAGTCTATTCCCGAAAAAAGAATTTGTGCATACACGCAGTATCTTTTTGGCGATTTTACGATACTTCGTGTAATGACCACTTAAAAAATATTGAATCAAATACAGTGTTGCCAACCTTATTTTAAATGTCATCTCTGACAAATAAGTGAACCATTGACATGTTTTTTTTTTAAATTTCATTCATTCATTCATTCTTTTCCTGCCCGTACCCTCCATTTTTGCTACTTCTTGAATTAAAAATATTTGTTAAATTTACAATTTGATTTCCAAGTAAGTGCTTGGTCGTAGAAAAAGTATTGTATGTAACGTTGTTTAACTGAGTCAGAAAATACTCGTGGCGTCTTTATTAACAATTTTCGGCTTCGCCTCAAATTGTTACTCACGCCACTCGCCTTTTTTGACCTCTCTTAAACAACGGTTGCATAAAATACTATAAAATATGTTTCACGAAAGTTTAGTATCGATTATGTTAATGTAGTGAGTGGTAAATGCTTACTGTTAGTAGTTTGGCCAACCCAGTCGGACATGGTATGGTGCGACGGCAGCGCGATGGACGGCGCCGACGCCGAGCATTCGCCGTCGGACGACGATGACTGGTAATTCTCTAATTTCTACACAAAACGAATGATTGCATTACTAACATAGACCAGGAATCCTCTAGACGGAGTTTAGAGCAATTATTTCATAAAACCGACCACAAAACATATTAAAGAGGTTAGAATGGCTATCGCGCGCAGTTAGTATCGGAACCGGTGTCGCCGCTCGTTCCTCTCCACATTTACTAACACGCGCAACGGTAGTAAAAACTAGCTAGCGCCTTGTGTGCGTGGTAAATGAATAGGCCTCCTTTAGACAGATTTGATGTCTGGCTTCTTAATCTGAACGTTATTGTGGCGCAAAAAGGCATGTTTACTTCATTTTCGGTCAGCGCGGGCGAGTAGCATGCGAGCGTTTGCTCAAAACCCCGCGGCGACACGTACCCTGCTCGCATCGCCATTCTAACTTGTTCTGTGAAACCGACGCTGCCAAAAATACTGGGGGTGCGGGGGACGAGGTGAGCGAGTCCCGTGCCGTGATTGGTCCGTTCAAAGACACGGGCGTCACACAAAGACACTTTGACTAGAAAATGGAGTAAAACTACCGTATATTTCTGGCAGAGGGGGTAGCGCTACTATGCTCAGTCTGGAGGATGTCTTGTCTGTGATAAAGGGAAGGGATAAGTTCGCCTTTGTGCTTCTTACTAATTTTATGTTATTTTTTAATATGTCTTTTTTAATGAATAGTTTACTACTACTACTAATAAGGTACCTGCACCAAAGAAGGCCCGGTTCTTACGCTTACCTATTTTAAAAATATTCCATCTAGTGTATGTATCAGAAGTGGGATTTTATTAGTATTTGTGCTACAAAGATAACTTGTCAAAATGTGAAAAATGGAAAAATAACTGTTATAAGTAACCAATGTGGTGAACAAATTATGCTGTCAATAAGATACAGGTAGATTCACAATTTCACCACAACAGGCAGAATGATTCATCAACAATTAATAAAATGAATGTATGATAACGAAATGTACGAAACGTAATTACGGGTTGATATGACAGGGCGGCACACAATGTTAGATGATTTTGTTTTATTTGTTCATTCCATTCGTGCCACTTTCCGTGAATTTACCTGTATATATAGCTACCTGGATTCTTAGGCTGAAAATTGATGCCATCTATCGCCTATCATGATAGAAATAAGAATGTTAATATTTTTTGATAAATTAAATCAAACTTCTAAATTACATTTCCAGTTATAAAATCACAAATAAATGAGAAAAAAATTATTAAGATAATTTATTCACATATTATCTACAGGCTCCCAGAATCCAATCAGAATACTTTAGACATTTGGCTGTTTGGCACAAGGCTCGGAACCGGTTTTTTCTTCACACAAAAAATACCGGTATTATTTCGTTCTTTTTCGTTCTTTGGTTTATTATTTCATTCTTAATGGGACAATCTAATAATACGAAGGTGTTACCTAAATACATGATTCATGCCTACGTAAAGAGCATAAAATAATTAAAAATACTGGGCTATTTTGGGTTTTACAAAAAAACCGGTTCCGAGCCCTGGTTTGGCATACTGTTGGCTGTAAGTACAAAAGATCATAATAACACAATCGATCCTTACCTTATTTTTCTTCTTAATAGGATACTCCTCATCGCTAGTCTCCCGCGGTATAACGCCCGCGGCCCACGACTTCTTGAACCTCACCCCGACCCTTTTGCCTTCCGGAGCCGGCACAGACCCATCAGACTCAACACTCTTCTCCGATTTCTCATCGTCTTCCTTCTTCAGCCTTTCAAGATTTCTAAGTAGATTAGGAACTGGTTTAATACTAGGTTCGATCACTGGTTTTTCTTTTTCGTTGACTAGTTTTTCCTTTGGTCGGTCGTCGCTACCGTTGGAGTAGTATCCGTTGAGGCTTTCGAAGCCATCATCACCCTCGGCAAACATGGCTCTCGCTAGGTTCATGTGGCCCTGCACATTGAAGCTTTCGAGCCTTTTCTTGGTTAATACATTCTTATAAGAGAACGAGGGTTGTGCCACTTCGTCTGGCGGTGGGGTGAATGTGACTATTGGGGTGGACACGTCAGGTTTTGACCACGCCATGTAATCTTCGTCGTCAGAATCTTTGGCTTTCATAGCTTTTTTAATAATAGGCTCCATGGTTTTGATGAGGTTTTCCTTCGTCAGTTCTTTGTTTTTACGTTGTCTGCAATAGAGTTTTTTTTTAACTTTAGACTTTACATGGTTTACTTAAATAGTATGCAACTGGTAAAGATAGTGTGCTGAATGTTGGACTTAAGGGTGAGAGTAGTTCAGTAATATCTTACATAACATAACGAACAAATATATATAACACCCTCTTAAGGCACTACGAATAAAATTGTGCCAAATATTTTCTCGCGCTTCATTGTGTATAGGGTTTGCAATCCGGATCCGAAATGTATGAAATTATCCGGATCTGGATCCGGATCCGCGGCTCTTCCCATACATTTTATTGAGGGTCACTACAAAATCTTACCCAAGTTGCAGCTTGGAACTATTAAGGACATCCAGTTTATGGGTTTAAATTATTCCTTACAGCAAGTTAGGGCTCATTCAGACGGCGCGAGAACTCGCATGCGAGTTCATTACATTGCGTCATTTGATCGGTCGGCTGAATTGACGTAACCTCAATGGTTCGGAATGTAACTAAAATGGTATACGAGTTCGCGCGCCGTCTAAATGAGCCCCAGCTACATACCTCAGCACCGTGTTGGACACGTCAGCCCGGGACTGGCGGCGCCGGTACTTGGCCGGCTTGCTCTGGGTGGATGTGACGTCACCTCCGCTCTGTCTACATACCTCAGCACCGTGTTGGACACGTCAGCCCGGGACTGGCGGCGCCGGTACTTGACCGGCTTGCTCTGGGTGGATGTGACGTCACACTCCGCGCTGTCTACATACCTCAGCACCGTGTTGGACACGTCAGCCCGGGACTGGCGGCGCCGGTACTTGGCCGGCTTGCTCTGGGTGGATGTGACGTCACACTCCGCTCTGTCTACATACCTCAGCACCGTGTTGGACACGTCAGCCCGGGACTGGCGGCGCCGGTACTTGACCGGCTTGCTCTGGGTGGATGTGACGTCACACTCCGCGCTGTCTACATACCTCAGCACCGTGTTGGACACGTCAGCCCGGGACTGGCGGCGCCGGTACTTGGCCGGCTTGCTCTGGGTGGATGTGACGTCACACTCCGCTCTGTCTACATACCTCAGCACCGTGTTGGACACGTCAGCCCGGGACTGGCGGCGCCGGTACTTGGCCGGCTTGCTCTGGGTGGATGTGACGTCACACTCCGCTCTGTCTACATACCTCAGCACCGTGTTGGACACGTCAGCCCGGGACTGCCGGCGCCGGTACTTGGCCGGCTTGCTCTGGGTGGATGTGACGTCACACTCCGCTGTCTACATACCTCAGCACCGTGTTGGACACGTCAGCCCGGGACTGGCGGCGCCAGTACTTGGCCGGCTTGCTCTGGGTGGATGTGACGTCACACTCCGCTCTGTCTACATATCTCAGCACCGTGTTGGACACGTCAGCCCGGGACTGGCGGCGCCAGTACTTGGCCGGCTTGCTCTGGGTGGATGTGACGTCACACTCCGCTCTGTCTACATACCTCAGCACCGTGTTGGACACGTCAGCCCGGGACTGGCGGCGCCAGTACTTGGCCGGCTTGCTCTGGGTGGATGTGACGTCACACTCCGCTCTGTCTACATACCTCAGCACCGTGTTGGACACGTCAGCCCGGGACTGGCGGCGCCAGTACTTGGCCGGCTTGCTCTGGGTGGATGTGACGTCACACTCCGCTCTGTCTACATACCTCAGCACCGTGTTGGACACGTCAGCCCGGGACTGGCGGCGCCGGTATTTGGCCGGCTTGCTCTGGGTGGATTTGACGTCACACTCCGCTCTGTCTACATACCTCAGCACCGTGTTGGACACGTCAGCCCGGGACTGGCGGCGCCGGTATTTGGCCGGCTTGCTCTGGGTGGATGTGACGTCACACTCCGCTCTGTCTACATACCTCAGCACCGTGTTGGACACGTCAGCCCGGGACTGGCGGCGCCGGTATTTGGCCGGCTTGCTCTGGGTGGATGTGACGTCACACTCCGCTCTGTCTACATACCTCAGCACCGTGTTGGACACGTCAGCCCGGGACTGGCGGCGCCGGTATTTGGCTGGCTTGGCCGGCTTGCTCTGGGTGGAAGTGGCGCCGCTTTCCCCTGATCCGCCCGCGCTGCCACCGTCGCATTCGGAACGCGCTCTCCTACGATGTAAAACAAGCAATAATCAAATCAGTCCAATGTCAAATAAGCATTTAGGTATTTCACGAGTGTCACCACTCACCGGAGAAATGAGAGTAAAACCATAAAAAACCAGGCACAATTAAGAGAATATTCAACATGGTTTATCAAAGGATCCAAGTGCCTGCCACACTGTTATGTGTGGCCGGTGCTACCCAAATTGCTAACGTAATTTGTAACTCTTATAACAATTAACCACCCACCGTTGGTCAGGAGTGTTCAGTTACTATGGATCTTCTGTGCAATTTAAGTTCCGATTGAAAATCTAAATCACTCAAAATATTATTTAATTTATTTAGTTTAGAGACCCAACAGCTGTGACATTAACATAAAAATTATAGTAGATACAGGAAGCCAATTATAGGAACTCACAGGTAGTGACATAATACTAAACTAATAGGTACTATACTAAGGTTACGCACTATCGCCGCCACATTCAAGCATTTATCTCAGTGGTGCTCAAGATCTGTGAGTGATGCTCAGGACCATGAGGCCGAATGGCACCAGGAGTTAGGTTAGTACCGGAAGTATTACGGCAGCTTGATATAGCTCCATCTAAGGGCCGGTTGCACCGCCCACATTTGACAGACTGATCGACGTCAGCCGGCGCGCCCCGGCGCTTTACTATGAAACTTTCCATACATAAAAATTTTGCGAACTCTAACGATACGAACGGTTTGGTGCGACCGACCCTAAGGGTCAGTTGCACCAACCACATTTGACAGACTGATCAACATCACTCGGCAGAGAACTATGAAAATTCCCATACAATACAATTTAGCGAACGCTTTAACGGTGACAGGCGGTTTGGTGCAACCGATCCTAAGTGGTGTACACTATCTGCGAGTGCATCAGGACCATGAGGCCGTACGGCACCAGCAGTTAGGTCAGTACCGGAAGTATCGCGGCAGCTTCCGGCGGTACGTGGCGCGCGGGCGCACGCGCGCGAGCTCCATCTCGGTGGTGCTCACGATCTGCGAGTGTATCAGGAGCATGAGGCCGTACGGCACCAGCAGTTAGGTCAGTACCGGAAGTATCGCGGCAGCTTGCGGCGGTACGTGGCGCGCGGGCGCACGCGCGCGAGCTCCATCTCGGTGGTGCTCACGATCTGCGAGTGCACGACGCTCAGGACCACCATGAGGCCCGCCGGCACCATCCAGCAGTTAGGCTGCAAAAAACTTTACCCATAAATAATTTGGGACTTTGTTTTATACTAAAGTTGGTCAACCAAATCTTGTCATTAAAAAAAGGCGCGATATTCAAATTTTCTATGGGACGATATCCCTTCGCGCCTACATTTTTCAAATTTGCCGCCTTTTTCTACTGTCAAGATCTGGTTGACCAAGTATATGTAGTGATGCGACGTCCTGTAACTCTAATGTACTATGTATTTATTTGCCTATTTGTTGGTGATGTAACGGACCGCAATTGAATTCAATAAACGTAAGGCTTACATATTAATGTCGATGAAATTAGCTCATGTAGTAGTAAATATTAAACAATTATAAAGGAAACCAAGCAAGGGTTGGCGTACGCTTATCGTATATCGGCCCATACCCATACTAGTCGGTCCCTTTATATGGCATACGGTGTTGTAAATAAATCAATAAGCATGCTATCTTTATGGCTATCATAATTCACGCATTAACATGGCTATCACGTAAAAACAACTGACATTGAATTATATAACAGCCATGTATTAATACCGATTTATATTATTAATTATAGCTCATGTAGTATTCATGGATGCATAGGTAGTTCTTTTTATTGCCTATCACAAATAAATACTATACACAAATCGACTTAGCCCCACAAACCCACTTTTGGACCTAGGCACGCGTACAAGCGTAAGTACATGACAGGAAGAACCAGTCTTATTACGTCGACAATGTCCATGGGCGCCGTAGTATAGCACGATTTTCGCGTGTTGCACGGTCCTCAATGCGAGCAGTACGCGCGCGCAGCTCGGTGACGTCTGTTGTGTATAACGACGTAGTGTTGTGAATAACGCTCGGCTTAAAGACTCGAACCCTTAAGACTCTCGAGGCTTAACGCCTCAAAGGCGGCAAAGACGATTTCTTGCATCCATACGCGTAAAATAAATAAATACAATTCTCAAATATAGTCGAGTCTTCAACACTTACGAGTCTTGAAGGCTCGAGTCTTTAAGCCTAAATATAAACGTTATTCACAACACTGGACTCCGTGGGCGCCGTGAAGTGCAGTACGACGCGAGCAGCACGCGCGCGCAGTTCGGTGACGTCTGATGCTGCGCCACGCGTACACGTACAGAGCAGGGAGAGGGTCTTACGTCAACAAAGTCCGTGGGCGCCGTGAAGTGCAGCATAATGTTGGCGAGCTGGACGGTCCACAGTGCGAGCAGCACGCGCGCGCAGCTCGGCGACGTTTGCTGCGCAACGTGTGTAGAGCAAGAAGAGTCTTACGTCAACAGTCTCCGTGGGTGCCGTGAAGTACAGCATAATGTTAGCGAGCTGGACGGTCCACAGTGCGAGCAGCACGCGCGCGCAGCTCGTTGACGTCTGCTGCGCGACGCGTAATGAGCAGGAAGAGGGTCTTACGTCAACAATGTCCGTGGGCGCTGTGAAGTACAGCACGATGTTGGCGAGTTGAACGGTCCTCAGCGCGAGCAGCACGCGCACGCAGCTCGGCGACGTCTGCTGCGCGACGCGTAAAGAGCAGGGAGAGGGTCTTACGTCAACAGTCTCTGTGGGTTCCGTGAAGTACAGCACGATGTTGGCGAGTTGAACGGTCCACAGAGCGCGCAGCACGCGAGCGCAGCTCGGTGACGTCTGCTGCGCCACGCGTACAGAGCAGCAAGAGTCTTACGTCGACAGTCTCCGTGGGCGCTGTGAAGTACAGCACGATGTTGGCGAGTTGAACGGTCCTCAGCGCGAGCAGCACGCGCACGCAGCTCGGCGACGTGTACGGAGCAAGAAGAGTCTTACGTCGACAGTGTCCGTGGGTGCCGTGAAGTACAGCACGATGTTGGCGAGTTGAACGGTCCACAGCGCAAGCAGCACGCGCGCGCAGCTCGGCGAGGTCTGTTGCGCCCACCACGCGTACAACGCCGGTAGGAAGAGAAGACGGGCGAGTGCGAACCATACTACCCGGCGCATGGACAGAGTCGGCTTTGCTTTGGGGAATGATGAACCTGCGGTAAATACATTAACCTAAAGACTAAATATTTGTACACCTATATGGTAGATCACAGAGTACTGTATCAACTCACTGTCATCTGTATATAACCTGTGTTTCACAAATAAATATTACTTACTTACTTACTAACCAATGACAATGTCATATCAAAAATATAGAAATATACATTTCACGGTGCATGATTATTTAAAAGTTACGCTTTTTAAAGCGCAAATCTTAAACATGATTATCATGATCATTCATGCGTTTTAAAGTGGGTTGGGTTTTACCCAAAAACATCCAAAATAAACAATGGATTCTTCGATACCTATCGATTCGATAGCCCTGTTTATACGTATTATTACGTATTGATGCAGATTCTGGAATCTGCATCAACTGAGGGGTTCTTGAGGACTGGTCCTCAAGAAGCTTTTTCAAACATTGTATTTTCCTTGTCGAGTTAATCTGTTCCGAATTCTGGCGTTACCTCTGACCAGGTCCACGTCAATGAGGTATGAGCGCGAGTGTGAGGAGAAGTCGACGATGCGGCGGCGGTACGTGCCGCGCATCAGCAGCTGCTCCACCATCGTCTCCCATTCTTCCTTGTCGTACGAGCTGATCTTCTTCTGATACCTGTGGGTTAATCAACTTTTTCTTGTCACACGTTGCTATGGTTATGGTCTCCTGAGTCACTGTTAAAATTCTAAGTTTTTCGTATTTAAATGCACCAAACGTGCATTTTATGATAGTTAATTAAAGACGATTAATAAAATTAAAGACCTTTCCATAATGGGACCTCTACTGAGCATGTTAGTAGAACATTCTAACAATCTAAGATGCTGCTATTGTATCCTCGCTGATGGGACAGAATAACAACAAGATATAGTTGATTGACCCCTGTACAATATTAGAATAGAATAGAATTTATTATGTCTAAGAAGTTGTGGATAGTCAATTGCATTGTCTTGTTTTTGTTTTTATGCATTGCTGCCAGGCTAGCACATGATTGGCGCGACAGTATCGCGCGGCGAGATACTGTCGCGCCTATCATGTGCTAGGCCTACTGGGCATGAAGAATATTAATATTAAACATAAGTAATTTTTAATTTTCATGTAATTTTGTTCTTCATGGCTAGAGTGGGTAAGTGGAATCATATAAACACTTTTTTGTTGTTGCACAAACATGTGTTTTAGTTTTTTTATTTAGGTAGGATAGTGAATACAAGTTGTTGTATTTCGGATTTACAGTCATATGCACAATTAAACAAATATGTTTAAAAGTGGAAAAATTACTGTCTTGGGTGAGACTTGAACTCACGGCCTCTGGATTTTTCCACTTTTAAATGTATTCTAAGCTTAATAGCATCGTTCGCAGACGTTTCTGCTTGTTAAAAATTAAAATAAACAAATATGTATTAACAATAATAGCAAATGTATGAAATTGTTAGCAAAATCAGGCATGGCTCACTCTGCGATTTCGTCGCTTTGCTACAGGTAGCTAAAAGTACATCCGTTCCACACCAATTTTGGTGGCTAGCCATAAGCCGCGCGTGGCGCTGTCGCCACCTAGCGGTTATATCTGTGCTGATCGTAACAGACGCGTTTTGTTAGAGAGTGAGTCTTCTGTACCTAGTACTATTATTTATTCTGTGGCAAAATTCTGCGTAATTTTACAAATTATCCGGACACTTACCATGCCGCCAGTTGCATCATGATTAGCAGAATGTATGAAGTTTGTTGTAGCCAATAATTTAACTTCAGTTGAGTTTGAAAGCTGAAATACAATAGCACAAGTTAACATGTACAATAATTGAGTTGAAATTTAGACATATTATCTGAAACAAATCATTTGTACACTTAATAATTATACTCTCAGAATTCTGAATACATTATTAGTGTCTAACATGACAAACCTGCAGGAATTACATTTCAACGAAATATTTTTATAAAGACTACTTTATTGACGATCTTTTTTTTGCTTGTATATAAATTCAATGTTGATGTGTAAAAGTGCCCCTGTGGCCTATTTGCTGAATAAATGTTGAAGTTTGAACACTTTCAGTGTTAAGAACCCGACAATTGGGTTCATTTTGTATTGGAAAAGGGGCACTTGGCACTGAAAGTGGTATTGTCAATGCAGTTAAACTTGATTGTGGCAAATTCTGTACATAAGGCATTTAAACAGGAGTATACTATTGTTAAGGAGCCCACTGATTAACAGTCCGCCGGTCGGTATCGGCCTGTCAGTTAGAACAAAAATTTGACAGTTCCGAACAACTGACAGGCCGATACCGTCCGGCGGACTAGTAATCAGTGGGCCCCTTCAAACTTTGTTCATCAATAAGCAGCAAAAGCTTTTAGTTTCAGCAGTCGAAAGCATCTGGTCATTTGTAGCTGACAATTGATGAAAATTTGAAAATACCCTGTGCATGAAGTTCTCTGCACATGGATTTGGGGGCAATGATCTTAACTGAAAACGACAAGCTTTAATCTTGGTTTTTTACTATGTAGGGTTAAAAAGACAGTTTCTAGCTAATTTTACATGACTAAAACACTATAAAATATTCACCAATTCACTAGTAAGATTTCATTACCTACAGACAGGTTCGACAGCCCATTGTGTGCACAGTTACTAACCCTTTATAAGAATGAATTACCCCTTTTGTTACAAGTTTACAAAGTTACATGGACCAGGCTCCCAACATAAGAAGAATAAAATAAAATATTTAAACACTGGGCATTCATACAGGATTATGTAGTAAGAAGCTGTGGCACTTGCTTTCAGTGCGCGTGAAGATATTGAATCGAATTCAGCAAATAAAACATAATTAATACAACCGTAGTTATGATAACAGTAACATGCTCACCATTTGGCTTATTGTAATTTGTAATGGCAGTTTATCTGAGAAACTTTCCCACACTCAGCAGCCGGTTTAATGCGATAACTGAAACCGGAAGATTTAAACAATACATAACATGATTTCACTGGCCCTAGCCAGCGGTAAGTGGTTTCGTAAATAAGTATTCCATTTAAATTTAAATGGCATAAGTTCAAGGTTATACGCAAAATAACGCTAAGGTCACATACAAATATATTTGTTATAAATATAGCCTGCTCTACAATGTGTATAATAAAATAACCGTTATGTTCGGTCATTGTGCTTGTGTAGATCAAAGGCTATCCAAAAGCATTTTTATCACTAATACAGATTCATAGCGATATGTTATTATAAAAGTTATTCACCTGCACTGCCCGTATCATTATGTTATGTTTTACCGCATTGTTATTGCGGTTTATCAATAATTTTGCAGAAAATATAACACTGCACTTGCAATAAACTTGACAATACAATACACCTACACAAACTGAGTTAAGAGTTGTATCTGACAGTCTGACACTACTGACAGCTCAGAAAACTGTCAATGGCGTGTTGACAGTTCTCTGTTACCCATTCCTTCGACGGTTTTCGACGTGTCTCGAATACATTAAACAACTGTACCGATATTCGGAACCTAAAGTAATATATTGAGAGTGGCAACACTGTAGTTAGTCGTATTGTCCTTTTCTAGCATATACGTCCATCTCTCTCCCACACCCCCACCACTTCAGGCAGTTGCGTTTGACAATTTTGACAGTTAGAAACAAACGCAAGTTACCTCATTGGCTTGCTGTTTTTCCATCTGGAAGGTCGTGAAGCTAAACTGCTGGTGAGTTTTTGAATTTGTACCCCAGTTTAGCTGACTATATTGAAAAACAGTTTCTAACGGCTTTTGCCGTTCGAAATAAATATTTAAATTTAGTTGTCCGTTAAACTATCTAGCAAATAAAAATGATCCGGAATAGTCATGTGCAAGTGTTTTCAAAGGCTGCCTGCGCGCACCGTGGCTATGCCAATGAAAATACTAAAACACATGGTAGAAAACACATCGAGCTGGTAAAGCGTGCACGTGTCACCATTATAATTTAATTTTATTAAGTCTCTTCCGAGTCTTGTTAGTTTAAATCTTTGTGTGTGTATAATAACGGTTGAAATTATATAATACTTAAATGGTGATGTGTGGAGGTATACCCTTTCAAGTGATTTGTGTTTTCGAATACGAATGGATCGGATAGTTAATACTTGTTACGTAGAACCTACGTATTAAGGTAGAAGCTTATAGACGTGTAGGTTTTTTTTATCTGTCCAAGTATCTATCAGCAATTTATCTTTTTATCCCGTTCCGGGTTAATATAATATTGCAAAATTAATTTTTTGGTAATAAACTTGCTGATAAATAACGTGTACCCGAATAGGAGTCGACGATATTTCCGCTCTAAGGGACACAAGGTAACGAACAAACCTACATCGCAAACATTGCATTTATTTTTGTGGAAAGTGAGTACTTCGGCAGTACATAAACTTAAATCTGACTAGACATAGAGAGAGATTAGCGTGGCTCTGCGCAAGAATGACATGCGAATTCGTGAAGTATTTTACTCTGTATCTATCAACTTATATCTCTCCAACTAGATCTTTGATTTATGTAGGTAGGTACCTACTTAAATATATAACTTAGCAGGTACTTACAGCTTTAAAGGTTAAGGAAAAGAACTCTTGCATGTAGGTGCTATATGTGCTTGTGTTATTTTGAATTTGAATAACTTGATTATTAATTCTATACGTAACTACATACAAGAGGGTCAATTCTTAAGCCTACTTACCTACCTACATAAATAGTACACTTAAATTAAACGTTTCAAATAAAATCGGAAGCCTGTGACATGGAAGGGCATTAACGATACGGGAATCTTTAGATTGATTCATTGACGAAGACGCATGGTTTGGTTCATATTGTCAAATTATATTAGTTAACTGTAGAGTTAAAGTTTAGTTTTGGCAAATCTGCGCGTCACCGTGAATGACACTTTCTAAAAGTGCCTGTTAAAGCCGGCGTAAAGCCTTTCACCTAGTCGAGCAAGGAACCCGCAACTTAGGGAATATTACCCATAAACTCAGGGTATTTGATTTGAATGATACTTATTCTTAAACTTACGTTTGTTATGGTTCCACCTGCTAAGGTGCGCCTAAGAGAATCTTTTATTCGTTCACAAACTAACGTCAAGTTATTTGTGATGAAACCAATATATTATGTACCTATCTAAACCTGCGCAATGCTGCCATGTTTACACCTGCGTAAGGTGTGCCAAAAGAATCTTTGATTCGTTCACAAACTAACGTCAAGTTATTTGTGATGAAACCAATATATTATGTACCTATCTAAACCTGCGCAAGGCTGCCATGTTTACACCTGCGTAAGGTGTGCCAAAAGAATCTTTGATTCGTTCACAAACTGACGTCAAGTTATTGATGATGATATTATAACCTATGTAAGCCTGCGCAAGGCACGTCAGACATATTCACAGAAATATAAATGATATGGTCATAACACAGGCGTGCGAGTAGACCACAATCACAAAAATATTACAAAGATTAAGTTGTAAATATCTCTTTTTAGAGAATGTAAAAATGGTTTAAAATAATGTTTTGGGTAAAAATCAGTCGAAATAGGCAAGGCTTCGTTATTAGAGTTTTCATTTTTGTTTACCAATCTATCTCAAGGGTCCCGAACACCCTATTGGCTAAACCCGAAATTGGGCTAATTAACTGTGGTAAAAGTGAAAACTGCTTTCCATTTACATAACATTTCTAAAATTATAATAGGTAAAATAAAAACCTAAGATTCCAGGCCTATCTCGACTCATTTTTATTTTAAAGATGGAAAAAATCTTTGCACCCTAATATAAAATTGTGGTCTGGAGACGCTAAGCCTCATAACTTGGGTGGCATAGATAATACTAAGAGATTTAGTCACCTAATTTCGACTATAAGCCCAGGCAGAATATTGATAATTAGAATAAGGAGTAGTCAATCCTCCAAGGTCCATACAATCTGTGGACTCTAATTAAATCAGGCTCGGTAAGCTCACGACACGACAGAGCTTACGATTCCATTCTGAAATAAGCTATGTTTACAATATATATTACCCATGGTGTGAAACAAACAGCCTGCTCAAGGTGTACAAAGGGTCCGTTTAACGGCCCTATAAACATCTACAAACCTTTGAAGTCTAGGCCTGCTACAATATGACAGACTAGAAATAAATACATATGATCCCAATGTAAGAGCAGCTCACAGTTGCATAAATTATATTTGGCTGGAGAGCACTTGTCTTTCAGTTAACATGTTTACGAGTACCTACCTATGTACACGACATGACCAAGGTTACCTACCTTTTTACATAATTATTATATCCCTGACTGCCATGGTATATTAGGAAAATTATCATGTGCTGGCGGTGGTGCACAAGCATGTTTGAAATAAAATATACAAAACTGGCCTAACGGGCGTTTATGAATTATGTATTTTACACCCTTGTGTCTGTATTGTGACCCTGGAAGTTTTAAACCACCTGTATCGTAAGTGCTCCTATGCACGGATTAAGTTTATAATAAACTACCCATGCCCTAACCTCAAGGGCAAGTGCTTCTATGCACGGACCAGATACTGTTGTCACTTATTTCACTTATCATGACTTGTCATAGTTTGATACTACACGTTTAATAAATTTAAGACCGTGGAATGTACCCACTACAAAAGGTTTTTAAAAATAGTGACTGAATGGTTTGTACGAACGGTTCTAGCACAGTTTCTGGGCGGTCACGTCTAGGGCATGACCCTCTAGTTCTCAATTTATACAAAATTATAGCATTGTGATACTGTTCGCTTTGCACAATAAAATAGGGGAACAGGAGCACGCCTTGCGAAAAGGCGAAGCTATTTTGAAACGCAAACCTTTCAAAAATAGATTGAAATATATAAATAATTATGTTTTTGGTGTGGAACATGTAATTGTACACCCAAACAAATGCAATCATTTATTATATGTTAGCAAAACTCTGCCAAAGTGTTAGTCTGTCTCTACAGTGTAACCTGAAGGCATGAATGCACATGAATCTCTTGAAACATGGTGGATTAACTAATTTACACCCCGTCTGTGTCTTGCTCCTACCAAATCCACAAGTTGAGGACCTCAACCTATCTAGGCACCCTTCTTGCTCGAGACCTGAAAAAATAATCTCATGCAGTCAAGTGTCGGAAAACCAGGTCCACACTCTTAGCACTACCGTGAATATATCTAAGAAGTCTGTATACTGCCTTCCAGGAGGCGGGATGTTAATAGACTAGCCTATATAGTAGGCCAGAAATATAGTATACAAAAGCACACTGGCCCAAATCCAGTAATATTATATGCACTTCAGAATACAAAATAATTGACTATTCTGCGTATATTTGATATCAAAAAGTTACAATTACCTACCCTTAGGTCATAAGGAGGATAAATATACATAAATATCAAATATATTCGACAAAGTGTTGACCCTAGCATTGGATAAAATAGAGGTTCCTCTTAAACGGCATCTGCGCTGTTGGCTTTGGGCCCACGGGTGCCCGGCAAAAGGTCGGGGACCCCATGGTTCCGCACAGTTATTGCAAATAATGTAAAATCACAAAATAAACACAAATTTTCATTTTGGTTAAAAACACAAATGCGATGAGCTAAGGTTTCGAATTAAGTACCTTATTCTTAATCTGGAAAGAGAAGACTGAATATTCAGAATTAAGCTATGTCTATGAATGGTTTACATAAATTAAGCCACTTTAGCGTTCAGAAACAATCAAGTTTATGTCTACTAGTAGGCACCAGATAAGGTAAACTACTCATACTGCATATATAGACAATAATGAGTACAATTAAGGTCACTTGATGATAGCTAAACATGAACATAAGCAGAATGAGCAGCACCTATACAAATATCATTGATAAAGCTCTGTGGCAATTCTACATTTACCATTTGAACGCCAAGAGCACCAAAAAGCGTCGTAACTAGTGCCCACATGAGTATTATGATATGGCTTAAGCTCTCAAAGTAACCCTCACAATTTTAAGTAAGGTTTGTTTAGGTCCATTAGCTCGCGTTCGCGTTAGTAAAGCGTACAAACGATTAAATGCATTTTATAGCTATAACCAAATAAATAGCTCACACTGGCTCACAGTCATTAAAAGAATTCAGTAAAATCATTAAAAGTATTCCCTATGATATTTTATTAAGTACCTACCCAATATTAACTTTGTGGGTAGTGATAGTGATATAACGAATATTTAAAATATTCGTCTACTTAATCCTGAGGGATTCTGGAAATAAGAAAGGTCTTGTCCTTGTTATATCCTGCAACTGCTTACCTTACTAGATAATTATTATCAAATTTGTCAATAATTGGGAGTTATAAATAAAAACTACTCGAGTACTTTATGATTTTTATCTTTTCATATTTTAATTACATCACTCCATATCACAGATGTTGTATGCTCCCTGAAGAGTAGACTGACTTATCTTCTTTTACATAGTCTCACATACATATAATTAAGTACTATAGCACCCTTGTGGTGACTCACTTATTTTCGTTGAAAATTTATAAGTACCTACATTAAATACGTATATAAAATGGAAAGTTAGTATCATAATATAATGGTATATAAAATTGTATGCTTTACTAAATACCTCTCTCCTCACATGTATTAAAATAAAGGGTGTACTACATAATTAATTAATTAATTAAACACTCCTAATATAATAATATTACATATACATAATATGTAAGTACATGTATAATCACATTGGCTTGGCGTCTTCCCACCACCAGGCGATAACAAACACGTCTCAATATATTACTTTAGGTTCCGAATATCGGTACAGTTGTTTAATGACAGCGTTTTACACAAAAATAAAACGCTAATTAAATAACTTACCATATTCGGAACCTAAAGTTTTAATCCTGCCTGGTGTAAATATGTATAATTTTGAGACAATGAGGTAACTTGCGTTTGTTTCTAACTGTCAAAATTGTCAAACGCAACTGCCTGAAGTGGTGGGGGTGTGGGAGAGAGATGGACGTATATGCTAGAAAAGGACAATACGACTAACTACAGTGTTGCCACTCTCAATATATTACTTTAGGTTCCGAATATGGTAAGTTATTTAATTAGCGTTTTATTTTTGTGTAAAACGCTGTCATTTTTGAACGCACTTTGTCAGTAGAAAAGGCCGAAATTAAAATTTTCTATGGGAGGACGACTGAGGCGTCGTCATTCTCGTCTACATTTCTCTTGGAGGATACAACTAAACGGAGTAGCCATTAACAGGCTTTCCCCTCTGTCGAAAATAGGCGGCCAACGGTCATACACAATGTATGGACTGACGTTTATCTGACATGGCTATTTTTACGTTACGCATACATTTGACGTTCCCCTCCCCCGCAAAAATCGGCAGACTGTTTTGTACAGAAAATTACAGACATGGCGTCTCCGTTTGATTATATCCTCCAAGACATTTCTTTTTGCCACCTTGTAAGTAGACAAGAGCTCTCATTTATTCTCTTAAATACTGAAGGCGAGGGTCTACCGCGATAATCGAAATTTGTTTGCTCTTGGCTCTCTGCCACTTTTCAGATTGTGCTCTGCGTGAAGCGTGAATGAGATAGAATCTGACTACGCTAACTTAATAACTTTGCACAAACTTGTCAGAGAATGCATTAATAACCGACTTAAAAAAAAGGAGGTTCTCAGTTCGACTATTATGTTTGTATGTTTGTTCGCGATTATCTCGCGTTTGGCTGAACCGATTTTGATGCGGTATTCAGAAAAGTGTTTGTTACATTTCGGAGAAGGTTTTAGGTATAGCCGGTCAAACAACTTTGTCAGTAGAAAAGAGCGGGAAATTCAAATTTCTATGGTGATAAACATGAAAAAAAAAACCCTTTTTTTTCAAAAAGTTATATAAAGCTGGTCAAGCAAATCTTAATTGTCAGTAAAAAAAGGTGCGTAATTCAAATTTTCTATGGGACGATATCCCTTTGCACCTACATTTTTCAAATTTGCCGTCTTTTTCTACTGACAAGATCTGCTTGACCAGCTATATTTTTTTCCACTTAGCCTCTAGCCGCCTGGACACTCTGGACATCAAATCTTGCCAAGACCAATGCAATTTTGATTTGTCAAACTAAAGATTAAAAATAGAATACAATGGATGCCTTTTTATTGGCCTCTCTTCGGCTAGAGGTTAAATCTTAAGAGGTGATGCTGCCTGCTTGTTGTTATTACGCAGGCGTGTTCTTGCTGAAAGGCCAATTAATGGTTAGCCAACGGGTGGTGGTGGTGCGAGGTTTAGTAGCGAGATCCACTGACATCGAATAATAATCCATAAAATTCCTCACAGGATCCTCTGGATATTCAGAATGCCCTTTAATACAGCCTCCAGCGCAATTGCACCCGAAGATATTGCACGGTCCTTTCCCACAGTACTTGCCGACCGTCGGTTCGCCGTCGTTGCACACCTTTACCTTGCACGGACCGAGACGGATCCGGACCGGATTGTCATTGGTGAATTCCGTTTGTCTGTATCCGTATCGTACGTGTGTATCGCACTTGGCGAGTTCATTTGTTTTTGGTACGAATGAAATGGTGAAAGTGCCGCAGCATTCGCTTTTAACTGTTATGAAGTTAAGTAAGGAAAAATATATGAAAATAATCTGCATTTTTTCACAACCACTGATCAGAAGCTCTTTAAATTATTGTATGGCGATTGTTGTCTTGGCAGGCTTATTATATAGGTAGCTACCGAAGATAATAAAACATTTTTTTCCCACAATGCCTGTTTGTTAATTAGAGTCGGCGTGTGTGCGTAAGTATTCTATTATTAGGTATAATAAATATAAAACATTTCCTTTATAATAATAATACGTTTTTACTAAGAATCGCAGTTTGCGATAAGCTTGCACTTTCAACCCGGACGTGTCGTAGGTTATAACTCCGAAGATTCTTCAAACTCATTTACGGAATCGTTACACCTTATAAAACAAAGTCACCCGCCGCGTCTGTCTATTTGTATGTAGTGCCACGCGTGAGCTCATATCATGTCCGTATTTTAATTATTTTTTCCGGATACATTTTAAAAAAGTCCGTGGCTCGCTTGCCTCTACTCAGTGTTTTTCTTAGAGCTTATTCCGTTACCTTTAAACCGGAGATCCAATTCCAAATTGGCGCAGGCACTGTGCTTATTCCAACTGCGTGAATTTTCGGACGGAACATAAACAAGTTGAAGATGCGTATAAAAGCTTGCGCGTGCGTCCTGGTTAGCGTAATGCTTGCACTGTGTATAACTGCAATTGGTGCTCCACCGGACCTTGAGAAACTGGTAAGTCTTTACTGAAATCAAAGACATATGCTGAAATATTATAAGAATGATAAAGTGAACAAGGCCGCAGTTCCCAAGGGATGAAAATGGATCAGCATCTTCTGCATTCACGGTAGACCCAACAGATGTGCAAGTAGCGGAAGTTTTTCAAAATATTCGCAAAAATCTTTGAATTTTCAGGAGAATTTTACAGTTAAGGGAAACTTTCATTTTGAAAACGGAAAAAATAGATTCCATACTAAATTATAGGTACCTACTATACCTACATGTATGTGTGTAGTACAAGTATACTGAGAGGGATTTAACAAATTGGCTGCCATGAGTATCACCGGTGGGATCACGTACATATATCTAATCTTCTCCTGTGTGGCCAATGAGCAACACGTACCGGTGGGATCAAAAGCTCATTACCTCCTTTACTAACCTCAGTAGTAGTCCGATGCTGTGAGCATCACCGGTGGGATCATTAAATTTTTATGGGGCGTGGGAGCAAACCATTATTCACCACTTCTATTTTCAGGCTACTATACGTCAGGACCTAACGTCTCCACTAGGCGATACAATGCCCAGCAAGCCAGCCGAGCAAGTCACCACTAACCAGCCAGAAGACAACCTGGCTAGATCATCCGTCATACTGTCTCCATCAGAAATATTATCCAGCAAGTCACACCACACCATCACCACAACTACCACAACTACCACAAGCATGTCAGAATACGTGTGCCAACGCAGGCCACTGACCGTCAATTTCGCAGACCTCGGCTGGAGCGACTACATACTCGCTCCAAACGACTACGATGCCGGCTACTGTTCCGGCCAGTGTCTACCTCAGAACCTCCCGAACACGACCAGTCACGCCATCGTACAAGCACTCGTGAATAGACTAGAGGACGCTGTGCCAAAGCCGTGTTGTGTGCCGACCGAGCTCGAGCCTCTTGCTGTGTTATATCTGTCCGAGGAAAGCAATGTGATGCATAGAAATTATCCTAACATGAAAGTTAAGAGTTGCGGTTGCCAATAAACTGTACGCCTACCTACGACGGTTTTGTAGGAATGTTGAATCAATAAAAGCAATATTTTAACATTTTATTAATAATGATATATTTATACAATAAAGTCTGGGGTAAAAATAATTCCTACTTATTACTCTCGGGTTGCACAATCTCCAGTACATTATAAAAAATGATACTTAATTAAAATATTCGAGCGAGAGATAGAGATGCAGATAAAGAAATCACGATTTTCGTTTTCGCGGTAGGCCCCAGATTTCAAGTTTCCGCATCATTGTAGCTAGTATTTTGTAGACTTAAGCAAGAACAACTTTATTTTATTTGACAGTACATATGGTGCTACTTTCACGCACTAGTGCGGGAATAAGCACTTTCCGTGCCAATGTTAAAAATTTAAAGGGCCATAAATATGTACTGTAAAACGTTCTACAATACACGTGCGAATGGGTAATTCGCAACTCGTGTCGATTTAAAATACTCCCTTCGGTCGTGTTTTAATTTATCACCACTCGTTGCGAATTTTCTACTTTCCGCACTTTTATCGTAAATAACTATTGTAAATCGGTGGCATTGTAAGTGTGGCACTCATTCGAAATAGGCAAATCGTAATAAATTAATTAAGTGTGGAAACTAAAGCAATTTGCAACCAGTGCCGTACAATGTAGGTAAATTGTTACTAGGTACATTTTAATTGGTCGAGTTTAAATAAAATACAAATACATAAAAGGTTATCCGTCAACTTTATTCTTTTATTCATTTCGATAAGTTACAGGTACGACACGGTATAATGTATTAAAGTATAAACTATGCGTCAATAGGCACTAATTACTTACTTACAAAAAATATATTTAGTTACTATAATATGATAACTACCTACCTACCTATACACAAATTTTCTAAATTAACGTCGCATAAAGTTGGATTTATTTGTACTTTAAAGACTTGGGTCAAGATTAGCTAACGGTTTTGAGTAAAAGTTATTAAGTAGAGTCCAGACAAGCTGGGCAAATCGACCGATTTGATCAGGAAAATAATTGGCGCCAATCTCATCTAGCGTCCAGACGTATTACCTACAATTTAATCACCAATTTGCATTTCATAGATACTAACTTCGAAAATTGGCATTTTTGTGTCCGCACCTGCTGATTTGATCGGGGAATCAAATTGGCGTTTGCGTCCGCACGGCCTGATTCGATCGGACAATTTCATCAGATTGGCGAAAAATTGTCTCGTCTGGACTCTACTTTACAACTTTTCTGGGGGGCTACCGTGAACATCAAAATTATAAAATTCTAACTGCGTCCCTGTTAATCGAATATTGTAATTCGCAAGATCGATAAAGATGGACACAGACTTTCTTAGATTTCAAACTTTCACGGTAGCCGTAATGTTTTCACGAGCACACTTGAAATTGAGAAGTGTGGTGTAGGAATGCTATCACTAGAGCAAACATACTGAAGATCCTTGTCTCGTCTCAAGCTCTCGGCGACTGGGCCAGTCTTCAAAAGATTCCAGGCAGGCAAATATAATCTAAATTCGATCGATGATAAACTTGGTGAGTTCGTAACACGTATTTAACCAAATTCGTCTGTAGTAATTATTTTGTCTGCTTTAGTGTTACTCCAATTAATTCGTAGGTTCAATTTGTGTTGCGATCCACATTTGTGTCTCGTAACATTATTTTTTTTACGGTCATTTTTAACATCAACGTGTAACAGTAAGATCTGACAATCTAGCATAGGTAGTTATTGCAACAGGACTTTTTTCCTTGTTATTGCAAAGGATTTTTTTTCCAGTGGAGAAGTAAGAAATGCTACATAGGTAATTAATGTAGTGTAAAGTTACGTATTGACTAGAATTATTAAGATATAAAAACATACGAATATATATATAAACCAAATTAATTAAAAACAATATAACTAGGCCTTACAACTAAAATTTAACGAATCCGACACCCAATTATGAAACCATTGAATAAACTCTATTGAATGTATTTTATGAGTATAAAATGAATAAGTATCGTAGACAAATAGGTACGTTTAGGTAATCATATTTGAGATAATGTCAAAATCTCCTTTAATTTGGAATTCGGTTGAAAAAAGAGATCTGAGTGATACTGTCAGTTATTTTTGTTACACGTTGAACAGTAAGCAGCAGAAGTTGCTAAGCGGGCGAGGTGTTCAAAATTACCTTGACGCGCTCTTATTCTGTAGCGTCAAGATCATTTTGAACACCTCACCCGCTTAGCAACTATTGCTGCTATATACATGTATGCTGCTGTATACATGTTTCCCTTATAAAATTGTCACGTAGGTTTATTGAAAACATTGGAATGCTTGAAGAAATGCTACTTAGTCCTATTCTATTCTTTGTTATAGTTCTGTGGTCAGTTCGTCCTGTGGTCTTCTTGTCATCTCAAACAGCTCGTCCTCGAGCCACACACTCTCTCTTCTAACAATTGGTCTCCTCTCCCAGGGATCGGAGAGGACTATTGTCTCTTTCTCTTTCTCTATCTGCGAGTAGCTAGGCGGCCGGACGTCCGCCCATTGGCTCTCTAATTCTTTATCCAAAGTGCTGTCGTATGACGTTGGAGAGTATGAAGGGGGCTTAAAAGTAGAGAAGGACTGCTGAGTGATCTCAGAGTCGGAGCTTTGGCTCGGTGGGGGCGAGAGGAAATTCACTAGTTGATGCTCTTGCGACTGCGGCGGTAGTGGGTTGCGGCTGTAGCGTTTTAATATTCTGAAAATTAATAGAGGTAATATTATTATTTGGGTCATTAAATAAGTAGGGTAAACTACTCAATGAATGGCTTTTTTAAATTATTTATAAGCATAAAATACTGAAGCCGCAAATCATTGTAATACCTAATAGTTTCCTTCTCGAACATATTGTGTATATATTAGGTAATTAACTTAATAAAACAAAACAAAGAACTTTCAAAATACGAAATTTGAAATAATTAAGTCCTGTCCTGACATAGCATAATGTGAAGAATTGAAAAAAGGGCAGGTACATTGTGGTGATTTTTTTTTGCTTAATTTTATTGGTTTTACAGGAAATAAGGGCTAGTTACCTTTCAGCCCAGCTGGCAAGCCGTTGCCATTCCTCAGGCACCACGGGCACTTGCTGCTTATTCAACAAAATAAGCAGCTTCGCCAGGTCGCTCATCACGCAACTGTAAGAAATCTTTATGTTAGACACAACAAAAAAACAACCTTTAATCTAGACTTTGATTGACTTTGAGTGACTTCGTGTCACCTCGTCACTCATAGGCTTCAGTATTAGCTTACCACAGTGCTTATAGAAACCAAGGTAATGTTGTTTTAAAATATAAGGTACCTACCAAAATAAAACATAAAGTTGTAGGTAATAAACTGTTAACTTTCCTAGTGTAAACATATAAAAACCCATTAGGGCGTAAATTCATTGCGTTAAAAGAAGAATTGTTTACTTTTGATCTTTTTACTATTTAAACCGGGTAATTTTCTCAAACACGAACTAAAAAGTAACCTTACTATGTGGTAATAAAGCTTATAGTTAAATAGAAAGATAAGAAGTAAGGAAAAGTTCAAATCTTTGGTACAAAGCTCCAGTAAAAGTCGTAACGGTAACTCTACTGAAATTATGCCTTTACTATACATAGACTTCAAAGGAGTGAATTACTTGTATTGCACACGCAGACATTTTCTACATCCAACAATGCTTTAAGGTTCTCTATCGCTCGAATATGCAAGAAGGCAAATAAAGAAAATTCGATTTTCGTTATTTGCCGTAGGGTCTCTGCCCTGCTATGTTTATTTATAGTGGACATAACTGCTATTGGAATACTTACCCATTTTTTTAAATCGGAAAGTCAGTTTACCGTTAGTATACTCGTCCAATAAAATTCAAAATTCATACTTGCAATGGCTGCTACAGCTGTTATATGCGTGGCGGGCAGTACCTAATTATAATACTTAGGTCGTGGGGGCATTCCAGAAAAGTGTTTTTTTAACAGTTCTGATGAAGCTAAGAAACAGATATTTGGCATGTGAACGTTTGATAACTAAGCTTTAAATTTAACGGTATATTTTTAAGTACAACATATTTCTGCAGGTTAATAAGGTAGCGGCTGTGGTAGCGGCCAGGCCATACGCGTCACGTCCGCGACAATGTAGACCTTTTTGAGGAATGCCCCCGGGGAATCCCGCGATTTTATACCTAATATTTCCATGACGTGTGTTCGAGAGTGGCATCGGAAACTATTTGAATGTGATATTTAGACATAATAATCAAAGTAATTAATTATGTAATTACCTGTAAGCCATTGCGGCATCGGTGTTGCCCAGCTGGTAAAGTTCCCGGACCTGGTGCCGGGTGTGATTTAATATCGCTAGCAACGTGTAGGCGTGTGGCTGTAAAACAAAATAATAATAAGATAAGATAAGATAAAAAGATAAAAAATAGTTTATTCAAGTAAGCATAGTACAATGCGCTTATGAACGTCAAGTAAAGCTACACCGGCTCCAACCCTACACCTCTGCCTCGAGAATAATTTAAGGTCATGTGGGGTAAGATAATAGTTTATTTTGCTAGTGCCAAAAGAAACAGCTAGAATGAGGTTTCCCTACTAGTACCTATTTCTCTTGCCCTTAGTAAATCGAACCTTAATCAGGCGTGGCTCACTCCGCGATTTCGTCGCTTTGCTACAGGTAGTAAAAGTACATCCGTTTCGCCCCAATTTTGGGGAAAGCCACAAGCCGCGCGTGGCGCTGTCGCCACCTAGCGGCCATATCTGTGCTGATCGTAACAGACGCGTTTTGTTAGAGAGTGAGTCTTCTGTACTTAGTACTAGTACCTATTTATTCTGTGCCTTAATAAAAAAAAACCGGCCAAGTGCGAGTCGGACTCGCGCACGGAGGGTTCCGCATCATTAACAAAAAATAGAGCAAAACAAGCAAAAAACGGTCACCCATCCAAGTACTGACCCCGCCCGACGTTGCTTAACTTCGGTCAAAAATCACGATTGTTGTATGGGAGCCCCACTTAAATCTTTATTTTATTCTGTTTTTAGTATTTGTTGTTATAGCGGCATTAGAAATACATCTGTGAAAATTTCAACTGTCTAGCTATCACGGTTCGTGAGATACAGCCTGGTGACAGACGGATGGACGGACGGACGGACGGACGGACGGACGGACGGACGGACGGACAGCGGAGTCTTAGTAATAGGGTCCCGTTTTTACCCTTTGGGTACGGAACCCTAAAAACCGGCCAAGTGCGAGGCGGACTCGCGTTCCAAGGGTTCCGTACATTAAGTCCGACTCACGCTTGACTGCACATTTCTAATAGGTTTTCCTGTCATCTATAGGTACTTAAAGAACTATTTTGTGTATTTAAAAAAAATTAGACCCAGTAGTTTCGGAGATAAGGGGGGGAATGGTCATTTTTTGCCTATTTTCTTGAATAACTCCTAAACTATTTAACCTAAAATTAAAAATTCATTTGTTTACGTTACATGTCCATCTTTGGGTCACAAACTTACATATGTGTGCCAAATTGCAACTTAATCGGTCCAGTAATTTCGGAGAAAATAGGATGTGACAGATGGACGGATAGACAGACGCACGAGTGATCCTATTAGGGTTCCGTTTTTACCTTTTGAGGTACGGAACCCTAAAAACTTATTAAAATGTATTTGATAAACTATCTTATACTGTTAAAAAAATTGTTCCTACTGATTCAGTAGCACATATTACACAAAGTACATGAATGAGATAAAATAACACAGACATAATATAACGTTGCATAATGGATTACCTAGGCACAAGCTCAATGTTATGCACGCTCTACCAACATTCTTTTACCGTATCTGGCATCGTAATCGTTTCAAACAACGACGAGACTGCAAGTACATTATGCTATGGAATCTTATGGAATTTAAATTTACTAAAACGGCATGTAATACCTACCTACACTGCTAGCTACGAAAATTAGACATAGATAATCACTCGGAACCGTTTCACCCGAATCGAAAACCAACATTGAACTAAATAAACCTTAAACTATACATTAGGAAAAAATGTCATAAGTATACCCGTTAAGTTAGATGCCTTGATTATATATTTGAATTCTACATCCTACTGTTTCTCATTAGGTATCAGTGGCGGCGCGTCCATAAAAGCCGATTCCCATCGGCTTGCCTGTTTTTGGACATTTGAGCAGAGTTGTAAAGGAAATATGTAAGCCAAATTAGCCCCGGCTTGCCTGTGGATATGTTTGACGCGCCGCCACTGTTAGGTATTTTTATATTATTTTATTGACTCCGCTTAGCTCAGTTATCTCCAAATCTCTACTTAGTCCCAATATAAAGTACATTTTTGATGAAAGTTTTGAAACCGAGAAAAATTTAAAGCTAGATTAACTCATGTTTGGATAAATAAGAAGAGTTGCAGTCTGGCATCTTGCATAGGTAAAGCGAAAACTGTTGACTTGGAACAATCTTATACAAATCGATTCGTTCTCAGTTCTCAACTAAGCTGTCTTGCACTCAATGTAAAATTTATGGGTGTTTTATACTCGACGCGAGGTAATAAGAACTTTGTTGGAAATTGGACTGATACTCTGATACTAAGGTAAAACTATTAATTTAATTTGTTTGAAATTATTAAATAAATAAATATAATGGGACAATCTTACACAAATCGATCTAGCCCCTCAGTAAGCTCAATAAGGCTTGTGTTGTGGGTACTTAAAGGGGCCCACTGATTAACAGTCCGCCGGACGGTATCGGCCTGTCAGTTAAACGCAAAAGGTGACAGTTCCGAACAACTGACAGGCCGATATCGTCCGGCGGACTGTTCATCAGTGGCCCCTTTAGACAATGATATATAATATAGGTACATCATGTATGTTTTAATTACATAGAAGACACCCTTGACTCAGGAACAAAATATCCATGCGCGTTACACGAATAAATGCCCTTACCAGGATTTGGACCAGGGACTATCGGGTTCATAGGCAGGGTCACTACCTACCCATTACGCCAGACAGGTCGATTATTATGATCAAATATCATAACTTTCTATAAAGGTATATTTATAATTTTATTATGATATTTGATCATGGTCTACTTACCTAGTCTACCTACCTGTATTTCAAACTGAATGCTTTAATAAGGTTTACTGAGAATTTATTCCAATGCACTTATAATACTTGTACCATGTATTGTATATATTTATACCATATCTGGTACTAATAGGTACGCTAATCATACACACAGATCTACGCAATGACTTAAACGTTCTACTAAAGGTAATGTTTGACTAGTACTCATTGCCCAGTGCCTCTAGTATTCTTTGTCAATAATAAGTGCTTGTACAGACGACGTGTCAAATCCACTGCTAACCAGACACATCCGCACCTCTCTTTGTTGGATACTTTATCAATGTCACTTAGTGAAGTAACATGAAACAGTTACTCCAACTCACCTAATGCATATATGCAGTTCCTGTTGACTAGTTGCGAGTACTGTAAATGCGAGATTTAACGATTAAACTTGTAAAGTAAGAGGTAGTTTTATGTATCAAGTAGGGCTTCCAATACCGGGATCCCGGTATTTCGGGATCCCGGGATCCCGTCTTTTTAGACGCTTTTTTCAATACTGGTATTTTTAAAGGCAATACCGGGATCCCGGTATTTAAAAAAAAACCGGCCAAGTGCGAGTCGGACTCGCGCACGGAGGGTTCCGCACCATCAACAAAAAATAGAGCAAAACAAGCAAAAAAACGGTCACCCATCCAAGTACTGACCCCGCCCGACATTGCTTAACTTCGGTCAAAAATCACGTTTGTTGTATGGGAGCCCCACTTAAATCTTTATTTTATTCTGTTTTTAGTATTTGTTGTTATAGCGGCAACAGAAATACAACATCTGTGAAAATTTCAACTGTCTAGCTATCACGGTTCGTGAGATACAGCCTGGTGACAGACGGACGGACGGACGGACGGACGGACAGCGGAGTCTTAGTAATAGGGTCCCGTTTTTACCCTTTGGGTACGGAACCCTAAAAACGAGGGTAATGCGCAGTATAAACCCCTTAAATCCATTATATTCGGCTGTATCAAAAAGCTTACTAAACGTCAGACGCATCTAGAGTTAGACCAAGAAAAGACTGCGACTATTTTGATAGCACGCGCAGTGCAAGTGTTATTTTAAACGTCAAACTTCTATGAAATTATGACGTACAAATAACACTAGCTTGCACTGCGTACTGCGTATGCTATCAAAATCGTTGCAGACTTTACTTGGTCTAACTCTAACTGGTCTCTAGCCCTCATTTTATTATTGAAACAATATCGTTGCCTATGCGTCAGATAAATATTTGGTGGTTGGTGGTGGATGAATCCTGAAGTTATGTGAGTGATGAATATGATGATAGTGACATTAACATTCACATAATTAGTTCTCATAATCTTATCAAAAAATAAAACGAAAGAGCAAGGATAACTGTAATAATGGCAAACCAATTTTACGGAAATTTGAAAAAATGTTGTCTGGTTGGTTAAGTTAGACTACAAATGTGACTGGTGAGGTGAAGTCAACAAATTGGATAAAATTATTGCCAACCTGGAGTGTGAAATAAAATTATTGCAGATGGCGGCATTGATTGTTTATTGTTGTAATAGCTTTTAGGACATATCTGGTATTCCAGTGAGCTTTTCCAATTCCCCTTTTTAATAAAACTATATATTTTTAAGCGATTCATATCCAATACCGGGATCCCGGTATTGATGACAGTTTCGGTATTAATACCGGTATTGTGAGAAGTCCGGTATTTGGAAGCCCTAGTATCAAGTAATCTAATCGGTCGTTAACTTTGAGACTGGCGAGAAAAGTAACGGATACGTAAACCATTACAAGGTAGCAAGTGTTGAGAAATGAAAATAAGGAACTACCGGAAAACATCGGATTATCATATTAACATAACATAAATAATAATAAACATTAATTTACCCTTTGTGACGGACCTTAAATAAAATAAAATAAATAATAATAAACATTAATTTACTGCTAACGAAACCAACAATCAGTTTGTGTGAAGCAGGTAAGTACAAATGAATGCTTAGATAAAAACTGTAGTTTTAAAGCCTATATAGAATAGAATAGAATATATTTATATATTAATTATACATCGTCAGACTCAAACATTATTTACAATTATTATAAGATAGTTTAGCTTATTTATATAAATTTATTTTATGGTTATATGAGCTCGTAGCTGTCCTGACGGTCTACCGCGAATTCCGCAAACCACGTAGGAAATGTTGCCTCTCTGTCGCACTTGTAAATTCGTACGTTAGTGTGACAGGGAGGCAAAACGTCGAACGTGGTTCGCGGTAGGCCCTCTGTTGTAGAGTTAGTATTAGGCGAATAAAAAAAAAGACGAACTAGCGTTTTTCGCTCCACTGCCACTAGTTATCCGGTCCAGCTAGGAATTTACTCTCAAGCAGTTCACCTGTGTTTATGAAACTCCCTAAGACGCGTGTCGTCGTCCAAGCCGGCTACGACAGCGTTTACGAGCACGCCCGTGCGCCGCTCTGGCAACGAGCGTACGTCGCGCCGGCGACAACTAGCATATTATTACCAACACGCAACTACAATCACTCGTGCCTTATGAGGGTACTTACTCGCAAGCAGTCCAGCTGTTTGTGGAACTCTCTAAGCCGCGTGTCGTCGTCCAGCCCAGGTTGTGGCAGCGGTTGCGAGCGCGCCCGTGCGCCGCTCCGGCAACGCGCGTACGTCGCGCCGGCGACTACTAGCAGCACGCAGACAATTACACCACACGCGCCGCCAACTAACACCTGCAAAAAAACGTATCAAATGTCAACAAAAAATTTAAAAATATAAACCACGTGTGAAACTTTTTTATAGAATTGAAAATATGCAGGCAGTATCCATCTACCTACTAACTTTAAGCTACGGTAACTGAATTTGAGTTAAGTACCTGCTTAATTTTAATATACTGCTGCGGATAAGGGGATTGCCCAAATCAGACACTTATTCCGAAGTTTCTGAACCAAAATCATAATCGGACTGTCTTTCATACCACATTACTCGTATGTTGCGAAGTCTAAATATTTGTATTTATCGCTCGCTGCACATTGCATCCATAACTCTCGTCTCGCGCTTATCTGGGTCATTCTCTCATTTCGTGCAAATCGGTGAGATTCTCTCGATTTGTAATTTTTCTTTTAAATGGTAAACTTTTGGGTTTCGTCAATTTGTGGATTCATTTATTAACATTTTTCTGCTAAAGGCACCTTTGTAACGTTATTACTTTTCATTTAATAAGGCTAGTGGTAATGAACTACGCGCTGGTAATGAAATCGGCCGAGATGGTAATTTTATCAGTGGACGGTAATGAAACAAACTTATGAAATCGAACATAAAAAAACTGTATTTCAAGAAAATTAACACCAATTAAAATCAACAATATTAAAAACATGTGTCTTAAGCACTGCGGAGATGATCAAACCGACTTGACATACACTTGGGGTTGACAATCTCAACTTATAATGTTCAAGCTAGATGGTACATTTACCATTTACTTATCATCATTATGAGTCGAGATTGTCAACCCCAAGTGTTTGTTAAGTCGGTTTGATCATCTGCGCACCATATCACATAAAACATAGTTTTCAAATTTTCAAAAATTAGCATAAACAAAATATATTTAAATCATTCGCGTTTTGTACCTATGTAATTTTTTTTATCGTTTTAACCCTATAGTGTGGGGTGTCGTTGGATAGGTCTTTAAAAATAAATAGGAGTTTGCAAACAAAATTTTTTGATAAAGTGAATCATTTCGGAAATAATAATTTAGAAAGAACAAAAAACAGTTATTCCTTCTAACTTTTGAAAAATCGGTCCAAAAAATATGAAAAAAATCATAAAAATAGTGCTTAATAAACTCATTCAAACAAAATTAAAGCAAACTTGATAAGTTAAGCCGTTTATGAGTTATCGCTAAAAGTCTTCCCTTCTTATTTTATTTAAAAGCCTGGCAACCCTTATTTGTGACCAGATTTTCGCAAGCAACCCTATAACCACATAATAGTGACCGGAAAAAGATAGGCAACCTAGTTGATTTATATTGTACAAGTTGTATACTTTCCATTGGAACTTATTTCGTTTGTCAGACAGATCGGTGAAATTTGAAGAATTTTTTATTTTTTTAATAATAAAAAATAGTCTTGACCATATTTCTTTAAGCAACCCTATTTATTTATGTTCAGGAACATATTTTCTTTCATAATATGTAAGTTTAATCCGTCAGACATATCGGTGAAGGTCGACCATCTTAGACTACAAAGGCTCCCCGGTTGGGCTCCCCTATTATCATATACAGTTTTAAATGTTTATAACAACGTAATATTTATAATAACTAAGCCTCTTTCCATTAAATGCACTGCCTCGAATATATTATCATTACCTTCTTAAGTCATTCATTACCTTCCCCAGTAAAATTGGAAGGAAAAGAAGTGAATGAAACCGATATGAATGAAGTTTTGGAAGTTTTTGTCGCCTACATCAGTTGGCATCAGACCTTAATTTTGCAGAATAAACCATCTGAAAGGCGACACTAAAACACTTCATTACGTATAATTATAATAATGTACACTTGCTACTTACTGTATAAATCACGCGATGGCGATGAAGACTAACGAGAACCACACTCCTTCCCGACCCGAGAGATCGTATATATTTTCGCTAACAGCGGCACACGGGCGTCCGCTACGAGATCACGCGGCCAACTGACTGACGAACAATGTGTTGCATCGGCGGTAGGCGCTATATACCCTCGCTATATAGCAAAATATAACTAATCTATTTCTCGCGTCGGTAATGAAGAAATTACTTGAACCATACACTTATAAGGCTGTATAGTTTTTATTATTTATTTCTAGCTTCTAATATTATACGATTTAAAACATAACTAAATAAGTCATTTATCGAACAAACAACGAATTTTCTATTTGTAGTATATTAAGGTTAAAATGTAGGTCAAAGTTATATCTTCACGCGTTACATGTAGAGATGAATGAAAAAATTGGGTGTTAATTGTACATATAAAGAAAATACATACCTTTTTAGAATTGTTCATTGGAGAGACATATACTTTAGGCCCTATGTTACAACCTTGCATTAACAGATATTCGTAAACGCCACCACATTTTTGGTAAATTTCCGAAAACACCGATTTGCACGAAATGCGAGAACGACCCATCTATTGTGTCTATGAGAAAGTTTTAAAGTCGATGTCTTATCTATAGTGTTTAACGCGCCAGTTATGTTGCAATAGGCATTGTACGAGATCGGTGTTGATGTTTTTATGCACCTACAGTGCAAAAAGTAGACTAGCACTGTCAAAACCGTAGGTACTTATGTTTGATCATCTAACAAAGGTACGAGTAGGTAATCTGAGTTATTAGACGTAAGACGGTATTCAGAATCTTTGCTAAAGGGGCACACTGATTAACAGTCCGCCGGACGGTATCGGCCTGTCAGTTAGAACAAAAAGTTGACAGTTCCGAACAACTGACAGGCCGATACCGTCCGGCGGACTGTTAATCAGTGGGCCCCTTAAGTCGAGTCGCCGCACCCCGCGCCGAATTTAATTAACCAAGCTCAGAAGTGAATCTGAGTCATCATATGAGATCACATAAAGTAAACTTATTTTTTCTACTCCAGCACTTAAATGTGTCAATTAAATGACTGACAGTGATATCTAAAGCAATGTCATTTGAATGCTTTGTCTATAGGCTCATAAGATGACTGCTAGCAGTCATCTTATGAGTATAATACAACTGCTTTATTTTTTTTAAAGATACAAGTTCCGATCATCTTGATTGAAAGAGGTATGTTTTCATTTACAATAATAACTCTTTTTTTTTTTAAATAATAACTCTTTTTTTTTAAATAATAACTCTTTTTTTTTTAATAATAACTTTTTTTTTTTTTTTTTGCTGCAGCTGGCATAGAAAAAGTAATGTATGCAACAGCTCATAATTGGTTCTTAAAATTCTCGGGTCTTTTTTTACAAAACTCGACTACGTCTCGTTTTGTAACTTCGACCCTTGAATTTTAAGAACCCTTATTATATCACTGTTGCATAAACTACTATTATTCATAGAATGCCAATTGATGCATATAAGGATACCGACAAGTCAGCACACTGTCACCCACGATTGCTAGATAACGTAAATGCAATTGAAACATATATCTATACAATTTGTGCAATCGAGTAACCTAATATTAAATTATTTGGTCAAACGCAAGAATCTCCTAGATAAGTTCTTGTACTTAGTATCGCCGTCCGAGTATAATGGCCATATGCACGATTGTGGCGCTCGCATACTTACCTACATGTCAAATACATATTATTTTGAAAATGTGGGTCCACGAAAGTTAACCTTTGTGAAACGAAGGGCACCGTCTTCAATTTAGTTCCACCAGTACGCACCTAGCACACGCAAGTAGGCAAAGTAAGTATTTGCTAATTTCCATGATACAGTTCCGTGTCACGAACAAGACGGAAGTGTTAAACGTGGAAAGTGGCTCGCGTGTGTCTATAAACACATGTTAGTGCCCGCACGCGCACGCTTGAATTACTTTCGTTACTTCATCTGTGTCGCTCATCAACTTGCCTCACATGAACAGATACTTACCTATGTAGATAACATATTATACAAAAGGTTTAAAAAACGAGTGCTGCTTTCACTCTCTGACGCACAATGCGTATCCTCTTAACTGCGGTTGTCAAATCGTATCGTATAGTACGTGTTATCTAGTGGGGTTATGGTGGATGAGGTTATCGAAGTGATAATGACAAAGATAGTGCATGTTCACTCTCTGTCGGTTTAAGTAATGCGTGTTCTTAGACTAGCCATCACGGTTGTCAAGTTTGCGCGTCATTCGTGTCATCCAGCGGACGTATAATGGATACGGTTATCTACATGATAATGACAGGTTATAAAGGATCTGTCTGTGTCTTTCGAGTGGTACTAAAAAGTGACGTTTGCTCTTCGTTGTCACTGCAATAATCACCACAGCGCCTGAAAAGAAGTGCCGTTGAAGGGCGTTTTTTTTGTTGTCCCAAACACTTTTTTTTTCAAATTTGGGTTTTTTTATGTTATTTCTACTCAGAATCACGAGCTCTTTCTATCCTAATAGGAGAAAAAAAGTGTCCTAAGGTTTTTATTTCCATTCCGTCACCATTTTTCATAGACTTTGTATGGTGGTCGCGTAATGGGAAGATCGAAAAATGTATGGAAATTTTGGGACACTTTTTTTCTCCTATTAGGATAGAAGGAGCTCGTGATTCTGAGTAGAAATAACATAAAAAATCCCAAATTTGAAAAAAAAAGTGTTTGGGACAACAAAAAAAAAAACGCCCTCAAGCGCGCTGAAGCTGCTTTAAGCAACTCGAAAGTCTTAGGTAAGTATTACCCGAAACAGTGAGTCAATCTTCATTGATGTTAGTAAACACGTGCTTACATGCACGCTTGGATTACTTTCGTTACTTCATCTGTGTCGCTCATCAAGTTGCTTCACACTGCATGTTATTGTGATCTATATTTGACCTCATTATGGTATAAAGATCCTGCTGTTGTTTATTACTTGCGCTCTTGGAGGATACAACTAAACGGAGTAGCCATTAACAGGCTTTCCCCTCTGTCGAAAATAGGCGGCCAACGGTCATACACAATGTATGGACTGACGTTTATCTGACATGGCTATTTTTACGTTACGCATACATTTGACGTTCCCCTCCCCCGCAAAAATCGCCAGACTGTTTTGTACAGAAAATTACAGACATGGCGTCTCCGTTTGATTATATCCTCCAAGCTTGCGCTCGATTTAATTCCATTGAATATCTTTATAATTATCTATTCACTTTTTAGTAAGTTTGTTTATTACTCAATTACAGATCGAGTGCAGAACCTAAATGCAAGTAAGCGAGAAGCAGTAAGGAATTTGTAGCCAAATTGTTTTTGCAAGACGATAAACCATAGCGACATATCGAATCGCAACAGTAGCTTGAAATTAATTTATCTATTATTATTTTCTGATACTGTACCGTATAAGTTCTGGAAATTCAATCATAAAGGCTTTTTCCTTTAAAAATGTAAAGCGACACTGAACATGTATGAGAGTTACCCAGAGGAGCTCCGTATTCTTAAACACATAATACCTGCCTTTCTGCTAGCACGTTCTCGAGAGAGTCATGCATATAGGAAGACCAGTAAATAATAAAAACAATCAATCTTTATATAAAGTCGCCCTTCTGTTACTATAGATAGAAGTATAGAGGCCTGCACTTAGCGAAGTTTAACGCTCTTTTATTTTCTTATTTAGTTTGTATACTTTTGACTTTAACACCGCAATGTAATGTAACAGTTCTTTTTGAACATTAAAACAAGTGGCAATGCATGGCTTTGATACTTCTAGCGTGAGTCCTACGGTATATCCGCAACCGGAAAATTCCCTATATGCCGTCTACAAAATAAGGAACGCGACTTTATATTGAGGTTGGCAGTCTTATTACTTAAGTATCTTTGATAAAGTTGAGCTTAAGCCAGCTCTTAGCTCGTGACGACACATTGTCCCAGAAAGGTTCGTGCCTTGTATAATTAAATCGCGATGCTTACATTGCCAAGCGCGTAGTGTTAACAGTGTCATTAAAGTATGGTTACAAGCCACGACGCTTTTACCGGGATATGTTGGCGTCGCGACCTAGTGCGAACAGGCTTTGACGATGACCTAGATGTTCTTCAGACCACTTATCACCATTTCTACTAGTGAGATTGTGACTTGTTTCGAGTTAGTTTCGATGTCGTGTCGTGTAACTATAGATCATGACAAGTTTTAATAAGTTGTATTCAACAAAAAACCAAGCAAAAGGAGTCTGTGCGGAAAGAGAAGAGTCGTGAGAAGAATGAACACGCATACTGTCACGAACCTGAAAAACAATGGTGACATATGGAAACGATTGTGATGTGGAGACTGCAGAATGTGACGGGATGTAAGTTAGATGATAATATATTTGTAGAACTTAATGTTTCCCCATAATTTCGCTATAAATACCAAGTAAGTATTGGTTGTCACCTATTATCTGTCTTGGCTATAGCATTTTTGGCTGGGTAGGAGACGCGTTATTCGTCATGTGCTCAAAGTCTCGCAAGAGTCGGCGAGATAAGCTTAATTCTATCGACCAAACTCAGCATAGCATGCAGTGCAGTGCGGTAACGATATTAATAGTAATACCTCGCCAATGAGGTAGGGTAGCCGACGAGGTGGTCATCTTCTGCGCAGGCTTCCCGCGAGCCGGTGGGATAAGCTTCTTCCGACTAGGCCAGCGTAAGTGCGAATTGTATGATAAATACCTCATTATAAGTATTGGCGGGGTAGCAGACGCGGCCCATGAGGTGGTCATCGTGTGCCCAGGCCTCGCGCGAGCCGGAGGGGCAGGAATGCGCACAAGTGCCACCCGGCCAGACCAGCAGCCGGGCGCATTTGATGCAACCGTCCGCTGCGCACCTCACACACTCTGTGCCGCAGCCTGAAACAATGATTTTAAAGCTATATTTAGTCAGCAACCGTGGGAACTAAGGTAGGATTATGGGCTCCTTCGAAAATGGACGGACGTTACACAGATTACGTGGCACGGGCAGCGTCAGGTACTCAACCGCCTAATTCATAGAGTCACCACGCCAAGTGCTACTACCAGTATGGCGCTACCCATATGGGTCACATATGCATTGTCAAATTGCAAAAATAACGTGGTCGAAGCCTAACCTTATACTAATTTGCTGCTAAAATAGTCTAATTCTACCATTTTGAACCACCATGTAATATTCAAGTTTTTATTTATTTATTAAGTTCTTAATACTACACTAGACATTGTAGTACCGCCCGGCATACATAGATACACTGGTTGATATGATAACGAACGATATTATAATCGAAGGTTGTAATGTACTTAAATTAATCTTGCCAGCTGTTATTTGTTAAAGTTTGTGACCTTTATTAATTAAGTCCTCCTACTTACTTTAGGTACTCTAATAATCAAGTAAGAGTAGGTACATATTCTTATTTCTTAGTGTAGAACGCATCAAAGCAAAGTGATAAAGATTATTAGCCCATTAATAAAATTCTAGGTTATTTTATCGTTACGACAGAACAGATCCAGATCAGGTTATCGAAACCAGATATTTTTGTGAAATTATCCTCAATATCCTCTTGCGAACTTCCTTAATCATTAATCTTGTTTTAAAAAGGAAGGTTAAAAATGTTTGTAAGTACCTACCAAATTTCGAAAGTCATTAATAACGTCCCTAAAGGATATTCGAGTGCTATCGTAAATACTTAAATAGGGTGGATATTTTAACAAAAGGCAGGCTTTTACAAGGTAACAACCCTCTATGAACATAAAAAAATACAAGTCCTTTTTAGGGTTCCGTAGCCAAATGGCAAAAAACGGAACCCTTATAGATTCGTCATGTCTGTCTGTCTGTCCGTCTGTCCGTCTGTCCGTCTGTCTGTCCGTCCGTATGTCACAGCCACTTTTCTCCGAAACTATAAGAACTATACTGTTGAAACTTGGTAAGTAGATGTATTCTGTGAACCGCATTAAGATTTTCACACAAAAATAGAAAAAAAACAATAAATTTTTGGGGTTCCCCATACTTCGAACTGAAACTCAAAAATTTTTTTTTCATCAAACCCATACGTGTGGGGTATCTATGGATAGGTCTTCAAAAATGATATTGAGGTTTCGAATATCATTTTTTTCTAAACAGAATAGTTTGCGCGAGAGACACTTCCAAAGTGGTAAAATGTGTGTCCCCCCCCCTGTAACTTCTAAAATAAGAGAATGATAAAACTAAAAAAAATATATGATGTACATTACCATGTAAACTTCCACCGAAAATTGGTTTGAACGAGATCTAGTAAGTAGTTTTTTTTATACGTCATAAATCGCCTAAATACGGAACCCTTCATGGGCGAGTCCGACTCGCACTTGGCCGCTTTTTTGGTCATTTATTCATTCTATCTTTTCATAACAATTCACTTTCTCTTTGTTTGACATTTTTAAATAAACAATTTATAAAAAAGTTTGAGAGTCAACGAGCAGCATAAATGTTATACGTAAGTAGGTAAGTACTACCTATACAAGTACTTGTATAGGCTAAGACAGGCAAATGCATTCTCAAGTCAGTAATGCCATTCCACGAAATCACAAATTGATTGACCATGCAAAATTCAAATCTGTCATGCCACGTTACTCGTTCGTTAATGTTACACATGCACTCAATAAGTATTGCTTTACACATTTCATGCTCATAAGTCCCGGAGCATTGCAGCAATACTTAAATACATATTGGGTTAAACCGAATCGGACTCAATCCTAATTTGATTTCTTCAATTTGTCATTCGTACGGCGCCGGTATTTCTATGCTAATGTGGCATGTTTGGGCGTAATGGAATGCATGGCGATGCACGGTCGACGCTCATTCGGTTCTTGTAGGTGTAAGTGGGAGACCGTAGCGTTGTGAATATTTTTCGTTGAAAGATAGTTACATATTACGAATTCGATGAAGGTTTTGGCCGAATTATATACCTATATGCATTAACTGGACCTGTGCTGTCCATAAGTCCTGGTTTTCCCGTGGATGGATGCCGTCACGTTCTATATTAGGTAGGTACATATACTAATATGTGACGATGTATACGAATGGCGTCAACAGGAGTTTTCGCGAACGTTTACAGTTTCGTATTGTTCTTCTGTCGGTCCGAGGCTCATCTTATGCTAAAAGTTACGCTTGCTAGTAGAAAGCTGTAATTTGGTATGACGTATAGTTTAACATATCTAAAAAAACTTTTTAAGGTATTTCTACACGTAAAATGGGCATGAGTTTTATAGCTTTGATTCCATGGCGGATAAGGTTTCAAAAATAAATGTAAGATCCTAAAAGGGAAGGTAAGTACTACAAATTTTCTTAATAAGTAATGGCCGAGGAACTCTAGAATGAGCATAGGCCGCTAACTCTTGGGCCTCTTGGCCGATTTTAATTTACCTTTTGCAAGAGGCATTATCGCCTATGTTATGTTATCTATTTCGTGGTAGGTACCTATAGTAAGGAGGGCTTCTAACAATTTGACCCTATTTAATAAACAACAGACTCGAAAAGTGTGCATTTTCTTGTACATAGTATGAATATGAACAGGTTCGATTGTATCAGTCCGTATGTTAATAGCATTGTTTTCTTGCTGCTGTATTTAGTCCGAGACGCGATTGCGATGCGCGATTATATAACTTGACTCCGTAACTTCAAAAGATAATAACATCAACAACAAAGCTGTTTGGATCTCTCCATTCTTTAAGGCGCCTTCAGAACTTTCTTCCACTGGATACCAAAGCCATGCTGGCCCGGTCTCTGTTACTGCCTCTACTCGACTACGGCGACGCTGTGAATCTTGACATGACAGAAGAACTCCTGGACAAGTTAGAGCGCTTACAGAATGTCTGTATAAGATTCATTTTCGGCCTACAGAAGTACGATCATGTGTCTTACTATCGTCAAAAACTCAATTGACTTCCAATCCGCCGCCGTAGAGATCTTCACACTCTTTCTCTTCTCTTTAATGTTCTTTTTACACCTTCTTCTCCTTTATACCTCTCTCAAAAATTTCAATTTCTGGCGGAAGGCAGTGGCCACCGTCTGCGTTCGAGCGCGAATTTATCACTTGCCATCCCTCCTCACAAATCTCGAGGATACAACAAGTCCTTCGCAGTGCGTCCAGTGAAGCTGTGGAATGAGCTGCCTGTTTCGCTCAGGCAGGCACAATCGGTTGCGTCGTTCAAGGAGAGGTTAAAGAAGCTATGGCTATCTGATCTGACTGATTAATTTGTCTATATTTCTATTGTATAGTTGCTTTATATCTTTCTAATTCTTTCCAATTTTTAGTGTATTTTCCCCATTCCTTTTTGTGTAATATATGTATGTTTATCCTATACATTTTGTATGTATTTATATCCTTTATCTTTCTGGTACCTTGTTGTACATTTTACTGCATTTGTCACCCTCTTTTCACTTTCTCCTCTCATCTACTCAAAGGTTAACTGGAAGAGATCCCTCAAAGGGATAAGTTCGCCTTTGTACTTCTTACTAATTGTATGTTATTTTTAATATGTCTTTTTGTACAATAAAGAGTTTACTACTACTACTACTACTACATATTTACAATTATTTTGTTTCTTTTTTTATTATTATTATTTTGCGCTGCTTTCGCTTTGTGTTTAGACCAAGCCAGAAATATAGACAATCGTGTTTGGTGAAATGGCGACTCTGAATTTCATAGTTCCACTACACCTACACTTTGCCATATAACAAAATTGACAGGTATCTAAATTTTATGAGCCGCTGTTGTGATTTTGGAGAGGATGGCTCGTGGGAAGATAGTTTTATAACGAAACACCATATTGTAGATAGGTAATACCTAGTTATACATATTTTGTTAAACCTATTCCTAGTTACAGTTAACAAGAGGCCATTATATCCACAACGCTTAGGTGACATTCGGATGGCAACAGCAGCTGCATTACTGTTGCGGCATTACTGCTGCGGCCTAGACGCGGGCGCTGTCACTGTCAATGCCTGTTATATAACTTCATGCGTCCCTCGGCACCAATAACGATTGACAGCGATGCACTGTTTTATATTATAATTACTATATGTTTTGTTCTGCAACATATTTTTGTGCAATGCCCAATAATTAGGGGAAGTATAATTGGAAATTTACCCAATGACTCGTCAGTTTGCATGATGACTAGTCAATTAGTGTTAAAATCGCAGAACAGTGCGGTCGTTCAATCACTTTCCAAAGGGAAAGCGCACGCATTTCTGTGTAGTGCATAATAAGTGTGGTCAATTAGATTGCAAGTTTTTTTAAATACTTAAACTTAACCTTTAAAGAACCATTAAATATCTACCAAGTGACATACATATGAGTCGTAAAAGGTAACCCTAAGTTTAGTCAATTATTGATGTGAATTAAAATATACATATCCCATTACTTGGACTTTGCCTCCGATGCCATTTATAAGAATGTTGTCTTTACGGATATTATATTCTAAGACATGTTCTATTAGAAAAATTTCGAACCTTGATTTTTTCGTACATCCCTCTACCACAAATAATAAGTCACAACAATACATAACTATAATATTATTTTGTAACCGATATGCAATGCTGCACGCAGAGCGAATTTTTAAACCCATATTCGACTTCCTTCGAGAATTAAAAGTGCCCAAAAGCGTAAATCACGCGTAAATGCAAGACGAGAGACAAAAGATTGATCATTGATCTTATATACAAATATATTTATAATTGAATACTTAAAGTGTCATTCTATGGAACTTGCTAACTATGTAAACAAACCGCCATATTGAAAATGTCAATATTGAAAGTGATCAAAGTTTGATATTTCTTCGAGTGCTTATTTTGAGTCCCGTGCAAGCGAAAGATTCTATAATAGAGCGTACGACGTAGCACGAGCGTAGCGAGTGAATCTAATTTAGAATCTTGAGCGTAGTAAGGGACTCAAAAGCGCACGAGATGTAAATAACTTTGATCTCGTGTAGTACACAACATTTTTCACCTCAGCGCAGTGAGAACATACCTATTAGACAACTTGAAAAATGTAATCCTTCTTCATCACTTAATACCTGCACTCATGTTTTCTTAAGATATACAAACAATTAAGTTTAATTACCGCAATGGAACACAAAAACAAAACGTAATAATAAATTCCAGTAAAATAATATAGAAATAACAAACATTAACTGACACTTCAATCGCCAACTTTGACAACAAAAAAAATCTTTGTAAGATACGGTCCGAATTGCGGATACGTACTATTTGTCAACTATGGTAGAAATTCTTAAAAGTAAAATAATTAATTTTGCGTGATGATCTGTGTATTTTTTGAGTTCGTTATTTTAATTGTACAATAAAATACCTAAAATATAGTATTTTATCAGGTTTTATGAAATCTTAAACATTATTTTTATTTATTAATTATTAAGAATTCATACTCGTACGTGGTTTGGAACGATGCGGTCTGAAGTTTTTCGGGGGTCTATTATAAACCGTGAATATACCGTTGAATGTCGTTTTAACTTTTTTTTGTCTGTTTCTTTGCTAACAGTGTGAAAGGGACAGAGATAATAGAACCCAAGTATTTCGAACTTTTATTAGACCCCGCATGTTGAAATGACATTTGACAATAAAGGTCACTTGAATGTCATTTTGTCTCACTCAGTGAGCAAAATCGCATTTTGCTCACTGTTTTTAAGAATCAAAGTACCCTTGTTCGAGCTGCTGAGGTGAAAAAAATATGAATTTACTAGTGAGTTTTGTTTACATAGTTAGCAAGTTCCATAGAATGACACTTTAGCAGTACGAACCTTTATTAACGAAATATAACAAAGTGTTTGGCACCGAGAAAAATGCTTCATTGGATGTTCCGCCACATTAGATTAAAAAAACTTTTTTAAATTAATCAAATTAATGTTGAAATTACAATACCTATCTCCAATGCTCAGTTTCAGCATAGAGAAATAAGTAAGACAAGAGTGCTCACTCCATACATCAGTTCAGACTATTAATTTCAGTGTCTACGTCTAGCATCGAGTAGCGGAACTATCAGTACTGCTACTTGACAATAGATGTAGCACCGACCGGAAAGTCTTATCTCAACAGCATAAGACTTTCCGGTCGGTGCTACATGTATTGACAAGCAGCAGTACTGATAGTTCCGCTACTCGATGCTAGATGCTAATAGTCTTTTTGGTACTAAAACTGATGTATGGAGTGAGCACTCTATGTATTTTTTTCTCTATGGTTTCAGTTACTTTCCAAAAGGAAAGCGCTCACGCATTGGTGCCGCCGGGTAATTAGCGGTTCGATCGGATCAGATTGTAATTCTATTGTGTCCATTGTAAGCGCATTATGCCGGCCCACGAAACTCCCAAATTTGAATTACATTTCGCATTAATGTTAATTAAACCAGTATTAATAATCGGAGATAATTAAGCTTTATACCTATAGGTATTTTAGTTATGGAAGAGCGATTGGAGTAATGATGTATCTGAAATTTAATGCACAAGGATAAGGTATAAAGTTGATGAGAGTTTTTGGGCCCGATTCGGATTTTGTAATAGACATCTATTAGATATCTTTTAGACCGCCAAGATACGATAACGATATGTTTAACCTGTCAAATTTGACATTTCCGCGATTCTGGAGATACTCTTGAACGATTTCCACAAGATATTACTTAGAGATCTAATTCACATCTAATAGATATCTAACACGATCTATAGTAAAAGTGACATTGGTTGCCCGAATTGTGCTGCAAAAGAGAACTAGTTGAAATCTAAACTATAACGTATCTAGAATGGATCTAGTACGTGTCGTCTCTTGTGAATATCTTGAAGTTCGAATACGGCAGTTTGAATATCACTTACAATTGTAACACGTCCGTGATGGAGCAGTATTTATCTTTACGCTCGATTTATTGGATTGGTAATTGTTGCGTGTGGGCTTGTGCCAAAAAGAGGGGCCACGGCCGTGCAGGACATAAGGGGCATTTCCTTGTTACGCGACCCTATGTCAATCGTCAGAGAGTCATGTAAGTGCAAATTATTTGTGGTGTATATACATATTCGTAGTAACCAATAGGAACATTAGGAAGTAACAGATTCAAGTTCACATTTTTTGTTTTTGAATTATATTCCTGGACTAGCTTTTGCCCGCGGCTTCGCACGCGCAGGAGAGTTTTTTTTTATGAATTTTGAAATATCCTTTCTTAGTGGACCCCTAGACCTTATAAGGAACCTACTTGCCAAATTTGGACTTTCTAGTCCCATCGGTTTGGGCTGTGCGTTGATTTAAGTCAGTCAGGTCTTTCACGTTTATATATACGAGGGGCGTTCAATATATAATGAGAATGAGATGCAAACTCTTTAAATATTAGGAAAGTAAATACAGGCCGACAAAGCTAATCTACCTAGCTGATTGCCATGAAAAAAAAAACTAACTGTTCTTTGTTTAAAAAAAAATACGGCGATTTCTTTGCGATGCTATTGAGTACGTTAGCGAAAATGGAGAAAATTGAACTGCGCGCCGTTATCAAATACATGTTTGAAAAAATTTTCTACGGACCAAGTCAATTTAGATTTACGGGACACTTTAAGGTCTAATGCTCCTCCGTATTCGACAGTCGCACGTTGGTGCGCCGAATTTAGACGTGGAAGAACATCGACCATGGATCACCCCCGCTCCGGACGCCCTACTACAGCAGTAACTGAAGAAATTGTGAAAAAAGTTGAAAACTTAGTTTTGGCGGATCGTCGTGTCACGGTTCGTTTTATTGCTGAAAATGTCAAGATTTCAACGGGGAGCGTGCATAATATTTTACATGAACCCTTGGGTATGAAAAAGGTATCAGCGCGTTGGGTACCCAGAATGCTTACTGACACGCAAAAACAAACTAGAGTCGAGATTTGTCAAGAAGCTTTGGACCTGATACAGCAAGACCGGGAACTTTTTTTGGCGCGATTTATAACAATGGACGAAACATGGCTCCATCATTACGACCCTGAAACGAAACTGCAGTCTATGACATGGAAAAGGCCATCATCTCCAACTCAGAAGAAATTCAAGGTGGGCCCATCTGCCGGTAAGGTCATGGGCTCTGTTTTTTTGGATGGTAAAGGGGTCGTAATAATTGAGTATCTCGAGCATGGAGCCACTATTACGGGCTCTTTATATGCCAAACAAATAGCGACATTGCGCAATTAGATCCGTGAAAAACGGCGAGGTAAACTCTCGAAAATTGTGTTGTTCCATCAGGACAATGCACCGGCACACAAGTCCGCCGTTGCAATGGCTGCAATACGTGATGCTGGGTTCGATATCCTTAAGCATCCTCCGTATTCACCAGACCTCTCCCCTAGTGATTTCTACCTATTTCCGAGATTGAAGGAATACCTAAGAGGCAAGAAATTTGAAGACGACGACGCGGTAGTCGCTGCAATACAAGATTTTTCAAGTACTCAAGATAAAACCTTTTTTAGAAATGGAATTTTAGGTTTAGAAAAAAGATATACTAAGTGTATTATGCTAAAAGGTGACTATGTCGAAAAATAAAATAACATTTAATAAAAGTTGTATATAACATACTCATTCTCACTTTTTATTGAACGCCCCTCGTATAGATTAAAACATGTCAGCAGCCGATAATGCCATGCACATTACAAACATGCAATGCCACTGACGAGCCCACGATACGCTTGTTATAATATTTTATTGCGTTACAATAGTGTTTTCACACCTCCTATTCAGAAAAGAGCTTTTTCTCCCTGCTAAGAGGGATCAAAGTGGCACTTTTCCTCCCTGCTAGAAGGAAGCAAAGTAACACTTTTCTGTCCTGCACACTATTTTTAAATTTTTTTGCACATTATTTTTTTAGCTTAAATAATCTGTTTAAGCATCAGATTGTGTCAACACTAAGATTTTATTATTTCCTCATAGTTGATGTGAAAAGCAGTATGTGTCACACGGTATCAAAATCTTGGGCGTTAACACTTGAATCCCTCATTACGCTCAGGACTCTACTTTAGAATCCCTCACTACGTTAGGGATTCTATTGTAGAATCCATAGCTTCATTCAGGATTCAATGTACGCCCTTGACGGAAATATATCATTTTGATCCCTGGTAACACAAACTACTATTTTACGCCTCGATGCATGGCATTTTTACATACAAGTAGGTACAATGACGTCACGAGAGAACATGATGAAAGAGAAAATGCATTTGTTACACATACTTGATTAATTGATTTTGACGCAAAGATCACACATCGACATTTAAAGCTTAAAGCGGAAGCGATCCGAGTGATGTTTACATGTGAATTACGCCCATTAAAAAAAACAACGGGTTGCACTCCGGGAGTGCCGACAGAAGTGAAAACTCAATGACTAGTCCAAAATGTCTGCAGCACTATGTATAATTGACCCATCCTCCTATCTATTGAAAAACTTTAGTTCCGAAATTGCTGGTCAGTGAGCTTGTTTAAAATTCGAAATTCATGTAGCGTTAATTGTTTAAAATTCGAATAGAAATTTTAAAGTTACCTTGCAGACCTCGCATCTAAATATATTTGGTCATGATATTTTGCGTTTTATTCACCAGTACTAGAGTTCACTTATATTAGCGATTTCATCAAGATGTAGCTTTATTGAATTATGTCATTGAGTTTTTCTTTATTGATTTAAATGCCATCTAAATGAGTGGCCATCTAAACTTTACGGTCACGTGATCGCCTTACGCTGTCTCGAGTTTATCATTTTTTCCCCACTTCAAAAAGTGCCCAGCGCCGCTAAAGAAGTTTTCACTTCAAAAACACACGTGTGTGGGCACAAGACAAAAGATGCCCATACAACGCAATAATGAGCCTGGACTGGAAATAAACCTTGTTCTGCGTTGGGTGTCAGTTTGCGTATTCGTAGAGCTTTCTGTGTATGAGGGCTTTAACTACCAATTTATGAACGTTGTTTGTTATGTATATGACTCACGCACGTGTGTCGTTGAGGGGTGCGTCGGCAGGAGGCAGTTGCGCAGCGGCCGCGGTCGCCATCACGAGCAGCGTCAGCGCCAGCGCCGACCTCATCGCATCGACCTGTCCATTGTGACACTAGAACAATATACACGAGACAAGCAAACTTTAGAATATTAAATCAATACAGGGACGCGCACAATGTCAAGTTTACCGTGTCAGAGAATATTAAACAACGTGTTCAATACAAATTATATTGGAATAATTGTAGTGAATCGTATATTAAAAATCAGCATATTATTTAAAATTACATCAGCAAGAATTTTCAAATTATGTAGAGTGAGAAATTAAATTAAATTTGAGTGCTATCCTTAGTATAGTACTTACTATAATTAGTTTAGGTACTTTACATCTAGCATGTACCCTCAAAAATGAAGTCTAATTAAGAGAATAACTTTGAAGAACAGTTATTAAACATGCATAGGTATATATAGGTACCCGTGATAGTGTTATTAAGTTATTACACGCTACACGTCACACATAATATGCCATTGATCTTGTACCTATAGGAGGCATATTCACACGCGGTGTTTACGACGAGGTCGGTCGTAAAAGTAGCACATGCATAGCAAATGAATTTCGCATTTTGACACATGTGGGAATTCACAAGATATAGATAGGAGTGCTTTACACTCTGTACAGGTATTCTATTGTTTTAAAAGGTGCGTTGTGCTTTTGTTTCGATTGTTTGAAGGCCAGTAAATTTACGTACCGATTAGGTAGTTTAATAGTTTATGACAATGAGTAATTAATTGCTCGAAGTCCATGTTTCAAACTTTGTGGTTTCGGTAGCAGAAATGCTTAGTACAAACTAAAATCTATCCAATGTATCATCATTATAATCAATAAAATTAACCCACGCCTTCTACTCAACAACGACTACAACTTTTATAGACTCCGTAAACAAGGTTTGACGACACAATTAAATTGGAATTTATGATAAAGGTATCTAGTTTAGTAAGATTTTAGCCAATTATTCCATTGATGTGGGTCAGACGGTCTGTCTATAACAGTACGAACGGGTTTGCAAATTAGTTGACATTGGCATTCGATAAACGTCTCATGTGACCGCTATCGAGTGCGTATCACTCGTGTGTCTTGATATACAAGTAAATGTGACATTATCAGACAAAAATAACCACTCAGTAAGCTATCAACAAGGACGATCTTTAATTGAATTATTACCGTATTGACATCACATAAAGTGGTACATGGTACCTTTACCGGAGGTCGATATAAATGTGTGCTTTGTATTTTTATCGAGGCGATAACTTGCATTTGTCCTCATACAACATTTGTTGCGGTTAGTCATTCTAGTGACGAATTAGGTAATCTAATGCAGTTTGCACTACTTATGCAATATTCGTTACAAAATAGTCTTATGCATGATTTATGATGTGACTTGAAAGGCATAGCGTAGTTACTCAATGAAACCGTAATTGTAATAAAACTAAGCATACATACCTACAGTATATATAAATAAACGATCACTTAGTCACCCCAGCTTGCAGTAAAATAAGTTAAGTTGCCGGCTAAAGCTAAGCACCTAAGGTCTATTCTTTAAATAATCCATTTAAAAAACAGTACTTCGATAAAAGCATTTTAGAAAAGGCAAATAGGTATAAAATAATTATGGTTATAGTTATAGTAGTCATAATAACATCCCAGGTATCTAAATGTTCGGATTAGTCTTCTGACATTTCAAATAATAATAACAATGGAATTTGCTCTTAGTCGGGTGTCGACAAAGTCTTTAAATATAATAGCGTCTTAACCTTGTAACCAGATAATCTATAGGAGAGTAGTTAAACTGAATCGACTGTCTGTCTATCGTTTTGAAATAGTTTTTTTCCATGTGTAATTTTACTAAATAAAATATAAAGCGAATCCAGTCCTATCGTATTTCCAGTTTTCCTACACTACCTATAAAGAATCCATTATTAAACTAGTTTTGTCCGCGGTTTGTACCCTTCAACGAAAAGAAAAAGTTTTCAACATTGATACGTTTACAATATTTAAAAAATTTGATAATGATTTTAGTCTAGATAACATTTATCTTAGGGGACCATTATTTTTAATTTTTTATTGATAGGTATAGGTACTACCTACGTACTTACGTAGATAAGGACTAGGTACAAAATATTCGGGAAATGGGTTAGCAAAAAAATATAATAGAATTTTATAAGTACAATCGTGATATAATGGCGAGCTTTTTAGTCGAATACCCTGTTTGGGCGACGAAGCTTGCTGAGTGGCCTAGGTAAGGTACAAGATCGGAAACCTTGATTATAAAATACGAGGGGCGTTCAAAATATTCTCGGTATTGATATCTTACGACCTCTTCTAAAATTTCTTTCGTTACTGGCCGCTAAGGTTTATTCATTGACATTAAAAAAAAGTATAATTCGAACCGAGATAGTCTTTTGTTTTTCTGCAATTGCTGAACAAACATGAACATCCTGTGCGAATTGACAATGTTAACTAAATTAGAACATCGATGCGTGATAAAATTCTTGACAAAACAGGGTAAAAATCAAAAAACCATAAAAGAGGAAATGGATTGTGTTTACCGTGAGTCTGCTCCTTCTTTATCTACTATTCAAAAGTGGTCAAGCGAGTTTAAACGCGGAAGGGAGAGTATTGAAGATGACCCTAGACCTGGCCGGCCTGTAGTAGCTACTTCACAAGAAAATATTGATAAAGTGGAAAAACTTATATTGGAAGATGGTCGAGTGAAGGTAAAATCTATAGCACAAGTAACCAATCTCTCTATTGGTACCGTACATGATATTATACATGACCATCTTAATATGTCAAAAGTAAGTGCAAGATGGGTTCCGCGAATGCTGACTCGGCTTCAAAAAGACATGCGTGTAGCTTGTTGTTCCGATTTTATTGACCTGTGCGGTGAAAATCCTGATGAGGTGCTGCAAAGAATAGTTACTGGAGATGAAACCTGGGTTCATCATTATGACCCAGAGAGTAAACAAGAGTCCATGCAGTGGCACATTAAGGGTTCAGCTCATCCCAAGAAGTTGAAGGTCATCCCTTCAGCTGGCAAGGTCATGGCCACGATATTTTGGGATTGTGAAGGAGTATTACTAATCGATTATAAAGAAAAAGGTGTAAATATCACAGGACAGTACTACGCTAACATTCTACGTCAATTAAAGGATGTAATTAAAGAAAAGAGGCGAGGAAAGTTAACCAAAGGTATTCTGCTTCTGCATGACAACGCCCCCGTCCATACTGCTCATATTGCCAAGGCAGCTATTGTTGAACGTGGGTTTAAAACTGTTACTCACCCACCGTATAGTCCGGACTTAGCCCCCAGCGACTTCTTTTTGCTCCCCAATCTTAAAAAGGATCTGCGTGGAAATAAATTTTCTGACGATGAAGCATTGAAGGCGGCAGTGGAGGAGCATTTTTACACGAAAGATAAAAAATATTTTTACGAGGGATTAAAAAAAATAATTGATCGATCTTTTAAGTGTATGAACATAGGGGGGGAGTATATTGAAAAATAAAAATATCAAACTTTTCGTACTTGTTTGTTTTCATTCTCATACCGAGAATATTTTGAATACCCCTCGTACATATCACTACTGTATAAATAGGTATAGGTGTACCTACAATACTTTTTCTGTGAATCAACTAAAATAATACTTTGTTCACTATAAAAGTTAAATAATTAAACAAAATTAAGTAAGCAAGCATCTTAGAAGATCATCTCATCTTAGATAAAAAGATAGAACAAAGACGTTTTAATGAGAAAGAAGCTCGTTGATGTCTTTTGTTTTGTCCTCTTGACCGTCGAGAGACGTGATTGGTCAAATTCATTATACTATATGTAATTCACTAGTGTTTCGTAATGAAGTCGTTATAGTTGAGTCGGAACCGGGGTTCCATAGTGAAAAATATGTGACTATAGTTACCGAATTATACTACTACTATACGAAGTCTTAATTCAACCCTTACGGTATTTCTATTATAATCCTATCTACAGTTAAGTAGACGTATAGCTAAGTAGTAAGTACCTAGTTGAAGTACTTATACATGTAAGCTTAACCTTTGTTAACACTCATAAAGGCCTAGTATAAAGTGTCGCACGTCGAACCAGGAACAAGCAATATGGAAACGGGGCTACTGCAAACACGGTCGCTCGCGCGATGCGACGGAGTAGGTAAGGCTCGGTGAAAGTTGCCCACAACGCGTTTGTGACGTACTATTCACGCAACTCGTGGGCACGAGCAATTTACGTTACCATTCAATGCGGACCCCCCACGTCCCTCCGCGTCTTTTATACTCAGGTTATGAATGGTGCGTCATATGGAGTTTGACGGGTCAGGGGAGAGTGGTCGTTTGAAACATAAATCGGCGGTCAAGGGCCCCGGCTCATCGGATCTGCCATGCGGGCTTCTCGACGCTCAAAACATCCGGGACCAACGTAAGTTTAACCTTGATCCAGGGATGCTATTTCACATATTTTTTAATCTCAAGTCACATGATATCACGAAATTTGCATCTCCACTCTAACTTTCTGTGACTATGACTAATGCATTTTGAATTGCAAAACATTGTGACATCGCTACTTTTCACACCATGATCATGTAGCCGATATGTCACGAAATACAATTAAATCCAGTCGAATGTTGCTTCTAGCTAGACTATGTGAAAGGGAGTCAATGACTGGTAACTTTATACAAACGTAACATAAATTTTAACTTGTTTACTTAACTGTACGTTTTCTAGTCCCTTTATAGGTGACTCAACGCTTCAAGGCATTTATTTTAAGGCGATCGCTAACAGACCTGACCTGCCTGACCACTTATATTTATTACAAATAAGATGCCTTTATACTTATCTCCTTTCAAAAATATTCGATGCTTACCTATTCCTATTGCTAATACTCTACTGTATTAGCAATAAAATCTAAAAATGTTGACCAGCTAAAAATGTAGGTAATAGTATTTATTTTTATCTTAAGTAGTGTGTCCTCCACTGCATTCATGAGAATAGGTACATACAGACCTACTCATAAAATTGTACTTTTAACCCATATGGGCTATTTTACTTTTTTTTACCGCGTGGCCCATATGTATCACGATCTGGTGAGTGTTAATTATTCCAGGAATAGAATATCCTTCTGCGAACTCCACAAAAAATGCCCCCACAGTGTTGCTAACTTTTAAACCTGCTGGTGTGAAATTGTTAAAAATACATACATTCAATAAATCAATGGTCGGCGCAAAGAGTAAGTAACGTGCAATTTTAATTGAAAGGCATGATATCTATATTGACGAAATGCAATGTGTATACTATGTACTTATATTAGGTACATATTATTACAGTAAAGTGCCAGTAGCCGCGTCTTCCATCTTGCTTAACTCTTCATTAACAATTCTGAAGTATTCTTCTTCAGCAATCTTCTCCGCCTCTTCATCCTCTTGATCTTCTGGCTTCGGTGACGACGGCGCCTGGTCGTGCTGTTCTTGCATTCTTAGTTTCAAATTGATTTCCCTATGACGAACTTCTAAATTATGTTCACGTCTAGTCTCTCTCTCATACAATAAACCCATAAGATGTTTGTCGTCTTTACCTGGCACAACCATGTTATCGGGGATTGCAGTTAAATAAGTGGAACCATTGGTGTCCCCAGCTGCTATGAGGTGGCCACCTTCATGTGGAGATACCTTTGTAAGTCCATATTTCGACAATTTTAATGAAGCTACTGGCTCTTTATATTTACGTAGAAAGTCCCAGTAATACATGAAGCCTCCTTGGCAAACGGACATATAACTGGAATATCTGAAAGGAGCCCAAGCAACATCGGAAACTTGGTAGCGATAAGGTTTGGTTATTATTATGGGAGCGGATCGGACTTCCTCACTCCACACTTGGACAGAGTAGTCCCCGCATGTGACAAACATTCTCGCCGTGCAAGGACTTCGCTGGACGGTTCGAACTGCTCCTAGATGAGCTTTAAAAAGTGCTGCCATAACTTCCCCATGTGATCTACCCATGCGATTCACGGTTATGACAAGACCGGAGTCGGTTCCACAGAGAAACTTCGTAGGGAATCCAGCGTTAAAATCTAAAGAACTGACGGCTTCAGCTGTAGTTGATTGCGGTTGCTCCCCCGGTGCCAAATTCAGTGTCATAATCAGCTGGTCTAACGGTTTTGAAAGATCCCGCAAATCCCACCAATAGCAACGTCCATCTGGCGAACCAGTAAAGAATTCAGAGTTTGTTCTTGAAGTCGTGTAACGCATGGCTGAAACCGGAGCAGAGTGAGAATTGAAAACGGAGCTGCTAGATACTGATAACTTGCCGCTGCGAATATCAAAGACATTCACGGTTCCATTGTTTAGCCCCCCTACTAATACCTGAGGATCAACGGGTGAGCACACTATTTGACAACAGGGCACATCTGGTATTAATTCGTGCTCGGGAGCGGTTTGGTTTGTAATGTTCCATATATAGCAAACAGTTTCAATATCTGGTTTTGTATCTGACGCCCATTCTTTATAAGCGTAGGCGACAGCTAATTTTGGTTCTTGCTCGTGTGTCCAGCAGATGCAAGAGACTGGACGTTTCCAAGAGTCTCTGAAAATATTTTGCTCTCGTATATGATACGTCTCCACAGGTTCTTGAGCCAACATATCGGAAAAGTATGATTCGTATAAATTAACGGCATTGTTTTGGTTAATGCAGTGTACCATCTGTTTAGACAGGGAGTCTACTGCATGGATATAGTTTTCCTCGTGTGTAACGCGGCGGCAATGTCGTAATACTAGTTCCTCCTGATCTGGATGCACCTCACGAGGCCAGCCTCCTTCCGTGTGGTTCATGCCTTGATCGTTAAAAATAACTGGCTTGGTGTTCGTATCATGCTGAGATTGAGGGAGTGTCGCCTGAACGGATACATGGACGGGATTGCGAAGGCAGTATAACTTTTGCTGATCTTTGTCAGGGTTAATTGAATCTAGTAAGTGTCCTGGAACTGACGTAAACAGTGGCTGCCGCCCAAAATCCTTCCTTTTCTTCGTGTATTCATAACTTGACTTGAAGTATCGGAAAGGCATACTAAGATCCAACGCAGGGTTAAAAATTCAACTAAATCCTGAATATTTTAATTGTAATCACTTAATCGGATCTTACATAAGTCAAACGACTTGATTAATAATAAAATCAGCAAGGCCATGAAATAGTTTGCTTACACTGAATGCAGTGACGTCACATGACGTCATAGGTTGCCATATGTGTCCTCGGTTGATAATGGCGACAATGACAATGAGTTTAAACTTTAACAACAAGTGCCACAATTAAACAACGTAATTAGTGAGTGCACTTTTAAATATTTTTCTATTAGATTTCAGTTCTCAAGCCAGTTACTTGTCTAAATACATGGCAGGTTCCTAGTTCCAAATTGCCTATGCGAAGGTTGGTAGGTGAAGGTAGGTAACATTTTTAAATTAATGCAATGACATAAGATGGTGCCATTTTTATGAACGTGACTGTGCCTGGGCTAGGCTATAACCGCGAAATTTAATATAATTTAGGTTTTCGCGGCAGCCCCTCTGGTTTAATATAATTAAACAGGTAGTACACTGCACACCGAAAAATCTCATATCTCTTATGTTCCTTAGAATCCCACGGTTTGACTACCTACTAATATTTTATTGCAACGTAGACCATAATTAGTGACGTGTGTTTATAATCGTTGCGGTATTGTAGAACACCAGGAAACTTTGCAACAATGCTCCTATATTATAGGTTACGTTGGTATTATTATGTTGTTACGCACTGCATTTAATATGCATTGAGAACACATTCATATGCGAGGTCTGACATTCGCTGTAGGTTACACTTCGTTTGTGCATCTACAGATTGTATATCCGTACTAATATTAAAAACCGGCCAAGTGCGAGTCGGACTCGCGTACGGAGGGTACCGCACCATCAACAAAAAATAAAGCAAAAAAATCGCGTTTGTTGTATGGGAGCTCCCCTTAAATATTTATTTTATTTTATTTTTAATAAAATACATCATCTATCGCGGTTCATGAGATACAGCCTGGTGACTGACGGACGGACGGACGGACGGACAGCGAAGTCTTAGTAATAGGGTCCCGTTTTTTACCCTTTGGCTACGGAACCCTAAAAATACGAAAGTAACTCTAGTTGTCTGTCAGTATGGTATATACTTCCTTCTGAACCGAATCATGAAATTTGATAATATATGGAGATAGTAAATAGGTATGAGTCCCGAGAAAGGACATTACTATTAGGATATGCCTATTTTATCACGGATATCATCACTTTTCGCAGTCAAAGTCGCCGGCAAAAGCTAGTAACCTACTCTAGGTATAATTCTAGGTCTTCGCGCGAGTCCGACTCGCACTTGGCCAGTTTTTAGGGTTCCGTAGCCAAATGGCAAAAAACGGAACCCTTATGGATTCGTCATGTCTGTCTGTCTGTCCGTCTGTCCGTCCGTATGTCACAGCCACTTTTCTCCGAAACTATAAGAACTATACGGTTGAAACCTGGTAAGTAGATGTATTCTGTGAACCGCATTAAGATTTTCACACAAAAATAGAAAAAAAAAAACAATAAATTTTGGGGGTTCCCCATACTTACAGCTGACACTCAAAAAATTTTTTTTCATCAAACCCATACGTGTGGGGTATCTATGGATAGGTCTTCAAAAATCATATTGAGGTTTCTAATATCATTTTTTTCTAAACTGAATAGTTTGCGCGAGAGACACTTCCAAAGTGGTAAAATGCGTGTCCCCCCCCCTGTAACTTCTAAAATAAGAGAATGATAAAACTATAAAAAATATATGATGTACATTACCATGCAAACTTCCACCGAAAATTGGTTTGGACGAGATCTAGTAAGTAGTTTTTTGTAATACTTCGGTAGTACTATTAGTTATTCTGTGGTAATACGTCATATATCCCCTAAATACGGAACCCTTCATGGGCGAGTCAGACTCGCACTTGGCCGCTTTTTTTTTCTATTTAAATACGTACAACAGCTAGAGATTGAGTGCGCATAATTTATAGATCCATAATGTAAAGCTTATTTTTTTAATCGACATGTTAAATCTACTATCTACTTTACTCGTATTTTTTCGTGCGATTAAATAACATATTTACTGCGACTCTTGTTTAACTAAAATAATTGACTGGTAGAGAAAGCCTGAAAATGCTTTATTGGATGGTTATAATTAATTATGTAAGTAGTTAAATTAATTTATTAATCACGCAAATATTATAAATTTAATCAAATTTATTACTTTGATAAAATAAACCTAATTAAGCACATTAAGATATTTTGATATTTATTAGTTATAAAGTATGAGTACTAGCTTCTGCTCCCGACTTCGTCTGCCGGGAAGTGGAATGACGACGATTGAAAATAAACTATTCCGTTTCCTTCCCAGCCAGGGATTGAAACGGCCTATCTTTAAAATTTCAGCTAAATCGGTTCAGCTGTATATGCATGAATAGGTAACAGACAGACAGAGTAACTTTAGCATTTATAATTTTATATACCTATGTATCTAGTAGGAATTTTGACGAAGCCATGGTCGACTAAAAGTAGGTAGGTGGGTAGGTACCTAAATATCTACCTACTAATCAACTCGATAAGGTCTTTCCTAATTTGCGAATAATGAGTATTCAAACCGGAAAATTGTTATTTTAATTAAACCAAACACTTTCCTTATATAATTTCCTTCCTCCTCCTTATATAACAACAATTTCGTAACCTCACGAACAATGGAATACACAGAACTGCATATTGCACTATTGCAATGCCATCGAACCCATAAAATAGCGAAAACTTACTTTGTTCCTAACCATAAAAAGATAAACAGTAGCAATTCGCGAGTCCGCAATCCACGCTCACATGACACACTCATTACACGATTAGCAACATGTCACAAAAACTGTCATAATCATAAATAACCATTAAATAACACGGCACTATTGTTTTAGAAATCGGGAAAGTTGCGCGCGCACGAGCATGCCTCGCGCGCGGCGGCGCAAGCGACTGGTTGGTGACTGGACAGTACGGCCCGTGCGGTAGAAAGAGAAGTTACTTAATTCACCAACATTTATGCCGTTCTGAACAAAAAGGGGCCTAGAGTGTTTGGCGCTTACGCTACGCAGCGTCGCATCTGTATTGAGGATTTGTTAAGAAAAGCGTAAACGCCATTCTTTCTAGATCCCTTTCAAAGGACAAGTAGCTTAGGTAATAGGTTTAACTTGACCTCAAGACTGGTATCGTCTATGGTTAACCGGAGATCAAACATAAACTGGTTGACATGCTTGGTTGTGAACAGCAAAGTAGGTAGGTACGGTTGTCGTAGTACCACGAACTGTGACTGTGACTCGTTAGGTTTTGTGCGATCTATGGACTAAGGCTTGGCCAGACACAGAGCGCGACTTGGCGCGACGCAGCGCCGCGTGATGCCGACGCGATGACTGTTCAAACAGGGCGCGCGCGGACCGCGCTCTCAACACGCCCTCATCGCGCGCGCCACCGCTCGCTGCCTAACGTCCGATCCGACTGATGTGACCCAGCGCAACGCGGCGGCCCGCCGCGTCCCGCCGCGTCCCGCCGCGTCCGCGCGGCGCAGCGCTGCGCGGACGCAAGGGGCCGCGCGGCGCGGGGCGCGACAGAAGCGGGGCGTGATACCGGTGGGACGCAGTCTGTTTGACGTCGGTAACCTGTTAGCATGTGCCGCGGTCGCGCGGCGCGGACGCGTCGCTGCGTCGCGCTCTGTGTCTGGCCAAGCCTTTATGTTAGGTCTATGGACATCAACAAATCGATAACTTGATTAGTGTTTGAGAACTAGTCGAGGTACCTACCTTTAATTTTTTAAACATCTGTATTTTTTTTATCTGGTTTATACATAAATAGGTAATGCCTTATATATCTAAGTATGTCATTAAAGCGAAGGTCTCCATTTTAGCATGGGTCGCATTTTTAACCGACTTCAAAAAAAAAAGGTTCTCAGTTTGACCTGTATGTTTGTATGTATGTATATTTGTCCGCGATTATTCAATCTATTCTCGTGAATTTTGTTGAGCATATTAGATAATTAGGTACATAGTTTTTTTAACGATACTGTAATAAAAAAAATGGTGGCACCATAGGGGTTCGCGGGGTCTAAAGCTCATAGAGCCACTAGTAATAAAATAGGAGGATACCACAACACTCGCCCTTTATAGCGGAATGAGAAACTAAGTTAGACACCTATAAAACTAAAGCGGTGTCAACATTACCATGAAGTTAACATTTAATTTATTTTTACCACCTTAACGAGTGAACAAATGTGGCCGTATCATTAAAGCCGGCAAAACTACGCGTTTAAGTGCAATTGTGAATGTTTTGCAGAGGGAAAAGCTTACTTAGTATGTGGGGCAGAAAGCAGTAATAGAGAAAAGAAAATAATATAGAATGGTAGTTGCATTCCTCATCTGTGCCTACAGATGAGGAATGCAACTACTAGTACATACTTGATGATCGGTTGAAACACCCTGAATTTAAATGCGTCTTGACCTCTTCTTAACACTGTACCAAAACTCTTACAGTCACTATATGTATGTATATACACATTTTGCCGAGAGGGACGAAAAAAAGAAAATGTTTTGTCGCTGTTTATTTCAGCGGATAGATAGCAGAAAAGTAGATGTAACACCCCCTTGTTAATACCCTCCCAGTATTCGGAAAACTCATTCTGTAACGCATTTTCGGAAAATAAAAGTAAGATTTCGACCTGATTTTCCGATGTACCAAAGTGGTCATAAAGGTAATCCGCCCTAATCGTGGCCAGTCTAAGATCAGTCTTTATCATTACCTGTCTCTACTTATTATGTGGGGCAGTAGTAATGTCGCAGTCACGACGACTCGGAATCAGATGGGCTGTTATTCCCTTCGAATAAAATGTATACGACATAAAAAGTAATTTCGGTTAAAAATCACAAGTGATACTACCGAGCTACCTTTACTTATGGCATAGACTAGGAATCCTCTAGACGGAGTTTAGAGCAATTATTTCATGAAACCGATGCTGCCAAAAATACGGAGGTGCGGGGGGACAAGGTGAGCGAATCCCGTGCCGTGATTGACTCGAAAATGGAGTAAAACTACCGTATAAGTGGCAGAGGGGATAGCGTTACTATGCTCAGTCTAGAGAATGTCTTGTCTGTGACTTATGGGGATGCTTGGAACATCCGCGAATGGCGCTTATCCGAGGACCTACATTCGCAAATTTCACGCTATCTGCCTTTCTATCGCTCCTGCATATTCGAGTAATAGAGAGGCAAATATTTAGATTTTTTTTTTTAACCCGCATAAATGTCAATGTGGTTCAGTGAAGGGGACGGACTGAAAATCAGCGCTGCGCAGGCAATTTGTAATGAAATGACTGACGCAGCGTATGCTGAGCCCGTTCCTTTTGCCGCACAATTATTCTTATTTTTTCAATCCTTATGTTTTGTAACCTGTATGCTTTTTGTGTTGCAATAAATGGTTTCTTATTCTTATTCTTATTCTTAAATAGACGAACGAACGAAGTGGTTCGCAGTTGTATCCCTATGGAGGCATTACCGAGCCGCAACAATTGAATGTATGTATGTATGATATATAGTAAGACAAGAGTGCTCACTCCATACATCAGTTCAGACTATTCATTTCAGTGTCTACATCTAGCATCGAGTAGCGGAACTATCAGTACTGCTACTTGATAATAGATGTAGCACCGACCGGAAAGTCTTATCTCAACAGCATAAGACTTTCCGGTTGGTGCTACATCTATTGTCAAGTAGCAGTACTGATAGTTCCGCTACTCGATGCTAGATGCTAATAGTCTTTTTGGTACTAAAACTGATGTATAGAGTGAGCACTCTATGTATTTTTTCTCTATGGTATGGGCTATACACTAAAATAGGTAACTATCATGGAATACGGAACGGTACGGAATAACTTTGCGACATTGGAAACACAGTTATCATGGTTTCAATAACACATACCTAAACTAAAGTTGGCTAGCAATGAGAATGAAGTTCCTGGGTGACTTACTTCCATTCCACATAAACCGAGGCCGCAGGACGTAAGGCTAATTATTAAATACCTAGCTAATTTCACAGCATAATTAAGGTATCTTTTAATCCGCTATTCTTATGAATGGAATGGAGCAGGTTGTAGGTAAGGTTTTTACGACCCACGGGTTCTTTAAGGTACCTTTAATTTATTTATATTACGTTTAATTTTATTGTACAGAGCAGCTTTAAACATTTAAAATGTAATCTTAATTTAATATTGGTCTTATATTAGTTTCAATGCAATATTAAACCAAGGGATCTTTTCAAAGTTTGTATGTTGTGGCTCATAATTAGTAGGTTCGTTTTTTAACGCGGGCCTTAAAAAATAATGTTAGTGGCATTTGATATTGGATGTTAAGTACCTATTATATTTAATAACCCGTGCTTAAAATACTTAAATTAAATTAAATCTAGTAATTCCCATCAGTGATGTGTATACCGTCTTTATTATATTTATCGTTATCTAATCTTTTGTAGTTAATAACCCTTAATTTTTCAAAGACATGCCGCTTGAAGACGCTGTATGCATGCACCGCTATTCCGTCTACCTGAGACTTAAGTTCGATGACAACTTTTGTTGAAACAATATAGATATAACTGTTTTGAAAAGTGCAAAAATATTCAACACGAGACGAGATAATATTCTATTCTTTTCCTTATCCAGCGGCACTGATTTCACTTTTCTGGTTTTCATGTTATTATAATAGCAGCAATAAAATACACTATAAAATGTACATGTATTTTTACCTACTTGTTTCATAAAATACAGCCCGGCGTTTACAAAGGGGCAGACGGTTTTCATTTGCCACAAGCCAGTTTTTCTCGAATAATCTTAATTTATTTAAAAAAAACACCTAACACTCAGTTGCAATTATACTTAGAGCAAGTGTGTCTAAATCGCGTGCAATATAAATTAAGAACAATTAGCAAACATTAAAGGGTTGACCAAATGCATGCAAGCGTTTAATTGTGGTTAAGAATCAACCGGCTTAATTGGTCATTATCGTTAAACGGTCGGAAAGATCGTTCCTTGAGTTGATTACCAATTGACCTGCCTGGCCTTGCAACTGCGGTCGTGGCTACTTGCAGAGAATTATGCTATTTGTTATGAATATCACTTATCTGAGGCGCGGAAAAGTCAGTTCTGTTGACCTGCACCTCTACACTGTGCTCTGTGGAACCTAGTAAGGGAATGCTTGATAATAAATAATTTCAGTAGCTGTCGGTTGTGTTCTAGATACTTGTGCTCCTCCAAGAGCCAGACGGTATTCTTTCCGACTTCCTCTAATTTTAATTCTAATCACATTTAAGATCAATGGAGGTCAATGGAGATACAGCAATTTGAACCCATATAGAAGTGTTAAGTAAAGTCCCGGTAATTGTCTGATTACTAGAGTTTCATACGTCCATTTACCAAGGATAGATTCACGAATGATTATCACAAATTATTGTTGTCTAATTTTGCAAGCGATGGCACTTGATCCGAAATCATTGCGAATCCAATCACTAGATTAATTAAGTGCAATTGGATTAGTACATCATTAAAAGAGCCGATTGGACTGTTATTTTGATTGTATCATTTAACATTGTACACAATTAACACAAATTAGATTTACCCATTCAGCTTAAAATACCGACTAACTAGTTCGACGTTCACAAACTACGTTACAGTAACTATTTACCTACCTAAGGTTAGTTATATTATATGTATAGCATATCTAGTAGATATGCTTTTTATATTTAATGGTAAGTAGATATTATCTACTATTATTTAAATTATTACCATTATATTATTTAAATATAATGGTAAGTAGATATTATCTACTTACCATTAAATAGCAGCAGCTTGATTTCTTGATCTTAGAAAACGCATGTCTTAGTTAGACATTTCTAAGATCAAGAGACAATAATAGTCATGACCGTATGCCATATTGCAGATAAAAATTAATATATATCGATAAATAAAAGTTTAATAATAAAATGTATTGAACACTCTCTACACATATGAATCATATCTAAACTTTAAAATATCTTTTAGAAAGAGACTATGAGATTTCATTAAAAAAATGTGTAGCACGTAGCAAAATCGATCTGAAGCCAACATGAAACGAAATAAGCCGAGTTATTGTATTTTTACCTGCGATTGTGAAGCAAAAATTTTACAGGTTTATTTTTGTTCAGAAGTCTTGGTTGTTGGTTGTTGCGCTTTCATTGTTGATAATATTGATTGCGAGAATTGTTGAATCGGAGTTGTTTAGGTTTTATTATGTATTATGATATCATTTCCGCGTGGCTAATATAGCCACGAGAAAAAATAAAATTTAAATATAAACACAGCTACAAATAAGTTTTTGGCAAAAATTTAATTTTTGGTACAAGCTTTTATCGCTGACTGTACTTTTCTTACGACAGACAACTAATACTCATCGAGACAATTCTAAAAACCCCTAACACAATTAGGTTGCTTTCTTTCATCACAGAGTTCCTATGGCCACCTCCTGTCTCCATCATCAGATCAGCTCGATGGTACCATAATATTGCACTGTTACCCGACTTACATGTGTATGCAAAATTTCAGCTCAATCGGAAACCGGGAAGTGGATCAAATTTAACTTGCAAGATTCCATTACATAGTTACATACAGGTCGACCTAATAAAAGCTTGTTAATAACAGACATTTGGGTCCCCTGTATGATATTTCACTTAACGTGGCGCATATCCTTTTCTATTATGAAACACGATACACGGTATGTACAGTAGGTACGAGCATGTACGAGTAAGTAAGCTAGCTTCCTTCAGTTCAACGAACGAAGCCAAACAAAGTTACGAGAAAAACCATTTCTGCTGCTTACCTCAGTGCTTTCCTCGGCGATGATCGCCAGAAATACCGAAAAGGTTAGTTGAGGTCAGAGTAAACAAAGTAAAACATTTTCATGAGTATTTCTGAGCTACCCAGACAACCTAATGAAAAATTGTTTAGCCGTAAACATTGTGGTTCAACCACCTTTCTTCTCATAAGCTTTCTTTTCATCACCTTTAAAGTTTTGTATAAATTCTTGTGCATTTTCTTTTCGCTAAAAGTCAGCGATGCAAAAATATGATAAAATCTTAGTATATTTTAAATTAAATTTAGCACTAAGCAAGTGTAAAAAACGTTATCATATAAAAGCATAACAACAGCCATACTTTGTGGTGTAGCTGTGTACCATGTACGTAGATTTTCATGGAGAGAATACATGAAAGTTCTCACAAATCAAATATGACGGTCACTTTTCTATGAATAATATTAACTGCTTTCTTTTATTTATTTATTTATTTACTCAATAAAAAAAAATACACAGCAATACATTACACATCTTCTTTCGCCAAACTGCATGACAGTTTGTTGGCGAACGGTAGCACTCAACAATCTTCCTTAATCTACTGTGTAAGGTATTAAGTAGGTACTATCGGTATCGGCAATACACTTACCTGACCAGTCGTTAGGCTTTGTCTCAGTGCAATAAGGTTCAAAACCGGTCAGAGAACTGTGACGCCGATGGAATGTTTGTTAACAGGTAACATACTTAAATACAATCTTATTTCTAGTACTATGCTATATTATACTAGCTGTTGCCCGCGACTTCGTACGCGTGGATTTGTATATTGGTGGTTATAAATTCTACATTAGCTTAGAACATTATGCAGCAAAAGATAGCAGTAGGGACGGTTAATCATTTGTTAATTATTTTACAACGCATTAGATTTGTCTTTCACAACCTGGCTACGAAGTTTCAAGCCCCTAACTGAATAAAATTGTTCTCGATAATCTCGATATAATCTCTCTCAACCCCCAGAAGATTTTCAAGTCCACTATTTAATAAAACCTACTACCTAACTACCTATTTACGAAGTTTGAAGTTCCTAGCTTTAAATAAAATTTGAACCCTCTACCAACTCTCAACCCCTGTTTAAACCTTTAGGGGATGAATTTTTAAAAACGCTGAAATTACTTTTCTTGTATTGTAATAATATGCCTTTATACAACGATTCAAGTCCCGCACTCCGATAAATATTTGGGTTCCTTAAAAATTTTCGACCCCCTTCACCACCTTGGGGGATGAATTATCAAAAACTCTGAAATTAGTTTTCTTTTCTTTTAATAGAATACCTTTTTACGAAGCTTCAAGTTCCTAGCTTTAAATAAAATTATAACCTATACAATCTTTCAACCCCTTTTTAACCCTGTTATGGGATGAATTTTTAAAAACGCTGAAATAAGTTTTCTTGTGTTCTAATACTATGGCTTTATACAAAGATTTAAGTCTCGCACTCTCAAAAATATTTGATCTCCATACAAACTTTCAACCCCTTTTTCACCTCCTCGTGGGATGAATTTTTAAAAACGCTGAATAGGTTTTTTGTTTTTTAATAAAATACCTTTTTACGAAGTTTCAAGTTCCTAGCTTTAAATAAAATTTAAACCCTATACAAACTTTCAACCCCCTTTTGGACCCTTATAGGGTATGAATTTTTAAAAACGCTGAAATTACTTTTCTCGTATTCTAATAATATGTCATTATACAAAGATTCAAGTCCCGTACTTACAAAAAATATTGACCTCCATACAAATTTTCGACCCCTTTTTCACCACCTTAAATGTTGAATTTTGAAAAACGCTAACAATAGTTTTCTTCTCTTTTAATGAAATAACTTTTTACGAAGTTACAAATTCGTAGGTTAAAATAAAATATAAACCCTATACAATCTTTCAACCCCTTTTTAACCCTTTTAAGGGATGAATTTTTGAAAACGCTGAAATTACTTTTCTTGAGAAATAATAATATGGCTTTATACAAAGATTCAAGTCCCGCAATATAAAAAAATATTTGATCTCCGTACAAACTTTCAACCCCTTTTCACCAACTCGGGGGATGAATTTTTAAAAACACTGAAATTTGTTTTGTTGTTTTTTAATTTAATACCTTTTTGCGAAGTTTCAAGGTCTTAGCTTAAAATAAAATTTGCACCCCAAGACAAAGTTTCATCCCCTTTTTTACCCCCTTAGGGGTTGAATTTCCTAAAACGTCGCAATTCCTTTTTTTTGCAATCGGCTATTATGCCTTTCTAAAAAGTTTCAAAGCATTTATAATGGATTCAAACTTTCAACCCCTTTTTAACCCTGTTAGGGGATGAATTTTTAAAAACGCTGAAATTACTTTTCCTGACTTATAATAATATACCCATATACAAAGTTTAAAGTCACACACTCACAAAAATATTTGATCTCCATACAAACTTTCAACCCCTTTTTCACCACCTTGGGGGATGAATTTTCGAAAACGCTGAAATTAGTTTTCTTATTTTCTAATATAATACATTTTTACAGAGTTTCAAATTCCTAGCTTAAAATAAATCTTGAACCCCATACAACCTTTCATCCCCTTTTTAACCCTTTTAAGGGATGAATTTTTAAAAACGCTGAAATTACTTTTCTTGAGTTTTAATAATATGGCTTTATACAAAGACTCAAGTCCCGCACTCTCAATAATATTTGATCTCCGTACAAACTTTCAACCCCTTTTTCACCACCTCGGGGGATGAATTTTTAAAAACGCTGAAATTAGTTTTCTTGTATTTTAATTTAATACCTTTTTGCAAAGTTTCAAGGTCCTAGCTTAAAATAAAATTTGCACCCCAAGACAAAGTTTCATCCCCTTTTTTACCCCCTTAGGGGTTGAATTTCCTAAAACGTCGCAATTACTTTTTTTTGTAATCGGCTATTATGCCTTTCTAAAAAGTTTCAAAGCATTTGTAATGGATTCAAACTTTCAACCCCTTTTTAACCCTGTTAGGGGATGAATTTTTAAAAACGCTGAAATTACTTTTCCTGACTTATAATAATATACCCATATACAAAGTTTAAAGTCACACACTCACAAAAATATTTGATTTCCATACAAACTTTCAACCCCTTTTTCACCACCTTGGGGGATGAATTTTCGAAAACGCTGAAATTAGTTTTCTTATTTTTTAATATAATACATTTTTACAAAGTTTCAAATTCCTAGCTTAAAATAAATCTTGAACCCCATACAACCTTTCATCCCCTTTTTAACCCTTTTAAGGGATGAATTTTTAAAAACGCTGAAATTACTTTTCTTGAGTTTTAATAATATGGCTTTATACAAAGACTCAAGTCCCGCACTCTCAATAATATTTGATCTCCGTACAAACTTTCAACCCCTTTTTCACCACCTCGGGGGATGAATTTTTAAAAACGCTGAAATTAGTTTTCTTGTATTTTAATTTAATACCTTTTTGCAAAGTTTCAAGGTCCTAGCTTAAAATAAAATTTGCACCCCAAGACAAAGTTTCATCCCCTTTTTTACCCCCTTAGGGGTTGAATTTCCTAAAACGTCGCAATTACTTTTTTTTGTAATCGGCTATTATGCCTTTCTAAAAAGTTTCAAAGCATTTGTAATGGATTCAAACTTTCAACCCCTTTTTAACCCTGTTAGGGGATGAATTTTTAAAAACGCTGAAATTACTTTTCCTGACTTATAATAATATACCCATATACAAAGTTTAAAGTCACACACTCACAAAAATATTTGATCTCCATACAAACTTTCAACCCCTTTTTCACCACCTTGGGGGATGAATTTTCGAAAACGCTGAAATTAGTTTTCTTATTTTCTAATATAATACATTTTTACAGAGTTTCAAATTCCTAGCTTAAAATAAATCTTGAACCCCATACAATCTTTGATCCCCTTTTTAACCCTTTTAAGGGATGAATTTTTAAAAACGCTGAAATTACTTTTCTTGAATTTTAATAAATATGGCTTTATACAAAGACTCAAGTCCCGCACTCTCAATAATATTTGATCTCCGTACAAACTTTCAACCCCTTTTTCACCACCTCGGGGGATGAATTTTTAAAAACGCTGAAATTAGTTTTCTTGTATTTTAATTTAATACCTTTTTGCAAAGTTTCAAGGTCCTAGCTTAAAATAAAATTTGCACCCCAAGACAAAGTTTCATCCCCTTTTTTACCCCCTTAGGGGTTGAATTTCCTAAAACGTCGCAATTAATTTTTTTTGTAATCGGCTATTATGCCTTTCAAAGAAGTTTCAAAGCATTTGTAATGGATTCAAACTTTCAACCCCTTTTTAACCCTGTTAGGGGATGAATTTTCAAAAACGCTGAAATTACTTTTCCTGTCTTATAATAATATACCCATATACAAAGTTTAAAGTCACACACTCACAAAAATATTTGATCTCCATACAAACTTTCAACCCCTTTTTCACCACCTTGGGGGATGAATTTTCGAAAACGCTGAAATTAGTTTTCTTGTTTTTTAATATAATACATTTTCACAAAGTTTCAAATTTCTAGCTTAAATTAAAACTTGAACCCCATACAACCTTTCATCCCCTTTTTAACCCCCTTAGGGGTTGAATTTTTCAAAATCGCTTCTTATCTCTTGTACACTTTACAAATGAAACCTAGTGTGCAAATTTCAACTTTCTAGCTTTTGTAGTTTCGGCTCTGCGTTGATGAATCAGTCAGTCAGTCAGTCAGTCAGTCAGTCAGTCAGTCAGTCAGTCAGTCAGGACACTTGCATTTATATATATAGATAATAATATGTTTATTCTAAAGAAATTTAACCATTAGGAGCTAGTATCAGGTACCTATGTTGCACTTGATAGCATTATAGGTAAAGTAAGCATTATGTTCTTCATACTCGTATTAGCCGCTTTGTCACAAACTCTCAGTTATGTGCAGATATCGGATTCTATCATTAGGTATAATACCTTCATGGGAAAAGTAACGATAATGTTCAGTTAATTTAATCGATATAGGAACTCCTGATTTGTAACTTTTTTTTGGATGTATTTAAGATTCGTTTTAAGAACTATTTACTTTAATACGTACACCTCTTAGCACAAAGCCACCGACCCAATCAGTCCAACCTAACCTAAATGTATAGTCACCCGTGCATAATTTTCGAAAAGGCAGTCTCATGTCATGTGTTAAGTGCTATTATATATCCATTCAAGAGAGCGTCCTGCCAATTGACCTTGTAGTGCGTGCCCGTAATTGGGTCTTTGTAGCCTGAATCAATTCAATAAGCATCGTCTGAGCATTTTATTCCAGTGGGTCTATTCTCTAACGCGATATAGATTGTAGTGTATGTAATTTTAATTGGATATAAGAGCGTTTCTTTTATTTTTTTGCCATTTTATCTATTGTGACATTTTTGCCACTTTTGTGTTATTTCTAGTCAGGATCGCGAGCTCTTTCCATCCTTATAGGAGAAAAAAAGTCTCCTAAAATGTCCATACATTTATATGGGGAAATGGTCACACAATAGGAAAAAACACTGCGACATTTTTTTATCCCATTAGGATCGAAAGAGCTCATGATTCTGAGTAGAAATAACACAAAAGTGTCAAAAAACACAATTTATAAAAATGGCAAAAAATAAAAGAAATGCTCATAATAATACATATTGCTTGCACATAATGATTAGTTTTTGCACATGATTAATTAGGTAAGTATGTGAGAACGCGATGCAATAGTTATCAGAGGCCTACTGCTGTTTTGTTTGTGATTATTTTTATATTAAACCCATACATGACAACTTCTTTAAGGCGACATTCAGACGACTGCAAATATCAAAAATCTAAATTTTGTTGTTTTGCATTTCTATCGCACTTGCATATAAAGAGGCAAATAGAGGAACGGACGAAGTGGTTCACGGTACGCCCTCATATTCATGTTAAGGTAACTTCAAATTAAACTACATAAATACGTAAGCTAAGAGCGCCCTCCTTTAGACACACTTAGAATAAAAAGTACTAATAATAGACTACAAGTTAACTACTACCACACTAAAAACTCATAAAAATACCAATTATAAGCCAGGCACAAAAATCTCACGCAGAAAAAATAGCAATGTTTTGATCATTCCGACAGTAAAAACTGCATTTGCTAGGAGGCAACAAACTACACAATCTGCCTACCTATATAACTTCATAAATAAACATATAGATATTTATTCCTCTTCCAATGTAAAAATAAAATAATAAAATGGCTAAAATATAAAACTTATAATGACAGAGAAAATAATATCTAGAAACTAATGTAATCGTATTTAATTCATTCACTCACACATACACAATCAAACACACACACACACACACTTACACACACACACACACACACACATACGCCCACGCCCGCGCGCACATACTTATTACATAAAATATTCTTACCATTATTATTAAGTACTTACCTATTTCGTACACTAGTCGCTGGACTACTGCCGGCCTAGCCAAGGTTACAATCGCTATCGCTTCGATAACGAAACGCTTTGTGTCTCTCTATCACTCTTCCGTATTAGTGCGACAGTGACGGTTGCGTTTCGATCGCTACGAAGCGTAAGCGATTGGCGTCTTGGCTACGCGGCCAGTTCAGAAAATAATTGGAATTGTACCTATTGTTGCATATACAGTTTTTAGTTTTTAGTTTAATATCAATATTTGGCATGACATCTACTGTAATTTAATTGTAATTGCTTGATATCTAATGTTAATAGCATAATAAAATAAAATAAAAAACTAACTGTAAGTTACCAACAGTGGAAGAGCGGTATTCTCTTAATACAAGTATTTACAATACTTAAAAAGAGGTACCTACCAGCCCAATTATGAAAAATTGTATGCTACCAAATAAATAATTTTAATTTTAATTTAATTTTTTAAAGTTAGTAACATTTATTCAACTAGGATCGTCACTTTTAACACTAACAGATCATATCCATAACAAATTCATAGCGTGTTATGACAATCAGAATCAGCCTCCATACCAGAATCATTTGTCATCCGATGTCAGATGGAAAGCGACCCGTTTTAGCGAACGCTGAGATTGGCTGATTCTTGCGGTTCACTTAAATATGATGATTGTACATTTTACAAACCGAGGTAATCGAATAGGTACCCATATAGGTAGTAAAACGAATCGAATATACCTATAGTATACAAGAGGAGAGGGTTTTCGACTTGAAATACGTGAGTGACCCGTTTTTAATATACTTAATATGTCTGTGTCTCACGGAAGTTTTGTTATTAAAATATACAAGAGGTGTATTCGGGTAATTCCGAATAAAAAAAACACAAAAAATAGAGGATAGTTCCGAAAAGGGACTCTTATTACAAACGAATTAAAGTAATTTTAAATGATTTTTGGGATTACTCAATTTAAGAAATTACCCGAACACACCAGAACCCAGGTATTTGGCCGTTGGCCGGTTTGCTGGCATGACTTTCTGACTTCCACCGACGAACAGCTGCCAGATGCATGGATTAAGTTTCGTTGCTCTCTCTATCATTTTCTGGGACTGGCTCGTAGTCTACGCTACAAGTGATTATTAAAGGTAAAAATAAATGCGGCTAAAATTCTTTTGCATAAAGTTCTGTACCCGTTCATGTTTATACACTAGCAAATTTTTGCAACCGTCGTCAGAGCGCCATCTGCTGCTCAACTACTGGAATAAAATACTATCAGTGCTCATAAAGGTTCTATCTTACAATTAAGTTAGCAATTGCGTCCGTTGTTTGATTATTAGACACATACGCTCGTGTGTATGGAACAATAAGCTTAGGTATAAGCGCTGTTGGTGTGCGCAAATCCACGAATAAACTAGGTATAAAAGTTTCTTGGTACCTACCTACTAATCAAATGAACTCACAAAATCGACATAACGCTTTACGAGTTAATGGTATTTTCTGAAGACTAGGTACTTAATTTTACCTGGATACTTAAAATATTCAGTAAATATAGTTAAATACCTAGTCGTTTCTACTACAAACCATAAAGGTAAAAGACATATTATTTTGTTATGAATTTAATTTAATTAATAACGGGAAGGGAAGTAATGAAAATGGAAAATTTAAATGCATTGCCCGAGAGTATTCGCTAGTTTCGGGTTTTGCTCGGATGTCCAGGCAATTTCGCAATGCTAATGTGCCTACGTATTCAACTTCAAACATGGTAAACGTGGACTAAAATATTCAGGAAGTTTATTAAGTAAAATTTACTTAATAAACTTTTTAATTCGTTAGGTTGCAGTTACACAAAATCAAAAATGAAAAATTTGAAGCGTTTTTGCTAGTGTAGCTACAATTTCCAAAAAAAAAACATGTAGCTGTCTCCTATGTGATCGGTTTTTGTCTAGAGTTGTAGGTATATTAGACGTTGGTTCCTACAAATATGTAATTCTTGTACTTACCTACATCCGCTTGACGTAGCTATCGCAAAGTGCACGTTTTATAATTTAAAGTGTGATCTTTAAATTTTCAGCTGGGGTTTCCATCTAGGTACTATTTCCTTGCGTTGTGGCTGAAAAATACAAAATACACCTTAGAGGGATAGAAGTTATTGCAGGTAATAAATAAAGTACTAAACGACCAGAGTTGCTCTAGGGATTACGTTAGGGTGTAAAACGTACGCTCACATCCAAAAATATTGTAAGCATTTGGCTAAAAGTTAGAGAGAGATGGCCAACTGAAAGTTTTTCTTTATATCTTATACGACGACGCGCATTTAAACCTATACTATATATCAAACAATTTTGGCTGTAGGTATTCATTTTTTGGAAGTGAAAACTTCTTTAGCGGCGCTGTGCAATTTTTGAGATGGGGAAAAAATGTTAAACTCGAGACAGCGTAAGACGATCACGTGACCGTAATACGTAAGATAACATTGAGTTTTCACTTCTGTCGGCACTCCCTGAGTGCAACACGTTGTTTTTTTTACAAGTCTTTCGGCTACTAGGATGCTCTCAAAAACGAGCATTTTACAGTTACCAGCCATAACTCAAAAACAATTTAACCAGCGGTGCAATTTCAGAGGTATTGGGATTGCTTGGCTCGCGATCAGATTTATCGGCGTAGCTGGGCGCTGAACATTTTCTGATCGTATCTTTCTGGCTTCGCGAGTCGAGTTCTCGGTTAACGTGGCTGCAAGATTTGTAAAAACTATGTGTAATCAAAGCTATCTATAATGGTTCTCACTAGCGACAACTAGCGATTAGTTGAATGATATTCCTGAGGTGTCATTCTTTAACTTGATCGGAAAATGGGCTGGTCGAAGGGGAAGCGAAGGGGGAAGCGCACTTAATTTAGTGCGCTCTCCGATTAACTGTTACCAAGAGGCTGAAGATAAACAAACTGAAGACTGTGTGTGAAAGGAAAAGGCTACGTAAGTCTCTTCCTGCCGGTGATGCAATTGAAAGCACTTTTAAGGGACCCTAAAAAAATTGACAGGCGTAAGCATATCGTTATTCAGGGTAACACAGGTAATAATAAAATAAAATAAAACTCTCTTCAAAAATGTTGTTCTTCACGGAATTTCCACAAATAAATATGTAACATGATTCTAATATCATTCTGATGTCAGTACCTACCTATACGTTCGAGATGGCCTGTTAGTAATGCCCAAGCTCTCAATGTACTGGTTAATGCAAGAACTCGACGCGCCCGCACTCGCGCATCTAATGCGACACGTCGCGCTACGGTGTAGAGATCTGTGAATTTTATTGTTTCCCCTCCTGTGGTTCTACAAACTTTTGTGTTCACGCGACCGCTTGAACGAACTTAGCGATCGGGCGGGAATTTATCTTGAAAGTCGCTGTTTCAAAGTAGCTGGTGAGACATTGTAACCCCGATCAGATATTACTTACACTCTTTGTTTTAGAGAGAAAACTAGCTAATGGTTACATTTGTTCTTGCTCACTTATAGTGATAGCGGGTGGTGCGCATAGAGATAAAAATCTAATTTATCTCACGTGGCTTTATTGGCGTAGCCGTAGCGTGCCTATCTACCTTTTGAACATAAGCGATTTGCATTAATATGACTCGCATCCAGGGAACCGTAACATGCACGGTTCCCTGGATACTTGGATAGTTACCAAATGCAAGGTGTTATTTAAAAAACATTCGTTTAAAGTTCGTAGTTTCGTTTCAATACAACAATTGTCATCTGACACTCATGTTCTCGTACATTGCTGGGATGATAAGTAACTACAATTTGGTACAAAATTGGTGGAATAGGAGCCAGACCTATTTTACTAACTTTTTAAACAAAATGTCTTTTACAGTACATATGCCAACTTTACCGCACTTGTATCGTAAGGTACTATCACTTTTTTCTTCAAATACATACCTACCTATACATTAGACAGTATTGATACAGAAGCTATCTGTTATTTCGAAATTACTATCCCGTGATTTCGTTTTCCTTTGAACTTTCTACTATGGGGTGTGCGAGCTAATCGCTAGAGCTACTGCTAATAGCCAGTATAAGAACGCTCTTAGATATTTCATGTTTGTTACGTATCTGGGGTCTCGTTACACTGGTATCGAAAAACAATGGGAATACACGACCTGGTTTCAGGTTTTCAGCGGATAATCACAAATCCAACGGGGACTCCCGAATGTGATTTATTACGTCAGTATGAATAAGGCATGACTTTTGAGGGTTGAATGTACCTATCCATCATAAAATCTCGTTATTTGTGAAAATAGAATATAACATCATTATAAATATATTCGTTTCCGCAACGGCGCAAACGAATTTTCATTTTTATCTATACCTTCATAAGTATTCATATCGATTGACATAACTTACCTACTACCTACTATTACTAAAAACACATCCGATATAGAAACATAGGTTTATTATATACTAGCGACCCGCACCGGCTTCGCTCGGGTTACACAAAACCTTAACAAAATAATCAAATTATACACCTAAACCTTCTTCAAGAATCACTCTATTGATAGGTGAAAATCGCACGAATATCCGTTCAGTAGTTTTCTGTTTTTGAGTTCATTATAGCGAACATTACATAGATACATACATACAGAGTTAGCGACGGGTGACTTTGCATTATTTTATCAGGCGTAATAATGAATGTACTTTTCACTTATTATTTCTTGGAAATTGTATGTGTTGTTTGTGTACAATTAAAAAACAAGATAGTAACATTCTACAACAATTTCATCCTTAACTAACATACCTTTTATTTGGGATACGAGTAGGTACGTGCATTATGCAGAATGCTGAAGCACAATGAGCTGATGTATAATTATCTCTACTAAATTCCATTGAAGTAAGCGATAAGTGCCAAGCTCAGGGCTGGTATTCCTATAGCTAACTGAACGTAGGCGAGCAATAGCCTCAAACGTACCGGTACAAGTCTAGACATTTACACCAATTATATTTCTAATTTAAGCGTACAGAAGGCCTTTATAGCTTTTTAAATAATAGGTTTTGAGTAAATATTTACCTAATAAAAAAAGTCTTTAAATTATTTTCTTTTATAGGTATACTTAATCTGAAAATACTAATCGTAACCAGTGGCGTTGCTAGGCGTGGGCGAAGTGGCCCCCACTCACGGCCTCCTACGAAACTTCCCAATCAAAGCTAAATTCCACTAAATATCACTGCGCAACTTTTTCATTAACTGTCAGAGCCTTTATTTATGCTAGGTGCTTCATACACGCTACAATAGGCCTTAATACGCGGTTTTCTGTCTCCTGCAGCGTGAACTGGTAAGGTAGTTCAGTCACATTGGCGCGCCACAAGCGAGTGCTTGCCAATCTACTAAAATACTTCTCTGTGCTCGACTGGGCTGGACCCGAGCCATTAGTTGGCTGTATCGCAGTCGGTGCAAATCTAACTGCACGAGTCGTGCCTTAAATCCTAACCATAATTGGCCTTTGTACAAAACGCTGCAAGACCAGATGAAATATGCTTTCATAGTGCAACAATAGGGCTATATCGAGAGCAGTACTTGGACTATACTGCTTTATTATTAGATGATTACAGCCATTTTGAGCAATGCTTTCGGCTATAAATGTTTTAGTTTCCATTAAAGTACAATAGGGTAGATGTCCTACTGTTCCTCTGTCATAGTTATACTTATATATCACAACAGAGTGTCATCTATTGGACATGTCGAGAACTAGGACATTTTAACTCTGCCCTTTATGGCGGTTATCACATTGATGGCCAGTTATGAGGATTTCGGATGCGTTGCCAGTATGATACTGCCTGACCTGTCACCGTACTTCTACTAAAAAGTAGACGCGCTTTCTAACATATCGCTGGAGTTGGAAGCGTCTTAAACCTAATGTGGCCGCTTTTCATCGAAATGAGAAAAAACCGGCCAAGTGCGAGTCGGACTCGCGCACGGAGGGTTCCGCACCATCAACAAAAAATAGAGCAAAACAATAAAAAAAACAAGCAAAAAAACGGTCACCCATCCAAGTACTGACCCCGCCCGACGTTGCTTAACTTCGGTCAAAAATCACGTTTGTTGTATGGGAGCCCCCACTTAAATCTTTATTTTATTCTGTTCTTAGTGTTTGTTGTTATAGCGGCAACAGAAATACATCATCTGTGAAAATTTCAACTGTCTAGCTATCACGGTTCGTGAGATACAGCCTGGTGACAGACGGACGGACGGACGGAAAGCGGAGTCTTAGTAATAGGGTCCCGTTTTTACCCTTTGGGTACGGAACCCTAAAAAGACTTATGTGAACTATGTATATCCTTCTATTTACTCGACTGGTAGGTAATGTAGGTATACCTGGATTACAAGTTCCGTGTATAAAAGTTCACGTAACCTAGGTAATCTGCCCGTGAAGTGACCCGGAGAGATCGGGCCAAATTATTAATGTGTATTGGAGCGCGGGATTGTTTTCGAACGTCGCACTTCGCTGTGCTACCGGCGACGGCACAACGGTTTTCAAACCTAGTTACGTACCCATGAACCTATAATATTACGGACAGAGTTTCGCTTACATCACAACTGTGATTCCAACATCCACCAGTTTCTAAGTATTTACGCGTGACACACACACATTGACAGCCCACATCCACCAGTTTGCCGTCAGACGAATCGAAACGTCATTGAAGTAAACATGTCGAAGAAAAATATAAAAATATGCCGGCATGCGTAGTTAATTCCTGCTAGAATTATACCGTTCGAAAGAAAAAAAGTCACGGAATAACTTTTCATACTTAAGTTTATCAATTAGTACGTAAAATCACGATAATTTGTTGTTTATAAATTATCAAACTGCAAAACAGGAGTGTGACCAGTAACATGAATAGGGTAATTTCCCGAAAGTAGGGTAATTGATACCCTTCTTATTAAATCATTATGTATTAAGAGATCATTTAGGTAAATGGTTAAATTATTGATTGTGCATTTCAAACTAGGTCGATATGGTAATTTCCCGATACTAAGGAGCGATACTTAACGTTTGTTTGTTATGTATTATAATTTTTTTGTTGAAAACCAGATATGTTTCAAGTTAAATGTATAAATTAAATCACAAAGTAATTGTGCAAACATTATTTTCAATACCTAATGATATTTAGCATCGTAATGAAATCAGTTCGTCATGTTTTTTTAATTTATACATTTAACTTGAAACATATCTGGTTTTCAACAAAAAAATTATAATACATAACAAACAAACGTTAAGTATCGCTCCTTAGTATCGGGAAATTACCAGTCTAACGTAAAACTGTCCCATTTTTTTATTTGAAAACGAGGACGATATTAAAAATAACTGTTTCACCATTAGGGGAGAATTTGTGTTACATGGTAACACTCGTCTACACGCACACATTCAAACCGTCCGCCATTGCAGTGTCACAGTTTGTCTTAGGTGACAGTCCGTCCGTAATATTCTAGGTCCATGTACGTACCTTTATTTTGGTGTAGCTTATGACGTCTATAGTATAATTTGACGAGGTACCTATATTATAATCCACAAGATCTGGCAGACATCAATTTAAAAATGCAAGACAATTGCATTAAATTAAATTAAAATATGTTTCTAGACTACAATAATAGGGTCATTCTCTCATTTCGTGCAAATCGGTGAGATTCTCTCGATTTGTAATTTTTCTTTTAAATGGTAAACTTTTGGGTTTCGTCAATTTGTGGATTCATTTATTAACATTTTTCTGCTAAAGGCACCTTTGTAACCTTATTACTTTTCATTTAATAAGGCTACTGGTAATGAACTACGCGCTGGTAATGAAATCGGCCGAGATGGTAATTTTATCTGTGGATGGTAATGAAACAAACTTATGAAATCGAACATAAAAAAACTGTATTTCAAGAAAATTAACACCAATTAAAATCGACAATATTAAAAACATGTGTCTTAAGCACTGTGGAGATGATCAAACCGACTTAACATACACTTGGGGTTGACAATCTCAACTTATAATGTTCAAGCTAGATGGTACATTTACCATTTACTTATCATCATTATAAGTCGAGATTGTCAACCCCAAGTGTTTGTTAAGTCGGTTTGAACATCTGCGCACCATATCACATAAAACGTAGTTTTCAAATTTTCAAAAATTAGCATAGACAAAATATATTTAAATCATTCGCGTTTTGTACCTATGTAATTTATTTTTATCGTTTTAACCCTATAGTGTGGGGTGTCGTTGGATAGGTCTTTAAAAAGAAATAGGAGTTTGCAAACAACATTTTTTGATAAAGTTAATCATTTCGGAAATAATAATTTAGAAAGAACAAAAAACGGTTATTCCTTCTAACTTTTGAAAAATCGATCCAAAAATATGAAAAAAAAAATCATAAAAATAGTGCTTAATAAACTCATTCAAACAAAATTAAAGCAAACTTGATAAGTTAAGCCGTTTATGAGTTATCGCTAAAAGTCTTCCCTTCTTATTTTATTTAAAAGCCTGGCAACACTTATTTGTGATCGGATTTTCGCAAGCAACCCTATAACCACATAATAGTGACCGGGAAAAGATAGGCAACCTAGTTGATTTATATTGTACAAGTTGTATACTTTCCATTGGAACTTATTTTGTTTGTCAGACAGATCGGTGAAATTTGAAAAAAAAAATTTTTTTTCAAAAAATAATTAAAAATAGTCTTGACCATATTTCTTTAAGCAACCCTATTTATTTATGTTCAGGAACATATTTTCTTTCATAATATGTAAGTTTCATCCGTCAGACATATCGGTGAAGGTCGACCATCTTAGACTACAAAGGCTCCCCTATTATCATATACAGTTTTAAATGTTTATAACAGCGTAGTATTTATAATTACTAAGCCTCTTTTCATTAAATGCACTGCCTCGAATATATTATCATTACCTTCTTAAGTCATTCATTACCTTCCCCAGTAAAATTGGAAGGAAAAGAAGTGAATGAAACCGATATGAATGAAGTTTTGGAAGTTTTTGTCGCCTACATACGGTTGGAATCAGACCTTAATTTTGCAGAATAAACCATCTGAAAGGCGACACTAAAACACTTCATTACGTATAATTATAATAATGTACACTTGCTACTTACTGTATAAATCACGCGATGGCGATGAAGACTATCGAGAACCACACTCCTTCCCGACCCGAGAGATCGTATATATTTTCGCTAACAGTGGCACACGGGCATCCGCTACGAGATCATGCGGCCAACTGACTGACGAACAATGTGTTGCATCGGCGGTAGGCGCTATATACCCTCGCTATGTAGCAAAATATAGCTAATCTATTTCTCGCGTCGGTAATGAAGAAATTACTTGAACCATACACTTATAAGGCTGTATAGTTTTTATTATTTATTTCTAGCTTCTAATATTATACGATTTAAAACATAACTAAATAAGTCATTTATTGCACAAACAACGAATTTTCTATTTGTAGTATCTTAAGGTTAAAATGTAGGTCAAAGTTATATCTTCACGCGTTACATATAGAGATGAATGAAAAAATTGGGTGTTAATTGTACATATAAAGAAAATACTAACTTTTTTAGAATTGTTCATTGGAGATACATATACTTTAGGCCCTATGTTACAACCTTGCATTAACAGATATTCGAAAACGCCACCACATTTTTGGTAAATTTCCGAAAACACCGATTTGCACGAAATGCGAGAACGACCCAATAAGGCGGAATTGGCACAACACAACCCTCCAAATAGGTACACTACTCTTAACAAAAATAATAATGCAAATTGTTATTTAAAATACAAATTTTGAAAGATCTTACGTGAGATTAAGGGTGGGGGAGGGGGTCGGGGCAAATTTTACATTTCACCAGAGTCAAAAAATTCTTAAGAAACAGCTTTTATGCAATTACTTAATGGATGCTCCCATATTTAAGCAGGCACCTGTGGTTATTTATGTAGCAATATTTTATGTTTGAACGTTCGAATTCTCAGGCGCTTGAATTATTTAAATAAATTTATTAAATACATTTAATTGCTTAGGATATTGACGATATTGTAGTAAGAAATAAAGGAATCCAGCTAAAATTCCAGTCTACTTGTTTCACATTCCTAATGTTTCTGTTTTAAAATAACACTCAATATTTACCTACCACAAACATTTCCTGAAAACAATTTTTCGTTGCAGGCACCGTCAAAGCTTCGCTTTGCAATTTCGCTGGAAATTCAGTAACTATCTTACTGGGCGTCACAGTTTTTAGACCCGGTAAATAAACCTTCCAATGAAAGCACTTTCAAAAGCCTAACTCTATCAGTGCCGTATTTATTCTTATTTACCTTCACGTTCGGCTAGTCCGGCGTTGAAAAAAGGATGCCAACATTTGTCGAGTCTCGCTCATAAATATCCTAAAGCGACAGCCGGGTCCGCCATTTTCCTGTTGACAAAATCGCACCCACAATACATTCAAACTTGTCTAAAGTTTCCATTGTTTATAGCTCGCCTAGAGATTGCTAAGTGGATTTAAATTCAGAATCCTTTCAATTTAATTACAGTAAAACTACTCCAATAATTAACTATCATGAAAGGATTGTACTCCGTACTGACCCAAAAACGTAGGTACCTATTAAAAGTGAAGGCTTATTTTAAATAACAAATCAGTGCAAAATAAAATTGCTTTCAGGCATGAGAGAAAGCCTTTGCCCAGCACTGTAGGATACACAGGATGTACACAGACTGATTTTGCAGTATCTCGCATAATATGGCTAGTCATACTTTGAGAGATGAATGTATAGGTCGTAGTAAATAATAGCTTTTACTATGGGTTAAACCTTTTTTAATCTTTTGGCCCCATAGTAAAAGTTGTGTAGTTATGAATATATGATCGACCTTTAGCTCTGAAAATAACTGAAGAGCTAGATCACTCTGTATAGTATGAAGAAAATGATGACGACGGTGGTGAAAACTTGGTAGAATTTAAACGTGATATTATTGCCTATAAACTTAGGGCTATAATATTCTCTAATGGCTAAAAATCATAACATTTGACAACTCGGTGTTATTACGGATTGTGGTTATTTAGAAATTGTGGGCTCCACTTTAAATTTATGGTACCATTGTGCTCTCGACAGAAAAGAAAATAATCTTGACGAAACGTCTTGCAATAAAGCGCGAATCGTCTCGGCTGCCTTTTCGTCGAAATAAACCCGGACATTGAGCCGTCAAAGCGAAAAACTTTATTTTCATACCAAGTCTTGCGACGGTTATTATCTTTGTTAATAGGAGTGTCCTCCACTCAAGCATCCTGTTGCAAACGTTTTCTACAAATGAGTTTTGTGCTAGATATTTCTAAAATGAGATCTGTCTTTTTGAGTTTTATTGAGTTACACAATCGCGAACTGTTGCCAGAATACTACTAAGTATTGTTTATTAAATTGACAATCAGACTACATCCCATTATAAATGCGAAAGTAAAGGCTTAACCTAACCATAAGAGGGTGTACAAAAGGGAAAGTGGGTGAATTTATTATGGCAGTACTAGGTCTACGCTAGGGAATGCAATCTCGATCTCGCAATTTCGAGATCTCGCGAGATCTCGCACGAATTTGCGAGATTCAATCTCGTTGATAGGGAATCTCGATTTATGTAATCTTGGTCGAGATTTCGATTAAAATTTTCGAGATCTCGAACGAGATTTAAAAATTGATCTCTGTGACCTTTTGAGTAATCTTTTTACCTTAGATTCATGTTGTTCAGGCAGTACTATTGTGTGTAGCCAGCTTTAGCTGACGATAATAGCACTGTGGCCCACTCTGTGCGGAATATATGCGGAATAATGAGCGAACATTTTCTGCTGTTGGCCTTTTTTGCAACAAACAGGTGCCGCTTGGCCGACAATACCTTGAGCACCCTGTGTTTTTTACGAAATCATTTTCAAAATGCATAGTGAAATAAATTGCTGATTTCCTTAGTCAACTGTCAAACACGTTATTATGTATAATTAAAAATAATAATTGTGGTGTATGTGTAGGTACTTATGCACTTATTATATAATAAGTGCATTAATACACATACACCACATAATTTCCACTTTTTCTTACTAACATGGACATGTGCTACTATTTAGAGCTAAATAACACTTATCTTGTTTTAATAAAAGTAGTTTTTTTTGTTCAATGTTGATTAAATTTGTTGTTTTTATATTCAATACATAACATGGTGAACCCTAAATAAGTAGTGTTTACAGAATTCTTAGAGTTTTTTGACCAGATTAGGACATTTTTAATTACTTTGTATAATCTCGATCTCGAAAGTCTGACGGTCGAGATCTCGAAACACCCTATCTCGATTCAGATTTTTCGTGCGAGATCTCGAATCGCCAATCTTGGTGCAAGATTGCATTCCCTAAGTCTACGCAGACATGACGGGTAGAAGCTAGTAAGTATATAAGTCTTCAAAGTATATCAATAGACCAGGTACTTCTATAACTAAATGCAACCTACCCATGAAGCGCATCAAATGTGTCCATAACAAGCAGTCGGTGAAACGTACTCCGACAAGTTTTAGATGCTTATGCAACTTCGACTTCAGGGACCACTTAGAGTTGCTCCAGACTCCAGACCCTGAAAGTTATTCGTCATAACATAATACATGCATAAGTCTTTCTGATAGTTGTATCTCAAGAACCGTAAGGTATCTGCATAATTCAAATTAACACAGTATATTTTGTCGCCATTGCATATGTAACAACACAAAATAGAATCAAACTAAGAAAGTATGTTAAAAGTAATTTTGATTATTATTTATGAGTTACGCGAGTGTTTTAGGTCGTTAAGAGGTAACCAGACGGTCTCTACAACAAAAAATATAATGTATAGGTATTAGGTAAATAAAATTCAAAATTAAGAGATCCCTTTAGAAGTTTAGACGTAATATTTTTTGTTTTCGTTCTATCTCGATAACGCTTTTGAAATCGTTTTGTTTGGTTTATTTCTTTGGTTGTCTTTCTTTGAGGATCATTTATTCTGGACAATTTTGTTATTCAGATTGGCTTCACAGCCGAGTAACCTAATCAGTAAGGGCAAGGGCAGGCGAAAGTCCCTATTGATTTTACCCATCATTCAGTGGCCACATTCGATTTGAATTCATGACAGCTCGTGACATGGTGACCAATGTAGGAAAGTATTTACTTTAGTTTAAGGTGGTGTTAGGGATGATAATTCGTTGTACCTACCTAACATCCACAACTTTCAGTTGGTGGCCAATATTACTTGATGATGGGTATTATTCCCACCTGTTACCATCCAGTTTTAGCCAATACTAACTTATAGTAGCTGGTACTTCATATAGGAATACCATGTTTGGTTACTAACTGCTGGTAATAAAAGTATTTCTGAATAAGCAAATTTTAACGTCATGTCATGAAGTTCGCTGTGTTAAGAAAGTCGAATTGCACAGACCTAATTTATTCGCAAACTTTAGAGGTCACCTACGTATATCACCAATACCTACGTGGAGTGTTTTGTAGTTACGAGATTGGATTGAAAGCATATAGTTTTTACATATTGGAGAGTTAGAACGCCCACGACACGTACCTAATTTAATGGAAAGGGTTTCTGAAACAAGGATTTAGTTAGGTAAGTAGTTAGCTTTGTAAAGGTAAATTTTGAGAGTTCTACCTACTTGTAAAGCCCCGTCTCCATATCGCGCGGCAAACCATCAAACATTGGCTCGCACGGCAGCCGCGCGCAATGGATACCGGGCTGCCGCGCGAGCCAACTCGATGCGCCCGGTATACATTGCGCGCGGCTGCGGCGCGAGCCAATGTTCGATGGTTTGCCGCGCGATATGGAGACGGGGCTTAATAAGAACCCACGTGCAATGAATTAAGAATACAAAAGATACCATACATTATATGTTTAGGGGGTACACTACATAATTCCGAAATATTTTATGCCGAATTTTAGAATATCGAATTTTATTATTCCGTTTTTTAAATGCTCGACCCATCAAAATTCCGACTGTCGTAATTACGAACGATGAAAATCACGAAAGTGTATATTTCCGAATAGAAAAAAAGACGATTTTCTTAAATTCCGAACCACATAATTCCGAATATAAAAATTCCGATAGTGATAAACGCCGAATTTAACATTTACGATTTTTGAAATCACGAATTCCGAAATGCCATTATTCCGAAAATTTGAATTCCGATTCCACGTGACTCCTATTTTAAATATCCCCATTTTTTAAATTCCGCATTTATCGATTCGTGCTCCGCATCTGCTCCGGCGCTACGGGCAAAGCGGCCCCTTCGCCCTTGCGTATCAAAGCGCAGGCACAATAAATGCTCGCCTTCGCAGCATCGGCTTGCTGTTTGCTTCGTGCAGTTTGTTTTCGTGGGGTCGCAGTTCTAACCTAACCTAACCCACTTTTCTGGCAACAGTTCGTTTTCTTGGGGGTAGCAGTTCTAACCTAACCTAACCCACCTTTCAGGCAACAGTTTGTTTTCGTGGGGTGGCAGTTCTAACCTAACCTAACCCACTTTTCTGGCAACAGTTCGTTTTCTTGGGGGTTGCAGTTCTAACCTAACCTAACTCACTTTTCAGACAACAGTTCGTTTTCTTGGGGGTCGCAGTTCTAACCTAACCTAACCCACCTTTCAGGCAACAGTTTGTTTTCGTGGGGTCGCAGTTCTAACCTAACCTAACCCACTTTTCTGGCAACAGTTCGTTTTCTTGGGGGTTGCGGTTCTAACCTAACCTAACCCACTTTTCAGACAACAGTTCCTTTTCTTGGGGGACGCAGTTTTAACCTAACCTAACCCACTTTTCTGGCAACAGTTTTCGTGGGGTTGCAGTTGTAACCTAACCTAAGCCACTTTCCTGGCAACAGTTTTTTTGTTGGGCGCTACGGGCTTCTACGGAGCATTTGCTCCGGCGCTACGGGCATAGCAGCCTGCAGCCTCTTCGCCCTTGCGTAGCAAAGCGCAGAGTACAATGTGAGGCGAAGCGGCTGAAGCGGCTGCTTCCCCTCCGCGCCTCCGGCTTTTTACATACACTCGAGGGGTAGGACAGACAAGACCACGTGGATAGTGGGGTGCTCCGATTGGGATTTTGGTTAGTTAGACTTAAAAAAGTGCGTTTAAGTCTTATTTTGAAAATCACGAATTTCATTATTCCGAGTTTACAAAAGATCGAATTTCTGAATACCGAATTACTTTATTTCCGATCGGTCAATGAGTTTTCGGAATAGACAAATTCGGAAATAATATTTTCGGATTTTTTCTAAATCGGAACTTTAAGCTTTCGTCCATATGAAAATCGGATTTTAAGTATTCGGAAATAACACAGTCGTGATTTTCTTCTTTCGTGGTTTTCAAAGTCGTAATTTCGATATTTCGGACATATAAAAAATCGGGATTATGAAAATCGAGGTTATGAAAGTCGGAAAAACATATTTCGGAATATTTGGGTGTTCCCATGTTTAGGTCGTACCTACATGTTTAAAAGAAATTATAGAAACGGGACTCAGATAAAAAGTGACAAACACGATGAAGCAATCACAGCTAAACTGGAATTTCAGTAGTAAGTACCTACCGATCAGTCTTTTCAGTAGGTACTTTTAATGTTTTTTCTACTCCCGTACTTTTATTTGTCATTTAAAAGGTCGTACACACACCTTTAAACCCCTATGTTATAGTTGTCAAGACAAGTCTTTAGTCTATTCCCCAAACAAGTATTTGTGCATACACGCAGTATCTTTTTGGTATTTTTACGATACTTCGTGTAATCACCACTTAAAAAATATGAAATACATTGTTGCCAACCTAATTTTAATTGTCATCTCTGACAGATGAGTACTAACTAGTAGAAACAATAAAAATTGCTTCAGAAGTCAGAAACGCGCATGTGACACCCGTAATATGGCAAGATCCATAGACTACGAACACCGCTTAGCGTTGCTTGTTAGTCTCCATAGGCTACTGTGGCCAAAATCGAGAAAAAAACTGTCCAAAATTGTAATTTAACTAAGAGCAAGTACCAGGGCCTCATGAGTTACAAGAAGGTGTCGCTGACCAACCGGCCGTGGGGCGCGGGGCGCGGTGGCCGGGTCGCGTATCTTAGCTGTATACTTTTGGTTTGTTTACCTACATATATGCAGCATATATGTCCTATATGATTCCACTTGTTTAAAGTATTATTTTTGTTGAATGAAAAATATTTGTTTTTACAAATTTTTTTCAAAGTAAGTGCTTGGTCGTAGAAAAAGTATTGTATGCAACGTTGTTTAACTGAGTCAAAAAATACTCGTGGCGTCTTTATTAACAATTTTCGGCTTCGCCTCAAATTGTTACCCACGCCACTCGCCTTTTTTGACCCCTCTTAAACAACGGTTGCATAAAATACTATTAATTCACTTCTATTTTTGAGAAGATACCTACCCAAATCCACTTACTCAGCGCCTTGTTAAATAAAGTGCATTAAAATGCCTCGCGGCTCCTAAGTACTATATAGAGGTCAGTGGGTTTCAGCTTGATACTAGTGGTCATCCTTTGCGGCCCGTTCGGCAGCGCGCCAAGCACGTCCTCAATTTACTTAGCTGTGGCGCCCCCACCGTGATATGAATATACTCGCTAAAATATGTCTCTGTTCCGTTAAGGGTGTGACGGTTGCCACCAACATTTCATACCAGGAAATGCATAAAGTCAGCCCGTGCATTTTTGCGAAATTCATGCAAATGCAGAAAATAAATAGGTTTTGTAGAGACCAAGTTAGCGGCACAGACTTTGCAATGAAAAAGTGTGGAAGTCTCACCATAAACGTCAGAGTTCTATGAGAATATGACGTTAATTATGGTACAGCTCCATTCTTTGTTACGTCAATGTCGGCGAAGAGTTAGTTTAGATGGACTCCTGCAAGGTGGAACTTGCATTGGAATGCAATCCTTGCCTGGTAATTATCATGGCAATGCGTAACTATAAAAAGCTAGGTAACTAAAAACAGGAAAGAAGACATAGAATACAGAAGTAGTAAAATTCAACTCAGTAAAGAAGACGCAAAAAGGAAGGTATTTGGACAATAGGTACCAATTGTAACTGAAAGTTTCAATTGAATACGAATCACAGTAAAAAATCTTTCATGAAGAGTTTAACCATTCAAATAATAACTGCGAAAACTCATGTCAAGGCTGACAGAATAAAAACGTTTCAGAAACGGGCGGCTGAAGTCGTTTAATAATACAAATATTTTACTTAAGCCGAGTGCCCCGAGCTTATGCTAACGAACTGGCATTATGTTGCGCCCTCGAGTCACTGTGTGAAGGTTCTGCACTCTCGACCGAGTTATGGCAGAGGGTTGTTTCGGAAAATCATTTGTTGCTTTAGAGAAAAGCGGGCAGTGTGAACGTGAGCGCCAGGGCGGAGAGACGCGTCGCGCCCAAGCCCTGATACCCGTCCGCGCCGCAGGAATTTCTTCGGAAAAAGTGCGTGCTTCTTGCTGAAACAACGCGAAACGTGACACTGTTCCGCACAGTGGCCCGTGACGAAGTGCCTACATGAAGTGAATGTTGCGTACAATAAACAGTTTAGGAAGCTGTTTACAAAACGTATCTGGGAAACTTGGAATGAGTGACAACAGTAAGTTTAATTGAATTTTTAATTCCGTAGTTTGCATAATTATTACACAGTAAACGTTTGTAATTGTAGAGTATTGACTATTCTAACCTAGCCCAATTAAGATAAATAAACTAATAGTTATTGAATAAATTGATTAAAGAATATGACTAGTACCTAGCTACTTATTTTAAGAGCCAAAATGACTGAGTTCCGATGTTGAAAAATAGATAGAACTTTAAAGAACTTTTACGTTTAGGAGTTAGTTAAGATAAAACAATCAATTGATTCAAATCAGCTTAATAGACAGAGAAACGCACCTTACACAAGAATAAAAATGACATGCATACATATCATACATACATACATGCATGTACATATAGACAGCTAAAATCATAGCCCTTGCCGTAGTCGTATGAAATAAGATATCGGGACTACCGAACGTTATTATCAACCGTAGGTTACAGTGAAATACAATTTATATCCGCTGACACCGAATTGAACTGAAAATAAAATTATCTGTATATTTTTATTGTTCTATCAATACTATATAATATAATATAGGTATGTAAAAATTAGCACCGAATAGCTACCTGTCCTCTCTTTGCCGGGATCCTTGGAACTGTCTTGACATTCCTTACACCACTTTTTGCAATCTAGTTTAATGGTGTTTAAACCACGTTCCAGCTCTATTCCTGAAACATAATCTATTGTTAAGATTACAAACTGAAAAGGCAATCCTTATTATAATGTATAGGTATAATAATTATGTTTTACTTAGGCCCGTTGCACATAGCATGGGTACTGTAGCCATGCTACAGCTCCTTATATTACAGTACGAATTGGACTTTAGTTTTTTATTCAATAGACATTGCACGGAACCCAAAGATTCGGGGATGTACTACGTACTCTTCTACTGTAAATAACTCTTTGTCTTTACTGAATTTTGAAATTTAATTGCTATACTCGTATTGGTGAAAATAAGGTTGAAAGTTTATGACGACAGTTACGCGGACACAATTCTCTTTGTATATATAAAATGAATAATCGATATAGTTAGGAATCTTGGAAAGTACCTTTATGTTTGAGAGTGGTCAAAGAAATAACACAACCTTTATAACTTCATTAACCTGAAAATACCAGACACATACACATTTTAGATTATGTATAGTACTTACCTAAATTGGCTATAATGGTTTGATTGTCTGGTTTCAAAGATAATATCTGGGTGACCGAGCTTCGCTCGGAAAACATATAAAAACTCGAAAATGCGCGTTTTCCCAGAGATAAGACCTAGCTAGAACGATTTTTCGCCCCCGAAAACCCCCATATACCAAATTTCATCGAAATCGTTAGAGCCGTTTCCGAGATCCCTGAAATTTATATATATATAAATAAATAAATAAATAAACAAGAATTGCTCGTTTAAAGATATTAGATATTTGATAACGGAATGTAAAATCTATTAGCCAACACGTTGACAAGAACAATAGCTATGACGCTGACATGACGCTGACAGATATATATTATGTTGGTTGACAGTAAAGAATACGATACACACTAGGAGGTTGACATGCGTCTGGTATAGACAATAAAGTACACATAAAGAGGGCATCAGAGGGGCGGGATTGTTTATTGCTGGATTAAATTAAGTCTTGCCTTAGAGAAAACTTGTAGCCCAATTGTAACCCCATATGGATAACATAGCCAAGAAAGGTATACAATGGATTTATGGTAAAATAGAACTTGTTTGACATAATTAATAAGCTCAAAACAAGTAAATAAAAATTCACCATTCCCTTATCACCTCGAATAAAAGTATTCGTGTAGTGGTATGGTTACTACAACTTAAAAATATAAAGTCATTAAATAATAACATTAGAAATTAAGCTACATTGAACTTTTAATTAAACATTTATTATATAATCAAACTTTTTAAATGTTACCGACAAACAAGCCTGTGAGTCGGGCAGTCCAGTGAAACGTTCAAAACCGTTTCCATTCTAACTTTGCTCGAGTGCGGCTCGAAGAGCTGCAGGCCCGCAATATCATTCCATCAATATCGACATTGAAAAATGGACGGTAACATCCGATTCGTTAGTCGCAAAGAGAAAATAATGCAAAATGCGGAGGGTCGGAACAGAGAACGGTTCTCATAGGCGGATAACAAAAGGAATGCAACGGGAGCGGGTATCGTCCGTTTGATGAGTGCCGTATCGGCGCGGCGCAGTACATGCGTCGGTACCAGTACTCCGGCTTCAACTCTTACAGTATTACAATAGCTGTCGATATACATACAATAATATAATAATAATAAAACTCATTTATTGCACAATAAGTGTTATAAAATGAATATAAAACTAGAATTAAGTACAACTAATACTAAAGCTAAAAAATTAAAAATACCTATCAAAATTTTGCGCCTTTGGTAAGGTGCCCATCACGCAGGCAGCGTTCCCGCGCTGGATTGCTATGGCCAATCTTTGCGCGAGAAAGCTGCCTGCGCGAGGGTCACCTGTGGCCTGCCTTAGGCGTTTGCTGAGCGCCTTGTGGAGCCCCCGAGCCCCCCTTCCCCACGGACCTAGTGTCTCGACGCCAAAGGCTACAAATTCGTAGTGTGTGCCGAGACAACTATATTTATTCGCCTTGAAGCGTTCTCGGGCGTCAGCCGCCGCCCCGGCCTGTTTGCTGGTGGCTGAAATGTAGGACGCCGCCAGCGTATCTGCGCAGGTGGCGTCCCACACCAGCGCGCGGCCCATCCGCCAGGGGATCAACGACATCCCGTCGGGGCGCTTGCCGTCATCCCTTGCGATCTGGGGCTCCAGAGCCGCAGGGACTTCGGCGCTGACGAGCGCTCTCCTCAGGATGTCGTTGAGGGCGGCATGACGGGATAGGCGGCCGGCGCCCCAGGAGCAGGCGAGTCCGTGGTGGCCAAGGCGGTCAACAGGGGCCCCACAAGAGGCGCAGCTGTGATCTACACATACATCGGCTCCGACCCGGAGTCCAATAGCAATTCTTAAAGTGTTTGGCTCGATGAAAGTGCCGGTATTGGGTGATGGGTAGGCGTGTAGCCATTGTCCAGACTCTGGTCTGGACACAGCTAAGAGCCTTGCGCGGTCCCTTCCCGACGAAGTGTCAACTAGGGATTTCATAACGGCGGTGCAAGCTAAGTTGTCCCAGGCCCTTTGCATCTCGGGTCTAGGTGGAACATCTGGCAGTTTAGCTAGCCAGGCGTTAATATTAATAATAATATTAATTTGGGCCTATATACATCCCACTGCTGGGCAGAGGCCTCCTCTCTCTCTCTCGATATACAATGTGTGACAAAAAATAATTACGTTCTGTTTAAGGATATACTCAAGTAAAGTATTATGATTAGGAAAAGGAAGGAATAATAATTGGCACTTCAGAATCTCTTGCAAGAATATTCATTGTTCACTAAAAATCCAAATTAAGTTAATTTAATTGCCTTTCTGAAAATATGACGATTTAAAAAAACGAAATTATACCTACATTTTAAATAGACATGAACATTTAATTATAATATAAACGAAATGAGGCTAAAACAGCCGTTTTAAAAATTATTTAATTTCGTTTTGTTTTTCGGGGCATAGGTAATTAAATGAATGGAGGCCGCATACCCATGTCTCCAACTGCTATCTGACTGGGCATGAGGGTTTTGAATTTCTTTTATCTCAGAAGTCGGCTTTGTGATATCTACCTAAAAATATTTTGGTATGTTTTATAGTTTTGATTTCCACCACACGAAGTCAGCGAACTGAAAACGTTACTAGTACTGTGATATGGTAGTGTTGTAGCGGCGCCGAATTTGTAGCGCGTAGCAATGGCTACGCTGCGATGCTTGTCTGAAATGTTTTATTTTGCCTTTTCTGTAAACCTATTTACAACTACCAACTCACCTATTTTATATTATATTTCTTTATTTATTCGAGTTCCCTTTTTTATGTATATATGCTCAACTATATTTAATATTATACTAAATACATGCTTTGCCTGACTATATATATTTACATATTCCCAACCCACTCACTTCCATATCAAATTTCACTTTTTTTTCTTTTTCTTTGTCTTCATGTATAAGTTTGTAATTTGTGTTAAATATTAATTAGGTACTGAATCACATTTTGACACTGCCTTTACTGTTCTGAGCTATCTTCTTGCCCTGGGCTCCACGGAAGACCAGCGCTATAGCATATATATTATGTTAGAGCATATGCTGAGTGGTGTCCATTTGTAGCCTCTATAGCAGCATCAAAACTACGATTATTATTGCATGTTAGTTTAAGCTACTAATAGTTTTAACTGTTTAGTGTATAAGATCTTCTTTCTTAAATGTATATGTGTGGTGCTGTATGTAGATGGTTTTTGCAATAAACGTTTTTCTATTCTATTCTATTCTATTCTATTTTTATTGATTGGTGGCATTTATCAAACGAGCTTAGTTTCTTACTCTCTTCATAAAAACATAACATCAGTTTGGTTTTTGTTTATGTCTGCCAGTCTTCGATAAGTCATTCGTCAAGTTTTGCAACAAGTGTGGTACTGCCAAGAGTCTGAGTCGGTGCAAACTACTGCAAACTTAGCGTTGTAGATGGTCAAAAGATGGTCTTTAAGAAACACAAACGTTAGCTCTACTATGCAGGCAAGTATTCAAACAATTTCTTAGATTGAATTAGATTGGAAAAACGTTGGAATTAGTATATAACGCGCTAATCAAAGAAATAAAAGGCCACCTTAACTAAAGTCAGCAGCAATAGTTGCTAAGCGGGCGAGGTGTTCAAAATGATCTTTACGCGACTTTATTGTACATTTTGAACAACTCGCTCGCTTAGCAGCTTCTACTGCTGACTGACCAACACATAGCAAACCGTCAACAGGAAGAATTTATAAAAGTATCTAATTTTAGGCATGTCTAAAAAAATATGAAGGGGCCTTTTTTCCTAGCAACTAATAAGTTGACTGACATTAGGTACATGTCAGTGTACGTCAATTGTCAGTGCGTTTGAATGTTTTTGAAATAATTTTCCTATGAGCTACAAACGTTAAGATTTGTCGTATGTTTGTTGTATGTAGTGAAAATATATTCGTTTAGTGAGTGATGAAATGTCAACATTTTTAAAGTCCATCTTCAAGAATACGAGAACGTTACTAAAAAGTAGAGGTACGTGCGACAAAATCTTTCATTCAATCATACAATATGTATAGGCAGGCACCTAACTGCCGTATTCGAACTTCAAGATATTCACAAGATCCATTCTAGATACGTTATAGTTTAGATTTCAGCTAGTTCTCTTTTGCAGCGCAATTCGGGCAACCAATGTCACTTTTACGATAGATCGTGTTAGATATCTATTAGATGTGAATTAGATCTCTAAGTAATATCTTCTGGAAATCGTTCAAGAGTATCTCCAGAATCGCGGAAATGTCAAATTTGACAGGTTAGATCTTAAACATATCGTTATCGTATCTTGGCGATGTCTAAAAGATATCTAATAGATGTCTATTACAAAATCCGAATCGGGCCCTAAGGCACCCTAGGTAATAAAAGAAATCAAGATAATCCAACATGAAGCTAAGAATAAAAAGTGGGCTTCCTAATTATTAGTCTAGGGCTCGCGGTCGTGTCCGTGATTCGTGAACCCGTAGCCGTGCGCCCGGTTTCGTGAATCACGGCAACGGTTTTCTGGTCCGTTCCGCACGTGACATTCGGTTACGTGAAATTAGGGTACGTGAATCCGTGTAGATCCGTGTAGGCGTGATCACGGCTTCACGTATCTTAAGAACACGCCGGTTCGGTCCGCCCGCGAGTCCCGCGACGTTGAGTGAAGATACGATGCGGTCTCTAAGAGCAACGAATAAAAATCTATCGTGAGTTTTTTATTCATACCTCTAATTCCGTTTCATTACTTTTGAATTAAAATTTATTTCCAATAGTACGGCCTTTTAAATATTAATCAGTAATAAATTAACTAAAATTAAAAAACCCGGTAGGTTGGCTTAGCTTGTTAGTCATACAATAAAACACTCTAACAATAATATGTCATTATTACCTTCAATCTAGAAATAAACAGTACTCTTTAATGTGCCGAAAGTTCGAAACTGATAAGAACTGCAGCTGCGTACTTTTTTTTCCGTTGCCCCGTACATGTGTTTTTGTTGAATTTGTTTACCTGTATTACCTTTATCATACCTACCGAAGATTTGCAGAAATTTACGCGAGTGTTTTAGGTCGTTAAGAGGTAACCAGACGGTCTCTACAACAAAAAATATAATGTATAGGTATTAGGTAAATAAAATTCAAAATTAAGAGATCCCTTTAGAAGTTTAGACGTAATATTTTTTGTTTTCGTTCTATCTCGATAACGCTTTTGAAATCGTTTTGTTTGGTTTATTTCTTTGGTTGTCTTTCTTTGAGGATCATTTATTCTGGACAATTTTGTTATTCAGATTGGCTTCACAGCCGAGTAACCTAATCAGTAAGGGCAAGGGCAGGCGAAAGTCCCTATTGATTTTACCCATCATTCAGTGGCCACATTCGATTTGAATTCATGACAGCTCGTGACATGGTGACCAATGTAGGAAAGTATTTACTTTAGTTTAAGGTGGTGTTAGGGATGATAATTCGTTGTACCTACCTAACATCCACAACTTTCAGTTGGTGGCCAATATTACTTGATGATGGGTATTATTCCCACCTGTTACCATCCAGTTTTAGCCAATACTAACTTATAGTAGCTGGTACTTCATATAGGAATACCATGTTTGGTTACTAACTGCTGGTAATAAAAGTATTTCTGAATAAGCAAATTTTAACGTCATGTCATGAAGTTCGCTGTGTTAAGAAAGTCGAATTGCACAGACCTAATTTATTCGCAAACTTTAGAGGTCACCTACGTATATCACCAATACCTACGTGGAGTGTTTTGTAGTTACGAGATTGGATTGAAAGCATATAGTTTTTACATATTGGAGAGTTAGAACGCCCACGACACGTACCTAATTTAATGGAAAGGGTTTCTGAAACAAGGATTTAGTTAGGTAAGTAGTTAGCTTTGTAAAGGTAAATTTTGAGAGTTCTACCTACTTGTAAAGCCCCGTCTCCATATCGCGCGGCAAACCATCAAACATTGGCTCGCACGGCAGCCGCGCGCAATGGATACCGGGCTGCCGCGCGAGCCAACTCGATGCGCCCGGTATACATTGCGCGCGGCTGCGGCGCGAGCCAATGTTCGATGGTTTGCCGCGCGATATGGAGACGGGGCTTAATAAGAACCCACGTGCAATGAATTAAGAATACAAAAGATACCATACATTATATGTTTAGGGGGTACACTACATAATTCCGAAATATTTTATGCCGAATTTTAGAATATCGAATTTTATTATTCCGTTTTTTAAATGCTCGACCCATCAAAATTCCGACTGTCGTAATTACGAACGATGAAAATCACGAAAGTGTATATTTCCGAATAGAAAAAAAGACGATTTTCTTAAATTCCGAACCACATAATTCCGAATATAAAAATTCCGATAGTGATAAACGCCGAATTTAACATTTACGATTTTTGAAATCACGAATTCCGAAATGCCATTATTCCGAAAATTTGAATTCCGATTCCACGTGACTCCTATTTTAAATATCCCCATTTTTTAAATTCCGCATTTATCGATTCGTGCTCCGCATCTGCTCCGGCGCTACGGGCAAAGCGGCCCCTTCGCCCTTGCGTATCAAAGCGCAGGCACAATAAATGCTCGCCTTCGCAGCATCGGCTTGCTGTTTGCTTCGTGCAGTTTGTTTTCGTGGGGTCGCAGTTCTAACCTAACCTAACCCACTTTTCTGGCAACAGTTCGTTTTCTTGGGGGTAGCAGTTCTAACCTAACCTAACCCACCTTTCAGGCAACAGTTTGTTTTCGTGGGGTGGCAGTTCTAACCTAACCTAACCCACTTTTCTGGCAACAGTTCGTTTTCTTGGGGGTTGCAGTTCTAACCTAACCTAACTCACTTTTCAGACAACAGTTCGTTTTCTTGGGGGTCGCAGTTCTAACCTAACCTAACCCACCTTTCAGGCAACAGTTTGTTTTCGTGGGGTCGCAGTTCTAACCTAACCTAACCCACTTTTCTGGCAACAGTTCGTTTTCTTGGGGGTTGCGGTTCTAACCTAACCTAACCCACTTTTCAGACAACAGTTCCTTTTCTTGGGGGACGCAGTTTTAACCTAACCTAACCCACTTTTCTGGCAACAGTTTTCGTGGGGTTGCAGTTGTAACCTAACCTAAGCCACTTTCCTGGCAACAGTTTTTTTGTTGGGCGCTACGGGCTTCTACGGAGCATTTGCTCCGGCGCTACGGGCATAGCAGCCTGCAGCCTCTTCGCCCTTGCGTAGCAAAGCGCAGAGTACAATGTGAGGCGAAGCGGCTGAAGCGGCTGCTTCCCCTCCGCGCCTCCGGCTTTTTACATACACTCGAGGGGTAGGACAGACAAGACCACGTGGATAGTGGGGTGCTCCGATTGGGATTTTGGTTAGTTAGACTTAAAAAAGTGCGTTTAAGTCTTATTTTGAAAATCACGAATTTCATTATTCCGAGTTTACAAAAGATCGAATTTCTGAATACCGAATTACTTTATTTCCGATCGGTCAATGAGTTTTCGGAATAGACAAATTCGGAAATAATATTTTCGGATTTTTTCTAAATCGGAACTTTAAGCTTTCGTCCATATGAAAATCGGATTTTAAGTATTCGGAAATAACACAGTCGTGATTTTCTTCTTTCGTGGTTTTCAAAGTCGTAATTTCGATATTTCGGACATATAAAAAATCGGGATTATGAAAATCGAGGTTATGAAAGTCGGAAAAACATATTTCGGAATATTTGGGTGTTCCCATGTTTAGGTCGTACCTACATGTTTAAAAGAAATTATAGAAACGGGACTCAGATAAAAAGTGACAAACACGATGAAGCAATCACAGCTAAACTGGAATTTCAGTAGTAAGTACCTACCGATCAGTCTTTTCAGTAGGTACTTTTAATGTTTTTTCTACTCCCGTACTTTTATTTGTCATTTAAAAGGTCGTACACACACCTTTAAACCCCTATGTTATAGTTGTCAAGACAAGTCTTTAGTCTATTCCCCAAACAAGTATTTGTGCATACACGCAGTATCTTTTTGGTATTTTTACGATACTTCGTGTAATCACCACTTAAAAAATATGAAATACATTGTTGCCAACCTAATTTTAATTGTCATCTCTGACAGATGAGTACTAACTAGTAGAAACAATAAAAATTGCTTCAGAAGTCAGAAACGCGCATGTGACACCCGTAATATGGCAAGATCCATAGACTACGAACACCGCTTAGCGTTGCTTGTTAGTCTCCATAGGCTACTGTGGCCAAAATCGAGAAAAAAACTGTCCAAAATTGTAATTTAACTAAGAGCAAGTACCAGGGCCTCATGAGTTACAAGAAGGTGTCGCTGACCAACCGGCCGTGGGGCGCGGGGCGCGGTGGCCGGGTCGCGTATCTTAGCTGTATACTTTTGGTTTGTTTACCTACATATATGCAGCATATATGTCCTATATGATTCCACTTGTTTAAAGTATTATTTTTGTTGAATGAAAAATATTTGTTTTTACAAATTTTTTTCAAAGTAAGTGCTTGGTCGTAGAAAAAGTATTGTATGCAACGTTGTTTAACTGAGTCAAAAAATACTCGTGGCGTCTTTATTAACAATTTTCGGCTTCGCCTCAAATTGTTACCCACGCCACTCGCCTTTTTTGACCCCTCTTAAACAACGGTTGCATAAAATACTATTAATTCACTTCTATTTTTGAGAAGATACCTACCCAAATCCACTTACTCAGCGCCTTGTTAAATAAAGTGCATTAAAATGCCTCGCGGCTCCTAAGTACTATATAGAGGTCAGTGGGTTTCAGCTTGATACTAGTGGTCATCCTTTGCGGCCCGTTCGGCAGCGCGCCAAGCACGTCCTCAATTTACTTAGCTGTGGCGCCCCCACCGTGATATGAATATACTCGCTAAAATATGTCTCTGTTCCGTTAAGGGTGTGACGGTTGCCACCAACATTTCATACCAGGAAATGCATAAAGTCAGCCCGTGCATTTTTGCGAAATTCATGCAAATGCAGAAAATAAATAGGTTTTGTAGAGACCAAGTTAGCGGCACAGACTTTGCAATGAAAAAGTGTGGAAGTCTCACCATAAACGTCAGAGTTCTATGAGAATATGACGTTAATTATGGTACAGCTCCATTCTTTGTTACGTCAATGTCGGCGAAGAGTTAGTTTAGATGGACTCCTGCAAGGTGGAACTTGCATTGGAATGCAATCCTTGCCTGGTAATTATCATGGCAATGCGTAACTATAAAAAGCTAGGTAACTAAAAACAGGAAAGAAGACATAGAATACAGAAGTAGTAAAATTCAACTCAGTAAAGAAGACGCAAAAAGGAAGGTATTTGGACAATAGGTACCAATTGTAACTGAAAGTTTCAATTGAATACGAATCACAGTAAAAAATCTTTCATGAAGAGTTTAACCATTCAAATAATAACTGCGAAAACTCATGTCAAGGCTGACAGAATAAAAACGTTTCAGAAACGGGCGGCTGAAGTCGTTTAATAATACAAATATTTTACTTAAGCCGAGTGCCCCGAGCTTATGCTAACGAACTGGCATTATGTTGCGCCCTCGAGTCACTGTGTGAAGGTTCTGCACTCTCGACCGAGTTATGGCAGAGGGTTGTTTCGGAAAATCATTTGTTGCTTTAGAGAAAAGCGGGCAGTGTGAACGTGAGCGCCAGGGCGGAGAGACGCGTCGCGCCCAAGCCCTGATACCCGTCCGCGCCGCAGGAATTTCTTCGGAAAAAGTGCGTGCTTCTTGCTGAAACAACGCGAAACGTGACACTGTTCCGCACAGTGGCCCGTGACGAAGTGCCTACATGAAGTGAATGTTGCGTACAATAAACAGTTTAGGAAGCTGTTTACAAAACGTATCTGGGAAACTTGGAATGAGTGACAACAGTAAGTTTAATTGAATTTTTAATTCCGTAGTTTGCATAATTATTACACAGTAAACGTTTGTAATTGTAGAGTATTGACTATTCTAACCTAGCCCAATTAAGATAAATAAACTAATAGTTATTGAATAAATTGATTAAAGAATATGACTAGTACCTAGCTACTTATTTTAAGAGCCAAAATGACTGAGTTCCGATGTTGAAAAATAGATAGAACTTTAAAGAACTTTTACGTTTAGGAGTTAGTTAAGATAAAACAATCAATTGATTCAAATCAGCTTAATAGACAGAGAAACGCACCTTACACAAGAATAAAAATGACATGCATACATATCATACATACATACATGCATGTACATATAGACAGCTAAAATCATAGCCCTTGCCGTAGTCGTATGAAATAAGATATCGGGACTACCGAACGTTATTATCAACCGTAGGTTACAGTGAAATACAATTTATATCCGCTGACACCGAATTGAACTGAAAATAAAATTATCTGTATATTTTTATTGTTCTATCAATACTATATAATATAATATAGGTATGTAAAAATTAGCACCGAATAGCTACCTGTCCTCTCTTTGCCGGGATCCTTGGAACTGTCTTGACATTCCTTACACCACTTTTTGCAATCTAGTTTAATGGTGTTTAAACCACGTTCCAGCTCTATTCCTGAAACATAATCTATTGTTAAGATTACAAACTGAAAAGGCAATCCTTATTATAATGTATAGGTATAATAATTATGTTTTACTTAGGCCCGTTGCACATAGCATGGGTACTGTAGCCATGCTACAGCTCCTTATATTACAGTACGAATTGGACTTTAGTTTTTTATTCAATAGACATTGCACGGAACCCAAAGATTCGGGGATGTACTACGTACTCTTCTACTGTAAATAACTCTTTGTCTTTACTGAATTTTGAAATTTAATTGCTATACTCGTATTGGTGAAAATAAGGTTGAAAGTTTATGACGACAGTTACGCGGACACAATTCTCTTTGTATATATAAAATGAATAATCGATATAGTTAGGAATCTTGGAAAGTACCTTTATGTTTGAGAGTGGTCAAAGAAATAACACAACCTTTATAACTTCATTAACCTGAAAATACCAGACACATACACATTTTAGATTATGTATAGTACTTACCTAAATTGGCTATAATGGTTTGATTGTCTGGTTTCAAAGATAATATCTGGGTGACCGAGCTTCGCTCGGAAAACATATAAAAACTCGAAAATGCGCGTTTTCCCAGAGATAAGACCTAGCTAGAACGATTTTTCGCCCCCGAAAACCCCCATATACCAAATTTCATCGAAATCGTTAGAGCCGTTTCCGAGATCCCTGAAATTTATATATATATAAATAAATAAATAAATAAACAAGAATTGCTCGTTTAAAGATATTAGATATTTGATAACGGAATGTAAAATCTATTAGCCAACACGTTGACAAGAACAATAGCTATGACGCTGACATGACGCTGACAGATATATATTATGTTGGTTGACAGTAAAGAATACGATACACACTAGGAGGTTGACATGCGTCTGGTATAGACAATAAAGTACACATAAAGAGGGCATCAGAGGGGCGGGATTGTTTATTGCTGGATTAAATTAAGTCTTGCCTTAGAGAAAACTTGTAGCCCAATTGTAACCCCATATGGATAACATAGCCAAGAAAGGTATACAATGGATTTATGGTAAAATAGAACTTGTTTGACATAATTAATAAGCTCAAAACAAGTAAATAAAAATTCACCATTCCCTTATCACCTCGAATAAAAGTATTCGTGTAGTGGTATGGTTACTACAACTTAAAAATATAAAGTCATTAAATAATAACATTAGAAATTAAGCTACATTGAACTTTTAATTAAACATTTATTATATAATCAAACTTTTTAAATGTTACCGACAAACAAGCCTGTGAGTCGGGCAGTCCAGTGAAACGTTCAAAACCGTTTCCATTCTAACTTTGCTCGAGTGCGGCTCGAAGAGCTGCAGGCCCGCAATATCATTCCATCAATATCGACATTGAAAAATGGACGGTAACATCCGATTCGTTAGTCGCAAAGAGAAAATAATGCAAAATGCGGAGGGTCGGAACAGAGAACGGTTCTCATAGGCGGATAACAAAAGGAATGCAACGGGAGCGGGTATCGTCCGTTTGATGAGTGCCGTATCGGCGCGGCGCAGTACATGCGTCGGTACCAGTACTCCGGCTTCAACTCTTACAGTATTACAATAGCTGTCGATATACATACAATAATATAATAATAATAAAACTCATTTATTGCACAATAAGTGTTATAAAATGAATATAAAACTAGAATTAAGTACAACTAATACTAAAGCTAAAAAATTAAAAATACCTATCAAAATTTTGCGCCTTTGGTAAGGTGCCCATCACGCAGGCAGCGTTCCCGCGCTGGATTGCTATGGCCAATCTTTGCGCGAGAAAGCTGCCTGCGCGAGGGTCACCTGTGGCCTGCCTTAGGCGTTTGCTGAGCGCCTTGTGGAGCCCCCGAGCCCCCCTTCCCCACGGACCTAGTGTCTCGACGCCAAAGGCTACAAATTCGTAGTGTGTGCCGAGACAACTATATTTATTCGCCTTGAAGCGTTCTCGGGCGTCAGCCGCCGCCCCGGCCTGTTTGCTGGTGGCTGAAATGTAGGACGCCGCCAGCGTATCTGCGCAGGTGGCGTCCCACACCAGCGCGCGGCCCATCCGCCAGGGGATCAACGACATCCCGTCGGGGCGCTTGCCGTCATCCCTTGCGATCTGGGGCTCCAGAGCCGCAGGGACTTCGGCGCTGACGAGCGCTCTCCTCAGGATGTCGTTGAGGGCGGCATGACGGGATAGGCGGCCGGCGCCCCAGGAGCAGGCGAGTCCGTGGTGGCCAAGGCGGTCAACAGGGGCCCCACAAGAGGCGCAGCTGTGATCTACACATACATCGGCTCCGACCCGGAGTCCAATAGCAATTCTTAAAGTGTTTGGCTCGATGAAAGTGCCGGTATTGGGTGATGGGTAGGCGTGTAGCCATTGTCCAGACTCTGGTCTGGACACAGCTAAGAGCCTTGCGCGGTCCCTTCCCGACGAAGTGTCAACTAGGGATTTCATAACGGCGGTGCAAGCTAAGTTGTCCCAGGCCCTTTGCATCTCGGGTCTAGGTGGAACATCTGGCAGTTTAGCTAGCCAGGCGTTAATATTAATAATAATATTAATTTGGGCCTATATACATCCCACTGCTGGGCAGAGGCCTCCTCTCTCTCTCTCGATATACAATGTGTGACAAAAAATAATTACGTTCTGTTTAAGGATATACTCAAGTAAAGTATTATGATTAGGAAAAGGAAGGAATAATAATTGGCACTTCAGAATCTCTTGCAAGAATATTCATTGTTCACTAAAAATCCAAATTAAGTTAATTTAATTGCCTTTCTGAAAATATGACGATTTAAAAAAACGAAATTATACCTACATTTTAAATAGACATGAACATTTAATTATAATATAAACGAAATGAGGCTAAAACAGCCGTTTTAAAAATTATTTAATTTCGTTTTGTTTTTCGGGGCATAGGTAATTAAATGAATGGAGGCCGCATACCCATGTCTCCAACTGCTATCTGACTGGGCATGAGGGTTTTGAATTTCTTTTATCTCAGAAGTCGGCTTTGTGATATCTACCTAAAAATATGTTGGTATGTTTTATAGTTTTGATTTCCACCACACGAAGTCAGCGAACTGAAAACGTTACTAGTACTGTGATATGGTAGTGTTGTAGCGGCGCCGAATTTGTAGCGCGTAGCAATGGCTACGCTGCGATGCTTGTCTGAAATGTTTTATTTTTATTGATTGGTGGCATTTATCAAACGAGCTTAGTTTCTTACTCTCTTCATAAAAACATAACATCAGTTTGGTTTTTGTTTATGTCTGCCAGTCTTCGATAAGTCATTCGTCAAGTTTTGCAACAAGTGTGGTACTGCCAAGAGTCTGAGTCGGTGCAAACTACTGCAAACTTAGCGTTGTAGATGGTCAAAAGATGGTCTTTAAGAAACACAAACGTCAGCTCTACTATGCAGGCAAGTATTCAAACAATTTCTTAGATTGAATTAGATTGGAAAAACGTTGGAATTAGTATATAACGCGCTAATCAAAGAAATAAAAGGCCACCTTAACTAAAGTCAGCAGCAATAGTTGCTAAGCGGGCGAGGTGTTCAAAATGATCTTTACGCGACTTTATTGTACATTTTGAACAACTCGCTCGCTTAGCAGCTTCTACTGCTGACTGACCAACACATAGCAAACCGTCAACAGGAAGAATTTATAAAAGTATCTAATTTTAGGCATGTCTAAAAAAATATGAAGGGGCCTTTTTTCCTAGCAACTAATAAGTTGACTGACATTAGGTACATGTCAGTGTACGTCAATTGTCAGTGCGTTTGAATGTTTTTGAAATAATTTTCCTATGAGCTACAAACGTTAAGATTTGTCGTATGTTTGTTGTATGTAGTGAAAATATATTCGTTTAGTGAGTGATGAAATGTCAACATTTTTAAAGTCCATCTTCAAGAATACGAGAACGTTACTAAAAAGTAGAGGTACGTGCGACAAAATCTTTCATTCAATCATACAATATGTATAGGCAGGCACCTAACTGCCGTATTCGAACTTCAAGATATTCACAAGATCCATTCTAGATACGTTATAGTTTAGATTTCAGCTAGTTCTCTTTTGCAGCGCAATTCGGGCAACCAATGTCACTTTTACGATAGATCGTGTTAGATATCTATTAGATGTGAATTAGATCTCTAAGTAATATCTTCTGGAAATCGTTCAAGAGTATCTCCAGAATCGCGGAAATGTCAAATTTGACAGGTTAGATCTTAAACATATCGTTATCGTATCTTGGCGATGTCTAAAAGATATCTAATAGATGTCTATTACAAAATCCGAATCGGGCCCTAAGGCACCCTAGGTAATAAAAGAAATCAAGATAATCCAACATGAAGCTAAGAATAAAAAGTGGGCTTCCTAATTATTAGTCTAGGGCTCGCGGTCGTGTCCGTGATTCGTGAACCCGTAGCCGTGCGCCCGGTTTCGTGAATCACGGCAACGGTTTTCTGGTCCGTTCCGCACGTGACATTCGGTTACGTGAAATTAGGGTACGTGAATCCGTGTAGATCCGTGTAGGCGTGATCACGGCTTCACGTATCTTAAGAACACGCCGGTTCGGTCCGCCCGCGAGTCCCGCGACGTTGAGTGAAGATACGATGCGGTCTCTAAGAGCAACGAATAAAAATCTATCGTGAGTTTTTTATTCATACCTCTAATTCCGTTTCATTACTTTTGAATTAAAATTTATTTCCAATAGTACGGCCTTTTAAATATTAATCAGTAATAAATTAACTAAAATTAAAAAACCCGGTAGGTTGGCTTAGCTTGTTAGTCATACAATAAAACACTCTAACAATAATATGTCATTATTACCTTCAATCTAGAAATAAACAGTACTCTTTAATGTGCCGAAAGTTCGAAACTGATAAGAACTGCAGCTGCGTACTTTTTTTTCCGTGGCCCCGTACATGTGTTTTTGTTGAATTTGTTTACCTGTATTACCTTTATCATACCTACCGAAGATTTGCAGAAATTTACCCTTTTGTTTCTTTGAATTAGGATTGCCTTGTTTATATTTAGGCTACGTTATATTCTTTGATAGTAGCAAGCTTTTACAAGTATGTTTCATTCATTTAATTAATACTTAACAGAAAAAATGTCTTCTCTTGATTTAATAATAACAACCAGTAGCATAGCGTTGCTTAAGTTCATAATTATAATGATACTTACTAGGGAGTTTTACACCTTATATTTATATTAGTGCAATGCAACGGGCAGGTCGCTAGTTTTGACTAAAATCAATAGCTGATTATACAGAAAACAGAATAACCCCATAAATTATTTAGATATAACCATTATATTCAAATCGATGCAAAAAATGCAATTTAAGTTTAATTCACACGTAAATGTTTGTCCGACGAACGTCCCGTATTCAATATACTAAGTGGTAACTCAATTCAATAATACTTAGTCCTTATTTATTTTTGTCCCGGGCGTGTCGAACCTACTAGACGTGCGATAAGTAAGTATCCAACGGAACCGAGCCCGAAGCTCCGCACACGAACGCAGGTACGTGCTACGTTATCATGGCGTGTCACGGCGTGTCACGTGAATCCGGACGCGAACGCAGGTACGAGGTACGTACCTTGCCGTGTTCGTGAAATTCGTGATCTTAGTACCGCCGGGCTTAAGAACCCGTAGCTACGGATCGGCGTGTATCACGGATATCAGGAGCCCTAAAGGTAATAATTTATTACCTACATGCAATTAGTACTTTGAAATTGCACGGTGACACCCATATCTTTACTTTTGACCTTCGATTTAGATTCAAGATATAAAAACCGGCCAAGTGCGAGTCGGACTCGCGCACGGAGGGTTCCGCACCATCAACAAAAAATAGAGCAAAACAAGCAAAAAAACGGTCACCCATCCAAGTACTGACCCCGCCCGACGTTGCTTAACTTCGGTCAAAAATCACGTTTGTTGTATGGGAGCCCCACTTAAATCTTTATTTTATTCTGTTTTTAGTATTTGTTGTTATAGCGGCAACAGAAATAAATCATCTGTGAAAATTTCAACTGTTTAGCTATCACGGTTCGTCAGATACAGCCTGGTGACAGACAGACGGACGGACGGACGGACAGACAGCGGAGTCTTAGTAATAGGGTCCCGTTTTTACCCTTTGGGTACGGAACCCTAAAAATGACCTGTAGACGACCGCAAACGAAATTTTTGAAATAATATGTTTGTTTCTTGCGAAAATAGCACGGTCACTTTGCCCGTACCTACTCAAATAGCCTAATCTCAAATAGCTTAATCTCAAATAAGTTGGTAGGTTTCCCATAAATGTATTGACAGTGTAATGTCATTATGTCAATGTCCTTAGGCCCGAGATACACTTGAAAGTTTAAAAAAAATGCAATTTAAATTTTAAACTGTTTATTTTTTTAATAGAATATTACATTACAATTACTTAGTACTAATCTTACATTTTTAAGATTATACCTTCTGGCATTAAGTTCGCCTTTTGTATATTTTTTTACTGTGCAATAAAGTTTAAATAAATAAATAAATAAATTATATGAACTAAGGGACATGGGGAGCAACCCCTATGAAATTATTGAATTACCATTAAATATTTTACATGCTACTGAGGGCCTGATTCGGATTTTGTAATAGACATCTAATAGATATCTTTTAGACATCGCCAAGATACGATAACGAATTGTTTAAGATCTAACCTGTCAAATTTGACATTTCCGCGATTCTGGAGATACTCTTGAATGCTTTCCACAAGATATTACTTAGAGATCTAATTCACATCTAATAGATATCTAACACGATCTATCGTAAAAGTGACATTGGTTGCCCGAATTGCGCTGCAAAAGAGAACTAGTTGAAATCTAAACTATAACGTATCTAGAATGGATCTAGTAGGTACGTGTCGTCTCTTGTGAATATCTTGAAGTTCGAATACGGCAGTGAGTCTTTTTACATTTATCTCTATCAATGCCTTTAACAATAGCCTTAATAGTACTAGGTTTCTTATTTATGTTTTCAATTACATCACTGGGAAAGCTGTTTAGAACTTTAGGGATACAAGAGGACCAAATTCTATTACCATATTCATTATTATGTTTAGTAGTAGTAGTAGTTTTACTTACGTAAGTAGGGACAAAGTTATTTGTTAGAATGAGGTAACGATAATCATCTCTCATTCTGTAGTATAGCTGTGTATATACGGAATGAGAGATACTTATGTAAGGAAAATTTACAAGTGTACCTATATCGGGCCTTAAATTGATTTCTAAGTGACTCTCTATGGTTCATTTAACCTATCGCGCGAATAGACTAGTAATTATTGGAATTATGATAGCGAATAATTAACGTCTATGTATTAATCAAAAATACTGAGGACTAGATTTGCCTTTAACGAGTGGCCCGTGCGAGTTATTGCCACCATCATAAGACTAAAAAACAAATGAGAGTAACGAACTCTTAGCCAGCTGGCAAAACACTTAGCAAATGTATTCCAAATTAGGGTGTCATCAAACTCTCAGGTCCACGGGAGGCGGTATCGTTGTTCAAAGGAGGAAAGTGATTGATGTCTAAGGGTGTAGATAATATTGATGGCAAGTCGTCCTTTCAACATGTTAATCATCTCCTTCGAAACATGCGACGTAGACAAATTTAATTAAACAAGCTTTAACACCGTCTTGGATCCCTTTTGTTATTATTAGTATGGCTTACGTGTTGTCACGGAATATACGGACGGGTGCTTACGCATGTTTTACTTAGTAAATTGGATATTAAATATGATTTCGTAAATTATTATACAAAATGAATAAGTAAATTTAGCGAAACGTTGAAATAATTTCCTTAATTGGAATAAAACAGAATTTTGGTAAAAAGTGGTACTTAACTCTAAAACTTCCGAATTCCCGTGGTCGTGAAAATAGAAAAATATCGCTACATTTAATGATAGGTAAATGTGCCTACTGTAGCATAGAATAATGAATTTCCTTTTATTGATGACTGTAGGGACAGTTATAAAACTGGATAAACCTTAAATACTCGTACCTACTAATTAAAACTTATTACGTTATCTGGATTATTTACATACATATATATATATATATATATACACTTCTAAATTAGGAATCCCTGAGTTAATAGGTAAATCGATATTTTATATAACTACAAATTATCAATTTAATACATTTATGGCGGCATTCTAAAGTAATAAACATCCGTATTGAACCAAAGTTGGAAGTCGGTTACACTTAAGTAAGATACGTACCTAATTGAGGTAATTGATTGCCAAATAGTAAAGCCTTTTCATCTTCTATAATGAGATGAAGTTGAATTCGATGACTTCGCAGCCTTTCAGTTCAGTGGACTGAAGGCAAACATTTTAAGCCTAGTTCGGTGCTTCCACTTCATTTTGTGCGGCTGAGCCGAACTAGTGATGTACCGTTACGGTAGTACTATTAGTTATTCTGTGGTACCGTTACTGGGAACCATGCTCCCCGTATTCGTTTAATAACAAATTTCAACAGACTTATATCGACCGGGATATGAACCGTGATTACCTTTTGTATTGTTTTCGAGCTCCCGATATTTCGACGCAGTTATATAGGTGAACCAGGATTTATTGAGGGTGCGCCATGTTGCGGAATTTCACTGGAACTAATTTTTTCATACTACACTGAATTGTCACCCTATACATGAGAATAACAGCGCCCTCTTGACAATTATCATATATTACTGGTCAGGCTATACATGCATCTTGTTCACGGGCAACTGAAGATAGCGGGTGGGTGTCAAAGTTGTGTATACCGCTCGGTATACCCTCATTCGTGCGCGTCGGCTACGTTCGCTTACACGCGTTAGGTAATCACGGTTCATAACCCGGTCGATATAAGCCTTGTGAAACGAACCGTGAATCATTCAAAACTGTTATAACAAATTTCAAGGCAAAATAGTTTTTTTTTTAATACCACATCGGTGGCAAACAAGCATACGGGCCGCCTGATGGTAAGCAGTCACCGTAGCCTATGGACGCCTGCAACTCCAGAGGTGTTACATGCGCGTTGCCGACCTTTTTAAAAACCTGTACACTCCTTTTTTGAAGAACCCCATACTGTAGACCCTCGGGAAAACCTCGGAAGGGAGCTCATTCCACAGCCGGAGCGTCCGCAGGAGGAAATTCCTCTTAAACCGCACAGTACGCGACCATTTAAGTTCTAGGGTGTGTGGATGAACACCCTGCCGATGGCGAGTATAAAGTATATATCGTAAACCTAAAAGAAGCTAAGATTTTGGGCCTAGTTCGGTGTTTTTATTAGTTTTTACTAGACCTGCCGGGCTAGCACATGATTGGCGCGACAGTATCTCGCGGCGATATAGACTACCTGTCCCTCTTTTATTAACACAGAAAAAGACGGGTAGTCTATCTCGCCGCGAGATACTGTCGCGCCAATCATGTGCTAGGGGTGCAGGGTGCAGGTATATCATGCCGATACGGGAAAGAAAAATAAGATTTAATTTCTTACCGAAGGGCGCCAATTACTTAGCCTTCGTTGTATTAAACATTAGAAAATGAATTTTACCACAACATAATCTACATTTCTTTTTTCAACAAATGAACATTTAGCTCCATAATGTGAAAAAATAGATGAAGTCAATACTGGATTCACTGATTTTCATGCATTCCATCATTTGTGCTTACCTTTATTATGCTATTGATATATATACTTACCGAAATAATAGCGCAATTTATTTTTTACATACTTTTAAAGGTGAAAGGTATTTTTTGTCTCTGTGATTGGAAACGGAAATGCATTTTTAAATATTTTCACATCACATCACTAGGCCGAGGCGGGCTAAAGTGTCTTGGGGCCAGAGTTTATTTTCGCCAAATGCTCTGCAAAGGCAAAATACTTTGTTTTTTTTTTTCGTCTGCGCTCGATTAGCTGTTTCCCTTTTACCGGGCACGTTCGGAAATAAATTTTATTGATGTAGATAGCGTTGAGTAAGTGTCTAATGATAATAAATAGGTAGGTTTAGATTTTACGAACTATTAAAAGTATTAAATCCAATACAAATTCATAACAGAAATTTGACGTTAATGCTGACACTTTACACGTACTTTTTGACAACTGCGCTCAATTAGCTGTTTCCCTTTTACCGGGCACGTTCGGAAATAAATTTTATTGATGTAGATGGTGTTGAGTAAGTGTCTAATGATAATAAATAGGTAGGTTTAGATTTTACGAACTATTAAAAGTATTAAATCCAATACAAATTCATAACAGAAATTTGACGTTAATGCTGACACTTTACACGTACTTTTTGACAAAGTCGGTGTAGATTTAAGTGGTATCCAGACAAGACAATTTTTCGCCAATCTGATGAAATTCTCCGATCGAATCAGCAGGTGCGGACACATAAATGCCAATTTTCATAGTAATTATCTATGGAATGAAAATTTCCTGATCAAATCGACTGATTTGATCAGTCCCGTGTGGATACCACTTTAGCTTAACGGATTCTGAATTTGTTTATCACACACGATTAAATAATTTAATTTAATGACGGACCAATTTTGACTTTTACAATACAAAGTAGGGCAGTGCTATCATAAACGTCAAATTTATATAAAAATATGTTATGATGACACTTCCACACATTGTTATCGCAAAGTCCGTGCAGAAATAGCTTGGTTTGATTCTGCTTTTAACTTACAATAGAAAACACCCTGGAAAGACAGACAGACAACAAAAATTCAATCAAGAGATACGAAACTTTACCTCTAATAAAATCAGATTAACGTCATTTAATTGTCTCTTTTTAAGGTTCTTTCATAAGTGTCTTCGCGGGTACTTTAAGCTGAAAAATGTTGAAAATAGTCGAAGACTTGCAACATTGTTCAACATAGATGACGCTAACCTTGTCCCAATTACCGAGAAAGCTCCGCTTCTTACTTAAAGCTCTTGCTGCTATTCTCGGTAAGTTTCAGCTCGTTGCATTTTACGGTCGGTGGATCTTGTTAAACCTGGATTTGAGATTAATATTCTTTTTACCACACCAGCTTGTAAAGGCTCTCTTTATTCGAACCACTCGCTACGCTCGAATTTTGGAATCTTTTGCTTGCTACAAGGAGTTGAACAACAACTTTGCCCCCCTTGTAAAAAAGTAACTATTGTAACATACAATTACAATTTAGTAGTTATCATAGAATAGACATAGACAGTTTTATTGTAGTCCCCGATCACGTAAAATGTAGGTATGGAATATATTCATTGTGTTACACGTCTTATCAAATCAAATCAAAATCAATTAAATATCATTTATGCAGTAGCACCTAGTGACATCTGCATCTGACTGAGCCACATAATCTCAGTACCTAGGTCTAGATCTATCTTATCTTTCATAGCTAATATGGTCTTGTTCAATTCAAGTTCATAAAATTAAAATAAGTCGTGAGTCTACGATATTTGGCGCACGCCAGCGAGATTCGCGATCGTTTCCAATTGACTTGGCGAGCAGGGCGGAAAAAACAATTATAAGAAAAAGCTTTCCCGATGATATTAAAACAAAAAGTTGTTAAAAGTTGCCACCGAGCTTATAAAACTTAACGTACCTACCTATTAAAATTTTATTGGTCGTTTTTATTCCATTTGCCAATTGAAAATACATAAAGTTAGGTAGGTACTTATATGTTATATAGTGTAAGTAGTGTAACTAATTTTCTAGGTACTAAAAATAGTAGTGCTATAGCATATCTCTTACAGATTTGGCTACATTAAATGAAGTTGTTTAATACTAGTATTGTCTATTTTGGAAAAGATATACCTCTAGAGGCAAAGTTGGCTAGTTTTTATGATATCATCTGACAAAATTTAAATCGGGACGCGATGCGGAAATTAAAAAAAACGTAGTTTAAACGTAGTTCTAGACTTTAGGTTATCGTCACGCAGCCATATTCGAACTTGAAGAAACGTCACTTTTGACACTTGTTTGACACTGACATATTCATTCCATATCGTTTCAATCTCTCTAGTATTTGACGTATCTTAAAGTTCGAATATGGCCGACGGTCTTACGGGCGTGTGCACGATACACAGGTTTTCGTCATTCATACGACAACCTACAACCGTTTGTACCTACTTACACAAAAATAAAAAAATAAAACCAAAATAAAATAACTTAATATATCTTTTTTAAAAAAAGGGAACCGCCTTCAAAAAACCAACCTACTGAAAAGCACAAAATAATTATTATATGGCATCCCTATACGTCTCCAGTCCCTATCCCGTCGTAAAGCAAATTTCTGCCAAAAAGTAATTAATACCTAATAATAAGAAAATTAATAACTATCCGGGTAATTACTTAGTTTTTGCAGTCGGTGCCAAACCAAAATTTTTGAGAACCGATATTTTAGACAACAAAGAACTGCACTTACTTGCATTATAAAGACATAGGTACTTAGTTTACTCGGTTTACTCATTAATTTAGTTCTTGTAGGTACTAGGTACTTACTCGTATTTTTTTGCTGATTGGTAGTAAAGAATGTTTTTGTTGGTTTGGCACCGCCTTCAAAAACTAAGTAATTACCCGGATAATTATTAATTTTCTTATTATTAGGTATTAATTACTTTTTGGCAGAAATTTGCTTTACGACGGGATAGGGACTGGAGACGTATAGGGATGCCATATAATAATTATTTTGTGCTTTTCAGTGGGTTGGTTTTTTGAAGGCGGTTCCCTTTTTTTAAAAAAGATATATTAAGTTATTTTATTTTGGTTTTATTTTTTTATTTTTTTATTTTTTTTTATTTATTTTATTTTTTACTTTTTAGTGATAGGTAGGTACTTCATTTATTTTAGGTTTTGGGCTAAAATATACTAGCTTGTTAGGTTATCTATTTAGTTTTAGTGTAATTTAGTATTAAGTTAATTTGGTTTGGTTTACTAGATGTGACGGATGACCTAAATAGCGTGGGCCTATGTTGCACCAACCCTGAGTTCCATTAGGTGAGCCAGGGTTCAGCATCAGCTCTATTTTGGGTACTGCTCTCCCAAGTGCTCATCAAGATGTGACGGATGACCGAAGTAACGTGGGCCTATGTTGCACCAAACCTGAGTTCCACTAGGTACAGCCAGGGTTCAGCATCAGCTCTATCTTGGGCACTGCTCTCCCAAGTGCTCATCAAGATGTGACGGATGACTAAAATAGCGTGGGCCTATGTTGCACCAAACCTGAGTTCCACTAGGTACAGCCAGGGTTCAGCATAAGCTCTAACTTGGGTACTGCTCTCCCAAGTGCTCATCAAGATGTGACGGATGACCAAAGTAGCGTGGGCCTATGTTGCACCAAACCTGAGTTCCACTAGGTACATCCAGGGTTCAGCATCAGCTTTATCTTGGGTACTGCTCTCTCAAGTGCTGATCAAGATGTGACGGATGACCAAAATAGCGTGGGAATATGTTGCACCAAACCTGAGTTCCACTAGGTACAGCCAGGGTTCAGCATCAGCCCTATCTTGGGCACTGCTCTCCCAAGTGCTCATCAAGATGTGACGGATGACCAAAATAGCGTGGGCCTATGTTGCACCAAACCTGAGTTCCACTAGGTAGAGCCAGGGTTCAGCATCAGCTCTAACTTGGGTACTGCTCTCCCAAGTGCTCATCAAGATGTGACGGATGACCAAAGTAGCGTGGGCCTATGTTGCACCAAACCTGAGTTCCACTAGGTACATCCAGGGTTCAGCATCAGCTCTATCTTGGGTACTGCTCTCTCAAGTGCTGATCAAGATGTGACGGATGACCAAAATAGCGTGGGAATATGTTGCACCAAACCTGAGTTCCACTAGGTACAGCCAGGGTTCAGCATCAGCCCTATCTTGGGCACTGCTCTCCCAAGTGCTCATCAAGATGTGACGGATGACCAAAGTAGCGTGGGCCTATGTTGCACCAAACCTGAGTTCCACTAGGTACATCCAGGGTTCAGCATCAGCTCTATCTTGGGTACTGCTCTCTCAAGTGCTGATCAAGATGTGACGGATGACCAAAATAGCGTGGGAATATGTTGCACCAAACCTGAGTTCCACTAGGTACAGCCAGGGTTCAGCATCAGCTCTATCTTGGGCACTGCTCTCCCAAGTGCTCATCAAGATGTGACGGATGACCAAAATAGCGTGGGCCTATGTTTCACCAAACCTGAGTTCCACTAGGTATAGCCAGAGTTCAGCATCAGCTCTATCTTGGGTACTGCTCTCCCAAGTGCTTATCAAGATGTGACGGATGACCAAAATAGCGTGGGCCTATGTTGCACCAAACCTGAGTTCCACTAGGTACAGCCATGGTTCAGCATCAGCTCTATCTTGGGTACTGCTCTCCCAAGTGCTGATCAAGATGTGACGGATGATCAAAATAGCGTGGGCCTATGTTGCACCAAACCTGAGTTCCACTAGGTACAGCCAGGGTTCAGCATCAGCTCTATCTTGGGCACTGCTCTCCCAAGTGCTCATCAAGATGTGACGGCTGACCAAAATAGCGTGGGCCTATGTTGCACCAAACCTGAGATCCACTAGGCACATCCTGAGTTCCACTAGGTACATCCAGGGTACAGCATCAGCTCTATCTTGGGTACTGCTCTCTCAAGTGCTGATCAAGATGTGACGGATGACCAAAATAGCGTGGGAATATGTTGCACCAAACCTGAGTTCCACTAGGTACAGCCAGGGTTCAGCATCAGCTCTATCTTGGGCACTGCTCTCCCAAGTGCTCATCAAGATGTGACGGATGACCAAAATAGCGTGGGCCTATGTTTCACCAAACCTGAGTTCCACTAGGTATAGCCAGAGTTCAGCATCAGCTCTATCTTGGGTACTGCTCTCCCAAGTGCTTATCAAGATGTGACGGATGACCAAAATAGCGTGGGCCTATGTTGCACCAAACCTGAGTTCCACTAGGTACAGCCATGGTTCAGCATCAGCTCTATCTTGGGTACTGCTCTCCCAAGTGCTGATCAAGATGTGACGGATGATCAAAATAGCGTGGGCCTATGTTGCACCAAACCTGAGTTCCACTAGGTACAGCCAGGGTTCAGCATCAGCTCTATCTTGGGCACTGCTCTCCCAAGTGCTCATCAAGATGTGACGGGTGACCAAAATAGCGTGGGCCTATGTTGCACCAAACCTGAGATCCACTAGGCACATCCTGAGTTCCACTAGGTACATCCAGGGTACAGCATCAGCTCTATCTTGGGTACTGCTCTCCCAAGTGCTCATCAAGGCGTGTCGGATGACCAAAACAGCGTCTACCTATGTTGCACCAAACCTGAGTTCCACTAGGTACATCCAGGGTTCAGCATCAGCTCAGATCTATGTATACTAAAACCTTCTCCAGAATGTAACAAACACTTTTCTGAAAACCGCATCAAAATCGGTTCAGCCAAACGCGAGATAATCGCGAACAAATATACATACATACATACATACGGGTCAAACTGAGAACCTCCTTTTTTTTTTGAAGGCGGTTAATGAAAAGGGCCCAGCGTGTACCCCAAAATCCGAATAAACACCCTGCACCCCACCATAAAGGGCATGTTTGAGAAAAAGCATGAACGATTTCTTTGTTCAAGTCGATTCGTTTGTCTTTTGCGTTTTGCCGACTAGGGTATCATTAAGTGCGCTTGTTAGCTTTCCCTTTTTACAACTTTTACAATTCTTATATTTATCGCCGAGCTTACTTTCTTATTTAACCCTTTACCAGGCTGACATTTCAAAAATGGCAATCGAATGTCACATGTTTGAAGTGCCGTATGTGGGAAATATTTACACAAAAATACCTACTACGCGCATTAATTTTACATAATACGTACTAACTATTTAAGGGGACGGTATATGACGTTTTCGATTTAGACCTCACTTTGTGCAATCAATTTGTTCAATGAATGATTAATAACTGCATTAAATTATACGCAAATCTGTTCACGAAGAAGCCGTGTACCGGCTCTTCACGCCATATTTTTTTTTATTTCCTGTAATTCTCTACAAATCGACACTAAAAGTGTCCAAAAATCAAAATATGGAGTTCCGTTTGAGCAAGACGCATTACAGTTTTGTCTTTGACAGTAATTGAGTTGTTGTGGGATTTTGAAGGCTAGATAACTAAACTACCAGATTATTATCTACTTATATTTTTACTCACAAATACAACACAGAAATTCAATCCCAAATGTAAACTTTCGTATAATTTCCATACATTGACGACATCACTCAAAACTCTTCTTCGAGTCAGATGGCCGTTGGCCTTGCATCGAAGCAGACGTGTACATCGTCATAGCTCGTTTTTGACATTAATAAAGACATTTCATCATATACACATACGAAAATGTATACCAGTAGATAAATTGTATTTCATAAAATAGGGTAAATAAATATAATCACGTCGAGCTCCAGTCAAATTTTAAATGTGAGTTGTTGTTATTTACGGGTCGTAACGGTCGAAAACAGCAGTAAATTATCCTAAAACAATACGATTACAATCGAATTTAAGTAACTTGTTCCTTCAAAACCCGCTTAAAATGAAAAAAGTTTAAAGACTCGTTTTACTGATTGGGATTGATTTTCATTATGCTGGTATCAATTTTGCGTCATTATAAAAATGTATATGACTTCTGTACGTCAATGACTTTTGATGTCAATTAATTGTAATCTTGTATTTATGTTAGAGAATATTATATGTTCATTTAAATATTACTCATCTATTAATACGAAGCGTAATTCGTTTAATACCTAAAGACTTGCAGTGTCTACACCTACTTTGTTGACGTTCGTTCCATCTATGTATGCGATTACGTAACGTGCTGTTCTGATAATCTTCAAGAATCAAGATAATTAATAACGGCAAGACCAGCATTTAGTACCAGCGAGTTTTGCGGATTTGGAGACCGAGATGAAGCTTACAGGCCAATATCGCTGCGGCCTGGCCTGATTATTGTTATGTGTATAAATCGAATGTTATATTAATTTACTATAAAAAACAATGTTTTATTTCAATGACATTCTGTGCGTAGAGGTATGTATGTTTCGGTGATTATAAGAATTATGTCCACACAATAATCGTGCAAAGCAGAGACTGCATTATTTCTTTACGGTATAAGCGGTAAGGAAAAACTCATTGGTATCCTGGCTCGTACCAATGAGTTTTTCGGAACTTATGTACGAAATATCATTTGATATTTACCACTAGCTTTTCGGTGAAGGAGGAAACATCGTGAGGAAACCTGCATACTCGTAGTGCATACATTTGCGAAGAAATTCAAAGCTGTGTGTGAAGTCCCCAATCCGCATTGGGCTAGCGTTGAGATTATTGTCTATACAGGGTGGTCCAAACCGTGACGTCCAAAAATCGTGGGCTATCATAATGTACCCCATATGTATGTTAGCCGATTTTTCGTAGTTTTCAAGTTATGATTTTTTAAGCTTTTAACTTTTCCTATGTAGGTAATATTCTCCGACCGTCCTTAGTCTGGGACCGGTCTGAAAACCAGCGCCGGGCACCTAGGCCCGGCACACGCTGAGACTGGAACCCTGTGCCTAATACAAAGATCTTCTCACTTTTGTTTTGTATATGATAACAACTGTTTTATTTTATTATGTAAGTAATTCTAACTCTATTTTATGTTCATGTATGTGGCAATAAACAATTCTTATTCTTATTCTATTCTTATTCTTATTCCTATGAAATTCCGGGGTTCCCATACAGAGTGGCTGAAAAATAACTGCATTCCGTTGCCAGGGAGGTGTTGGGATTATACTGAGCAACTTTTATTATGGGACCAACCCCGAAATCGCGAAAAAAAAATTGGCTTTTTATACATTTTGGCTAGTCCATTTTCTATGGAAGGGTAATTTTTTTTCGCGGTTTCGGGGTTGGCCCCATTGTAAAAGTTGCTCAGTATAATCCCAAAACCTCCCTGGCAACGGAAATGTAGTTATTTTTTAGCCACTCTGTATGGGAACCCCGGAATTTCATATGAAAAGTTAAAAGTAAAAAAAAATCATAACTCGATAACTACGAAAAATCGGCTAACATACATGGGGTATATTCTGATAGCCCACGACGTGAGGAATCTAAAAAAAAATTTTTGGACGTCAAGGTTTGGACCACCCTGTATATAGGCTGAATTATTATTATTATTTATAGGCGGTACGGTACCGTTATTATTTATCAATACCGCTTCGTTTTGAAGGTACTATACCTGTTGAAATATAAAGTACGGTACCGGTATAAAATTGCAGCAGGTACAACAATTTTTTATAGGTGTACAGTCAGCTGCAGAGAAAAGGTACCACCCCTGCATACAATCTTCTATGCAGGGGTGACCTGCAGCTGACTGTACCTAAACCATCACTGACCGAGCGTAGGCGAAGGTCTCCGTTTCAGCTTGGGCAAAAATACTTTCGTTTGTTCGAATGTTCTCCTTTGCATATCACATTTCTCAAATATCTCGAGAAAATTTGTAAGCAGGTTCGGTAGTTGGATATAATTACTCGGTTTCTTTTTTTTTTATAAGTTCTAATAGGCAGAGATTGGCATAAAGGACTTAAGCGACAGTAGGGTCTGTGGTACTTAAGACCATTGTGATTATTCGTAGTGTCCGACCGAAGATTCGGTTTCGGTTTCGGTTTCGGCCATAAAATCATGTTTCGGCCGTAGTTTCGGTTTCGGCCAAAAAACGGCCGAATCTTTCGGCCTGGCCGAAACATACGAAATAGTACTTCGTATTATGAAACTAAACTATGTGACAAAGACCAAAAGTTGGCGAGCAAGTAGGACAACAATATTTATATATACAGAAATTTGTGTTTCGGTCGGACAATAATTATTAGGTACTTACTGATTACGCTGCGCCGCGTGGAACGTGAGGTGCGTTGGGGTAAGTACATACAAATCATTCAAGAAAAAAATCCCTTTTAAGATCACTCGTGTGTCTGCCCCTAATAGACTAATTCAATTGAAATTTGGTACACATTTTTCACATATGACAAAGAGTCGGTGATCCAAAGATGGACTAGTAACGTAAATAAATAAACTTTTAACTTTGCGGCCATTTTTTTGTATCGTGTGATATATCAGATATTAAATTGTAAGATATTTACTAATAATAAGCATTGGTCACGTAAATTATTTTTAGTCTTTTTTTGCAAGTATGAATGATATAGAACATTATTTCAATTATTTTTAAAATTAAGCCTATCCAAAGGCGACTTGGAAGATGTGTCATGGGGATCTATATTCGTTGGGTGAAAAACAAGTTTTTTTGTCTAATTATCGTTTAAAACACAATCGATCTGCAATAACGCGGGCACATAAAACAAAAAACTTCTTTTTTCACTCATAAAACTCCTTAAACCTAATAAGAGCTAAACAAAAACAAGTGCGAGTCGGACTCGCATTCTAAGGGTTCCGTATATTAAGTCCGTCTCACGCTTGACTGCACATTTCTTATAGATTTTCCTGACATATATAGGTAAAGAACTACTTTGTGTATTTTTTTCAAAATTTTAGATCCAGTTGTTTCGGAGAAAGTGGGCGGAGAATGATCATTTTTTGCCTATTTTCATGAATAACTGCTGAACTTTAATCCTAAAATTATAAAAAAAGTTATGTTTGAGATTCTTACAATGAGCTCTTTTATTTGATATGTAACACTATATAGTTTAAAAAACATATTTTTTAATTTTTTCATTTACCCCCCCCAAAAATGGCTACCGTATTTCAAATTCTCTAAAATACATTTTATTTACGTTACACGTCCATCTTTGGGTCACAAATTTACATTTGTGTGCCAAATTTACATATGTGTGCCAAATTTCAACTGAATTGGTCCAGTAGTTTCGGAGAAAATAGACTGTGACAGACGGACGGACAGACAGACAGACGCACGAAGAATTATATGTATATGCACTTATCCCAACGCACCTCTCGTTCTACGCTGCGCGGGGTTCATTGCCGCTCCTACCGCCGTAAGTGTAAGTACAACTACATCATCAAGGCTACGATCGAAGATAATCAGTTCAGCACTGAAATAATAGCGGTGGAATGCCAGTATAATATTTAATTATTTATTTTAATTTTATAAATTTAATAGCAAAATAAATAGCGAATATAGGATACTCGTACAAGTAAATCTGTAAAGATCTTAGGGGTACATCAGCCGACATATATTATTAAATTTTATTTTGTCGGCCTTAATTAAATTTCCACCCTGCCGAAACTTTATTTATTTAAATTTTTAATTGAATTGATTTTTCGCCTTATGAATAACCGTATAGAGTAGTAAATAACATTTTACATCTGACTTAATGACATCTGGGTTTATTCGGTTTAACTTTACAAAACGCGTATCTCGACAAAGCCATAATATGCAGAAAATAGTTAACAATCAAATGAATTAAATTAGAATTTAAATACGTCACGTGTGACATGAACAGACAAGGAGAGCAAGATTTAATGTATTGTTTCTCTTTCTTCTTTCAATGGAACGTTTTTACAGTTTCTGTTCCTCAAAAGAGGTCAGTGGTTAACACTAAACTCAAAACGCAATCTTAAAAAAACTTGATGGGTCAATGACCTGTCCCAGTAAAGTGAGGTAGTGTGCGTGAAGTGCGCTTGTGTGTGAAATGGGGTAAATTGACAGAATCTGAAAATTTACCCACCTCTACCGTCACCTTAAGTAATTCGGTAAGGTTTAATATTGGTCAAATTGCATTTTAATTAAAAAGAAAAGGAGGTTTTGATCGGTAATAGTTTGATCGTGGCAACAGGCTTATAAAGTCGGCATTTATTTACTGACATTTTCCATTTACCTAAATTGGTACTTTTAGTTGCCAGAAAGTTGGTTTGCTTGTCCATTCAGTAAAGTGGTTTTATATTCAGAAAAAATGAGCACAAGGTTTCTAAGCTTCTAAGAACATGTTCCTACAGTCACAGCTAGGGAATATAGGTAAACCGGTTTATCATTTTAAGGAATTTCTGTTAATAACTGGTTTTTTCATACAATTAAAAACCGGTATACATTCCCTAGTCAGTACTATCATGCATGAGGCCGTACAAACTATCATAAAAATAAACGCCATTAGAACATGTGTTAATACGCCATGCCATATGGAGATATATTCACACAGCCAATATCAAGAGTTATATTTTCCATTCCATTTTCCTCAATGCCGAGTTCCTGAAATTCCCACAATGAAAGAAAAAAGTTATTTCGCATAAAAACTCTTTGTAAGATGTCTAATACCTAAGCATAATTATATATTGGTACCTACCTAAGTATCAAAATGTACGTGTGCTGTAACTTATAACATTTTATACATTTCTTATAATTATGTATTATTATAATATTTTTATTTACAAAAAATTACACTAAGTAAGAGCCAGTCTGGTCGAAATGCGCCCAAGCGATCAAGGTACCTAATTTTGAAATAAATATACACAGTATGACTAAAACAAGTCTTAGTTTAGAATAAATATTGGGTCCATAGTTACTTATTACCAGATAAATTGCGAAAAAATGGGGGAAAAGTTTCGGTCAGTCCTGCAAATGACATGGGGCCCGTTTGGGGACCGGCGACGTCTATTTTTTATACTCAATTAAGTAGTTAAATATCTGAGTAGGAAAGAAAGCGAGGGGACAGATGTATTTACGAGTAAGTAACACTAGCCGTGAGTACAGTCGTTGTCAAAGTTATGTTTGCACTTTTCGCCTAATTACAAAGGTGTAAAACCATGTAAAACTGTACCTACCTATACATGTTTGATGACGACTGTACATATTTGTAGAAAATTGCACAAAATAATAAAAGTAAATATTAAGTAACTAACAGAGATTATTCTTCTTTACTAGACGAATACATAGATTTAATTGAAATCGCAATAGATATCCAAGTATTAAACTGCTGATATCTATCTACGGTGGATATTTGATTTTATTAACCTTGGAAGATAGTAAGACAGCTGTTTAAACTATGACGCTCCGTCTTTAATGAATTGCAAACTCAGTTAAATTCTAGAAGCTTGTACAACTGCTATTTCAATATAACTTCTCTAACAACTCTATACTTACCTAAAAGTTTATGTATCTAATTGTTGGTTTATCAAATCTAGCGCAAATAAAGGGAATAAGTAAACAAATGAAAGGATAATAATGATAAATAACTAGTGAACGGTATTTGTCATTTGTATAATTATTATTTTTATTTGGTTATTTTCCGGCTCTGTTAGAATATAAGGTCGATAATGAAACGAATGAATGCTCTTTTGGCATTGAAGCCAATATAATACTTTTGATACCTATTTACCTACTCGTATTTTTATTATGCCCCAGGTTAAATGCAGGTTAAAACTCTAAAATTACACAGACGACACCAGTTAATCAAAGGCAAACCACAAAACAGCCTGCCATAGCGGGCTCATAAAATTAATGTGAATTATTAATTACAAGGCAAACAATTATTCCCACCCCTTAATTTGGAGGCCACGGTGGCAGTTTCAAATTATTGCGCTAAATACGCAGTCCAATTTATCTTGAATCTCGTCAGGATCGGTGAAATTTAAATTAAAATGTAAATGTTGGCGAGTTGGGCGCCCTACTAATTGCAATCCGAGCCCGTTGTCAAAGTTGTCCCGTTTGTGGTCGGCAAAGGAATTGCCGCGACGATTAACCAAATTATACTTTTCAATTGTTCGTATACAGAACAATTGAAAATAGGCGCATAAATAATACGTCGACAAGGAATTGAACGCTGAAGAAGAAAGTTGACAAAATGTCATTACTGTTATTGTATGTATTATCTTCAAAATAATCTCTGGTTTAGCTTCGATACACAAACGCAATCGTTTGTTAAAATTATCAACAATATGCCACAGTATATATTTTTTTAAAGTATTTTTGAGACAGCCTGTATATCCGACATAAAACAATGGTCTCATATTGTCTACCTTACTTTATTTTTTATAACCTACATTGCGTCCCATTGCTGGGCAATGGCCTCCCCTTTTTATATCGAATATAAAACGATTGCGTCAAAAACTCTGAGGGGTTAGTGTAAGGCCTGAGTGGACGCTCGAAGCGGAGCGTCCGGCGGGGCGTGCAGCGTGGCGTCGGGCTCACAAGTGATTTGAGCAGCGTGCACTAAGGCCGCTCCTATACGCTTGCATTTGTTTGACATGCACGCTGCACGCCCCGCCCCGCTGCACGCCCAACTCTAGCGTCCACTCATGCCTTACACTTAGAGTAATTGGGCCACAGACATTCCCAAAAAAATGTGTGTATTTCCTGTCGACATAATAATATAATAAATGGATTTTAAAGCTTTATTTTCTTACTGGACCCTTATTGTATAGACATGACATGTTCAAACCTACTTCTTATAATCTGTATGATAGAAGCCTTTTGTTAAGTAAAATGTACCGAAATCGTCAACTTTAATAAAGCCCATTTTCCGGAATGTCCTTGACCCGATTATTCTAAGCTCTCAGAGGCAGGCATAGGTAAATAACTTGCAGGCACTATAGGAGCTCTGATTTCGGCGTCAACTCCTGAAACAATCCGAGCGGCAAATCCGTTTAATTGCCTCAAGTATTGCAAGCCTTTGAAATTGACGCTGCATAATTTACTTAAGAATCCGCAGCAAGCTCGGTTCTCCATACAAACGTAGTTGGGCGTTTTTTTTTTGTTGTCCCTTACACATTTTTTTCAAATTTGGGATTTTTTATGTTATTTTTACTTAGAATCACGAGCTCTTTCTATCCTAATAGGAGAAAAAAAGTGTCCTAAGGTTTTTATTTCCATTACGTCACCATTTTTCATAAACTTTGTATGGCGGTCGCGGAATGGAAAGATCGAAAAATGTATGGAAATTTTGGGACACCTTTTTTCTCCTATTAGGATAGAAAGAGCTCGTGATTCTGAGTAGAAATAATATAAAAAATCCCAACTTTGAAAAAAAAAGTGTAGGGGACAACAAAATAAAAACGCCCAGTTACAGTTACATTTTAAAACGACTAGCTAGATTGCTCGGAAACTTTGTATTTACAATAATATAAGGTCTATAATTAATGTAATTAATTAATGTAGCTGCAGATACCATAATAAAAAAAAAGCAAATTTAAGTTTTTAATACAAAACTTGTTTTTACTTTATTTCGTTTGTTTTATAAGCTGGAACTATATAAATTAATCACAGGCATACATATACCTCATGTTATTGTATGTGCAAAGTTTTATTATAATCCAACACGTACTCGTAGTTTTAAAATGAGAACGAAACTCCGTTTGTATGGGAAGGTGAAATTCGGCCGAGCTTGCTGCGGACTCTTAAAGCGGAGTCAGTAGGTGCAGGATTGCCAGCGTCTATTTCTTGCTTGATAGGTAGCTACAATTTTGAAATTAGGTACGGGAAGGAACGCATTTTTTTTTCTTTTTCGTAGTGATTATTTCTGAAAATATTCACTTTATCAAAAAATGGTCCTTTTTAGGGTTCCGTACCCAAAGGGTAAAAAACGGGACCCTATTACGAAGACTCCGCTGTCCATCCGTCCGTCCGTCCGTTCGTCTGTCACCAGGATGTATCTCATGAACCGCGATAGCTAGACAGTCACTGACTTAATATAAAAGAAATAGACACACAAAGCAGAACAAAAACGTCAAGAAATGTGGATCCCAATGATGTTTCGCACCATTTGCATTGATGATAAAAACGCTTACGTAAATTTTGAGTCAAGATAAATGTTTCGTACAGAAAAGAGCTTAATGTCGTAAGCATTAAGTGTCAAATTTGCATACATAAGTACCAACACTGTTAAAAAATTTAGTCCGATGGCACTAAACGTAACGTATTTACGTCAAGCAACGTCAAACGAGAATAATGAACGAATAGAGTCACTTTGGTACACTTGAATAGGTATTACTGTACAGAAAAACCAATTGAAGTAATAAATAAAACAAATTTAATTTAATCGGGAGTTTAAATAAAATTAATTCGTGGTTCAAATTCAAACAAATTAAATTTTTAATAAGTAAGTATACGTCTTTAAATACTAATTTCCTTGAAATAAATTCAACTTATTAAATAAAATAACTGTGTATTTTAGATCTACATTTACTCATCGCACGGGTGCACGGGGACATTTAGGTACTGATTGGATTTTTTTTTAAAGTCCATACTTTATAAAAAAAATCGGGTTGTTCCCACTAGTTACCACCAAGTTGATATCAGTGGTAACTACTAGGATTTTTTTTCCCACCTTTTACCACTGGTAACTACTGGGAAAAATAATTCCCACTATATAGTTACCACCAAAGCGAGTTGGTGGAAATAACCCAAAAAAATCCTGTGGTTGTCACTGTGTTCAGACAGGTTTAGCCTTTACAGTTAGTCGATATAAGCCCTTATTGGTTGTTGGAAACAGGGAAATGGGCCGATCACACAAGTGCCGTTTTGCTTTGTTTAAAACTGCATCACCCCTATCTCTTGCTATAATTAAATAGCAGTCCACTTTGCACGTCGCATAGGTTTTCTTGGAAATCTTGAATTTAAACATAATATTATTCCTTACGAATTCCATATAAAAATAAAAATAAATATTGACCTCACATCGACTCATTAGATTTTTGTTCCTTGACATCCCTTCTTTGGTACTAACAAATTAATTTATTCAAAACTATAAAATTACCACCAGATTACATAAATTATGTAATGCTATCCAAAGAACTAACCGAAAGAAATACATTCCATCCTTTTTCCTTGTTTTATCATTGTTATTTTTACATATTTTAACGGCACATTTCGTAATTGTTGACAACTTCACATTTGAGCGTTTCAAACAAGACTAAACGAAAAAGTAACGCGTGATCTGTTTCAACGTTACTTTTGTGGGGCCATTTTTTGCGGCTGATTGGGTATCCAGTTCTTTATTCTATATCAATGTAGACAGTTGAAATTTTCACAAATGATGTATCTCTGTTGCCGCTATAACAACAAATACTAAAAATAAAACAGAATAAATATTTAAGGGGGGCTCCCATACAACAAACACGATTCTTTGCTCTATTTTTTGTTGATGGTGCGGAACCCTCCGTGCGCGAGTCCGACTCGCACTTGGCCGGTTTTTTTTAAAGATCTATAAATCTATCGACATCCCACACCATAAGCCTTATAGGTTGAAGAGTGATTTATTTAAATACCCGTGCCAATTAAATTGCAGCTCTCTAGCACTAGTAACGATCAGTAAAACTAAGGCCGGACAGACGGACATGGCGAAACTATAAGCGTTCCTAATTGACTACGGAACCCTAAAAAGAGAAGAAGGAATGAAACAGTCCATTGATTTGATTTTTTGGGGATGAAATCTGACGAGTGACGAGTGCCGAATCCGAACCGCTATCTGACACTTTACAAACTCACTGCACCATACCTATAACTACATAGGCTGTTATTTTTATTGCGTACAGAGCAATTGCCTCAACAAAACCAGTAAGTGAAAATGTTGTATATACCGAGTAATACCGACCATATCCCGACCTATTTGTAGGTAAATACCGACGACCCTATTCTACCCTTAAGTGGCCATTTTCTATAACTAAACGCTTTATTATGTATTTTTGTTAAGATTGCCAACCTTATCATTAAATTCTTAAGCTAGCGTTAAAAAATGAACTCCCTATTTCTCTAAAATCTATGATCAATCATGCTTCCCCGCGTTTCAAAGTAACCCCAGTTTACAGTAACCTATACAAGTCACCTGCGGGTGTCTTGTTTATATTAATGAATTAAATAGCATGAATAAAACGTGTCCACGACGGACTCTGGCATGTGGACGTGCGATCTCCCTTGTGAAGCATTCTAGCATTCTGGGTTAACAGGTTGAGATACCCATTGCCCCATATGTGTGAAATCTACCAACAAAAACATAAATGTGAAATGAAAGCCAAGTTCAATATTAAGAATAAGTATGTGTCGTTGTTGACTTGCCGACAAAAAAATTGAGATCTATATGGATGCCAAGTTCTGTGCTGTGTAGAAAATCCTGTAATTATAAAGGATTTGTCTTGGCTAGTTTTTACGTATAGGCATATAGGTAATATATATTTATCTATGTTACTTTTTCAAAAATTTGGTTTGTTTTTAAAAACTAGCCAAGACAAATCCTTTATAATTTCAGGATTTTCTACACAGCACAGAACTTGGCATCCATATAGATCTCAATTCTTTTGTCGGCGAGTCAACAACGACACATACTTATTCTTAATATTGAACTTGGCTTTCATTTCACATTTATGTTTTTGTTGGGATATCATTACTTTTTGTACAGAAATTACTATAGTATTCATCATGAAAGCAGTTTGCCTAAGCTGAAAAGGAGACCCTCGCTAACGCGCGGTTAATTGTCAAAAAGTTTCAGTTTTCACATTTTTTTCTTTTGTATACGCCTAATAGTCTACCTTCATGCCAAATATCAAGTTTGTAAGTGATCTAGAAGTGGGTTAGGTTTTTGGTCTTATAAGTATTAATTATTTTTTAACCGACTTCCAAATCTCAAAGAAGGAGGTTATCAATCAATTCGGTTGTATGTTTTTTTTTATTTTTTTTATTTTTTTTTATGTTTGTTACTCCATATCTCCGTCATTACTGGACCGATTTTGAAAATTCTTTTTTTGATTGTATGTATATACATACAGATTGGTTCCGTTTTTGTCAAAACCCAGTTCTGATGATGGGATCCATGAGGAATCGAGGGAACTCCTCAAATCTTAAAGGCATACATATAGTGATTTTTGTGTTTTTATCAACAAATCAAGCATATACATTCAGAAACGTGACATTTGATGAAGTGGAACTGCTGATGATGATCAGAACAGAACTCTTCAAGGACGCATAGTTCACGTTTGGCGATTTGTCCTCTTCGTTATGTTTGTTAAGCAAGTTAAGTTTTTAAGCCACATTTTTGTCAAGCTCGAGTTCTGATGATGGGATCCATGAGGAATCGAGGGAACTCCTCAAATCTTAAAGGTGTGCGTATAGAGATTTTTGTATTTTCATCAGAAAATCAAGCGTTTTTATTAAAAACTGTCGCATTTGATGAAGTGGAACTGCTGATGATGATCAGAACAGAACTCTTCAACGACCCATAGTTCACGTTTGGCGATTTGTCCTCTTCGTTATGTTTGTTAAGCAAGTTTAGTTTTTAAGCCACATTTCTGTCAAGCTCGAGTTCTGATGATGAGATCCATAAGGAATCGAGGGAACTCCTCAAATCTTAAAGGCATACATATAGTGATTGTTGTGTTTTAATCAACAAATCAAGCATATACATTTAAAAAGTAACATTTGAGGAAGTGTAACTGCTGATGATGACCAGAACGAAACTCTTTAACGACGCATAGCTCGCGTTTGGCGATTTTTTCTTTTCGTTATGTTCGTTAAGCAAGTTAGGTTTTTAAGCCATATTTATGTCAAGCTGAAGTTCTGAACATGGGATCCATGAGAAATCGAGGGAACTCCTCAAATCTTAAAGGCACACGTATAGAATTTTCTGTATTTTCATCATAAAATAAAGCATTAACATTAAAAACTGTCGCATTTGATGAACTGGAACTGCTAATGATGATCAGAACAGAACTCTTCAACGACGCATAGTACATGTTTGGTGATTTCGAATTTAGACTTTGACTTGGACTGGGACCCGGACTCGGATCCAGATCCGGACTCGTACCCGGATCCGGTTCGGACCCGGACCCGGATCAGGACTGGGATTCGGACTCGGACCTGGACTAGACCCGGACTCGGACCCGGACTCGGACACAGACCCGGACCTTGACCCGGAAAACTACTATGATACCTAAACTAAATAAACCACTATGATTACCTACCATAAAATGTAGGTATAAAGTATGATGAGGCCAAACCCCTCCCGCTCAAACCCCCGTACACCGCACCGCATGCGCCGTTAAGTGGGTTAGGTTAGGTTTGAACTGCTATCCTCACAGAACCGAACAAAAGTGGGTTAGGTTAGGTTAGAACTGCGAGCCTTACAAAAACGAAATGCTTCCTTTTCTGCATAGCGCACCATCTACAATAATCTTTCACCGGGCCGCATAGAAGTCGGTTTTTTTTTCTTAAAAATTATTTTCCATCGAAAAATCAATAATTTCCAGTTTTTAGATTTTTCTCGCTATACGCACCTAATAGTCTACTTTCATGCCAAATATCAAGTTTCTGAGTCATCTAGAAGTGGGTTAGGTTTATGGTCTATAAGTATCAATTATTATTTTTTTCATCGAAATATCAATAATTTCTAGTTTTCAGATTTTTCCGTCTATATGCACCTAATAGTCTACCTTAATGCCAAATATCAAGTTTCTAAGTCATCTAGAAGTGGGTTAGGTTTTTGGTCTATAAGTATTAATTTTTTTTTTCCATCAAAATATCAATAATTTCCAGTTTTCAGATTTTTCCCTCTATATGCACCTAATATTCTATCTTTATGCCAAATATCAAGTTTCTAAGTCATCTAGAAGTGGGTTAGGGTTTTGGTCTATAAGTATTAATTTTTTTTCCATCGAAATATCAATAATTTCCAGTTTTCAGATTTTTCTCTCTATACGCACCTAATAGTCTACCTTGATGCCAAATATCAAGTTTCTAAGTCATCTAGAAGTGGGTTAGGTTTTTGGTCTATAAGTATTAATTATTATTTTTCCATCGTAATATCAATAATTTCCAGTTTTCAGATTTTCCCCTCTATATACACATAATAGTCTACTTTTGTGCCAAATTTCAAGTTTCTAGGTCATCTGGAAGTGGGTTAGGTTTTTGATCTATATGTCAGTCAGTCACAAAAATGCCGGTTTTTAAACGTTAATTTATCAATACCTGTTTGAGCTATGTTTATGAAATTTTGTATTTTGTACAAGCTAAGGGACTTGAATACATATGCCAAATTTCATGTATGTAGATTAAGTAGGTTTCAAGTTGTGAAGGGGTCAAAAGTAGCTCGAAATGGTTTGTGTAATATTACACACGGTTGCTGCGTCGCAAGTTCCTTTTTCTTTGAACTTGGCTGGACACGCTACCGCGTGTCTAGAGCACTATTAAGCCGGCAATGTATGCTGGCATACCTACTCGCCCTACTGAAATTGGTATGGTAATATATTTATACGCTTCTAAGACGCTGACAATAAAAGGTCGTTGGCTTGTAAAGATGTTTGTGAACTCGACAGTACCTATAATATAATAATAAAACAACGGGTTGCACTCCGGGAGTGCCGACAGAAGTGAAAACTCAATGACTAGTCCAAAATGTCTGCAGCACTATGTATAATTGACCCATCCCTTACTATTGAAACACTTTAGTTCCGAAATTGCTGGCCAGTCAGCTTAAATTTGTAGCGTTAATTGTTTAAAATTCGAATAGAAATTGTAAAGTTACCTTGCAGACCTCGCATCTAAATATATTTGGTCATGGTATTTTGAGTTTTATTCACCAGTATTAGAGTTCACTTTTATTAGCGATTTCATCAAGATGTAGCTTTATTGAATTATATTCGAGTGATATAAAGTTAGAATGTAACTGTGAGATCCTCGTATTTCCCTTTTCATGTAATGTCATTGAGTTTTTCTTTATTGATTTCAATGCCATCTAAATGAGTGGCCATCTAAACCTTACGGTCATGTGATCGCCTTACGCTGTCTCGAGTTTATCATTTTTTCCCCACCTGAAAAAGTGCCCAGCGCCGCTAAAGAAGTTTTCACTTCAATAATAATTCAGCCTATATCCGTCCCACTGCTGGGCAGAGACCTCCTCTCATGCGCGAGAGGACTTGGGCTATAGTCCCCACGGTGGGTACAGACAGACAGTACCTATATTGATATAAATGTTGTGCGTTCGATTTTACGAAATTTTAAGCAAACGTCCAAGGAATATCTACATTTTTATCGAAAATCGATATTGTTTAATGAGTTTGGGGCAATTTCTGAAGTCGTTAATATAATAATTTGTTTAATCTTCCGGGGTCGTCACGTTCGCAGTAATCTCCTAAATCATTAGTGACGTTTTATATTCGAGGCAGTCCCCCTACATTAAAGAAAATGGGCTGCGATGACGACCAGGGGGTGTTCATCGAAATTACTTGCCATCGGAAAGTAAACAAAATCAATTTATGTCGACACTAAACTGAACAATCTGAGGTTAAAATATTTGAGTCACTAATTAAAGCGAAGAGTCGTGCAATGTATGTATACACTCCACGACTCTTTTCTTTCCGAACAGACTCTAAATTACGTCACCACAGTTGCAAACCTCTTTAAAATATATGACATAGCTAATTTTCTATTTTGTAATTATGTCATTTCTCAAATCGATAATTGAAGTTACTACCAATTCAACATAGAGAATAACGATGCATAAATACAAAAATATTCCATGTTCGGAATCGAAGACTACAGTGAAATGTATTCATTGGAGAACAATCCGAGTTTTCCACAGAGCCCCCTATTCGGTGTTTTCTTTTTTTCTTTAATTGTCGTGATTGGTGCGACGGGTTTAAAGCCGCATTTCCGAGGATGCATACTCGTTGGTCTAGCGCATGGATCAGGCGGGGGGAAATGACCGAATGGGATAGTCTTATGTATCTTTCAGTAGGAGTAGCAGCGAAAGCGCTATTATTGTTTGTCCTTGTTACAGTCTCACATTTTTTTTATTCCCCACCTTAAATTTGTTTGGATTATGGTGGGCAACAAATAAACTCGACCAATCATAGTGTCGCATTGCGTATGTTTTGTTCCTCACGAAGGCACGCGTATAGCACATCTATAGGATCCTACCATCTATGGTCTAGCGGCGGTGTTCAATCGTTAATGGTAAATTCTAGGGAGTATTTTTTTCTTGATAAAATATGCTGGTTATTAATGAAAACGGAATTTTACCGCATGTAAAACTAAGTAGGTAAAAGTTTAAATAAATCGTTTGGCGCCACCGTTTTGACATGTCATCTTCGTTGCAGTGGGATTTTTTAATGTATTACCTATTCGTTTGGTACTATTTTCTGTGGTGAAATCGTTTTGTCATCATTTTAAATCACATTTTAACCAAGAAAGTATCCGATATTTAAAAAGTTAGTTTAGTAAAGATGGTAGATCAAAACATTCAAAACCAGTGTAGGTACTTATCACGTATAGTTGTGACATATCTTAAGGTCATATTCCTCTGGTTAGCCTCACCTGCCTAGATTTACGGCGGGATAAAATGAGCCGAACGACCATTCAGAGGCGAACCCGAAGCTTCATTTTGCATGATATTAAACTGAAAAAAAGTTATCACAAAAGAGGACTTTGAAGTGATTATTAAAGACGCCGAAGTGCAGCACTCAGTGTGATACTTTTTTTAGTTATGGGACCTTAGGTACCTACTCATAGCTTTTGATAAGTTTATTTTAGTTCCTATTGTCTTAGATACCTATACTTCATTATTTACTAGTTCTTTGTATGTATTTACATACGTAACTGACGGTTGACTGAATGACGGAGGGTTTGTATTGTCTATATTATAAAAAAACCGGCCAAGTGCGAGTCGGACTCGCGCACGGAGGGTTCCGCACCATCAACAAAAAATAGAGTCAACAAAACGGTCACCCATCCAAGTACTGACCCCGCCCGACGTTGCTTAACTTCGGTCAAAAATCACGTTTGTTGTATGGGAGCCTCACTTAAATCTTTATTTTATTCTGTTTTTAGTATTTGTTGTTATAGCGGCAACAGAAATACATCATCTGTGAAAATTTCAACTGTGTAGCTATCACGGTTCGTGAGATACAGCCTGGTGACAGACGGACGGACGTACTTTGGGTACGGAACCCTAAAAATGATTTATTATATTCATCAATTGGAAAGAACTTGAAAGAAGGTAAGCGATTTTGACATGTCTTTTAATTGAAAAACACTTTTTTTTAATCAATTACTTATGAAAGCAAAGACTATAAAAGATCATATTAGATTCATAATTGTTGCATATTTACCGTAACTTATTTTTAAAATGTGTTTTTCAATTAAAAGACACATCAAGATTGTTTACCTTATTTCTAATGCTCAAAAAAACGAACTATAATGGAATCGAGAAGTAAAAGCTCAGGCAGGTACTTAGTCGCACAACATCCAACCGTTTAACTATCAAAAGCTTGTCCGGGTCAGCTAACTCGCTTAGAGTTAGAAATGGGAGATATTCGCTCCCGAACAGAAATGGAGGGTAAAAGCCGCACTCCAGGGAACGAGATGTCGATATGCTACGAACGTAGATTGACTCTCATAAGATGTTTTCTTCTTCTTAGTTTTTTATGAATACAGGAAACTATCGGAAGAGTTGTACTTTTATATGAAAATATTGTAATTGATGCAATTGCGCTAGCAAAAATATGATTCATTAATCGCAGTATAGAGGCATATTTAGTGATTAAATATTGAATCATGGCTTCAGTATATTATTTATTTGTTATCGTTGTTGCGCTTGTACTTAAATTCTGTTATGTGATGTGTCAAATACTCAGAATAGAAAACCTTATATAGAGTGTTTTCAATGTACATTTAATTTCGGTTTTCAAAAATCGAGCGCATGTCAGAATTAACAAGCTCAACGTCCTATACCGTCGTATCTGGTACTTATTGTTATTAGCGCAAATTCAATCTGGATAAAAAAAGAAAACACGGCCATGTTGTCCACCTAACTTTTCTTTCACAAACTTTTCTTTGTCATAAATTGCGTTGCTGTTTTGTTTCCAAGGTCTGTCACGGCATAGGTCCGAGTGCGCTGAGACGAGTACAAGCCACCTTATATGTAGGTATTATATTAGCATTGTACTCAGCGGTATCTTGTGGGAGGATGTCGATAACTACAAACTACAGATGTCTGATTCAAACTCTAACACTGCTTACGACATAGTGCCGTCCCTCACTAACTTAGAAAGTTAGACATCGCTGTCGAAGCATGGTACGGTAAATCGTGGAAATTCAGGCTTTGAATTGGCGAGTTAAGTCGAGTAGAGCCAATTGAGGAACGACACGAGCTCGCGTTTTCAAACCACTTGCTGAGACCTACTTTCAACCCTTATATAACTAGGACAACTGCTAATGGGTAGTTATTTAACGTAGTAAAGAAATTTAAGAGCTCAACGTGCCGATACCTATATATTTAGTATATATATCTAGTACACGGATATACATACTCGTATATGTAGGTTGGTTCGAATGTAAACATTTTTGGTCATTTATACGACACTATAAACCAATGTCATAGAATACGTTACTACCGTACTCGGCTACCTACCTACTTAATGAATGACATAAAGTATTGAGCCCTAATTTTACTTATTGATGCAGACGCCGTTTTTTGAAGTATCTGTCATCTGAATAAAGTGTTCAATATTCTATACAAAAAAAGCGGCGCTTTTGAGCATAAACTATTACATATCCAAACTACATCTAACCGAGAAACCGAGTCTGCGCCGGTCCGTCACCGTAAACGCAAGCTCCTGATGACACTTCTCGGTACGAAGTGAAACATGTCGAGCGTTTTTCGACTTAAAATACGTGAGTGACCCGTTTTTAATATATTTACTATGTCTTTGTCTCACGGAAGTTTTGTTATTAAAATTACATCTAACCGAGTTTGCAAGGTAAGGTCAATGCGAGACAACTTGGCAGTCCCGTCAGGTGGCTAACACGGAGCGAGAGCTCAGGTAATCTGTCCAAATTCAATCTGCAAAAGTTTGCTAGTAGCTGTGTTTACACCTACAGGCCGATTCGGACTTAGATATTGGTGTCAGATGATCTCAACATAGTTCGCCCGATGTCTCGCTTGCGACACAGTCGCGATCATATACCTATAAATAAGTATGAGTTAAAGTATGATGCATGGGCAAATGATGTCGCAGCTAGTAAAAGTTCGAATGCTGCCTGCACTCCTGGGCACTAACTGGTTAAAAGATATAGCTAGGTACTCACTCATTGACTGCAGTCGTTCTGTTTCGCGAATATTCTGGATGACATGAACCAGATCAAAAACTAGTGTCGATGCATTATTATGCTGATCTCATGACGGATACCGAATGTGAGCATATATGCAGAAATTAGGTGATAGGTAAAACATCACAACCTTATTGAGTTTGGGAATCTTAGAATCGTCTCGATGACTGTTGAAAAGAAAAGTGTAGTCAGGCATGTATCAAAATTAAAAAATGTGTTTAAGAATAACGTCGTTACCTACTCGTTAGCAGACTACATGAAGAAATATGTAACAATAAGTCGAGAGCGTTAAGTTGACGGTGCAATTTAGTTAATTTATACCCCCGTACTCGAGTCGCAAAAAGTTTCCCTCATTAAGTAAAGAGACAACTGGAGTAAATCACGAGGCAAGTCGGCTCGTATCGCCGACACGATTGCTATCTCAAAATTACGGAGAGGGTAAGAACGTTTGCAAATCATGGCCGTTACATTTGCTGGACTAATGTGCTGGTGACTAAAAGCACTAGTTTTTTTGCCTGGCTGATGAAGATTCGAGGGTAATGTTTGAGAGACTATGTAGGAAACGGTATATTTATTCAATGGTAGACGTCTTACCGATCAGGTTTTTTACATTAGTATTTTACCATCAAGTAGGCTGATGATGGATAATGTCATACTTAGTACACGATCGAGATCGAGACGAATAATTGAAATTGATTTTATCTATAATTGTTTATTTTGTAAGTACAATGTATACCAATTACGTTATGTGTTCCTAATTGATGTATTTAATGTATGCTGTGATTTTTTGTAATGTTTAATTTGAATTCTGTACAACTGTACTCTTTTTGACATTCATAGGTGCATTATAAAATAAAGAAATTCAATTGAATTGAATTGGATTGATCATGCCATATGATAAGTGATAATCACGGGTCATTGGAAAAATATATTTAAATACCCTTTCTGTACCTGAATAGACTCTAGTTCTTTGTTTTTAATACGCTTGCTTTGTTAATTGCTTGAACCTTATAGACTAGAATCGCGTAAACATCCACAGAGCTTGTGCCACTCTGGTTCTAGCTACCATCAGGATCCAATTAAGGTTCATTCAATAACTGCGAGGCAAATGTCTGCCGACTGATTAATGCCGCAACACGAACTGTCTTGCTTCCTTTCTATTTGCCTTAATCCCGACGTTATTGCGTCCGTGGGACGGAGAGTAAAAACTTTACTGCGGGCGTCCTTGGGTCCATACTGACGGTTCCAGTGTTGGTCAAGTCTCAAGTCCTTTGAGTCCTTCGCTATAAAGACTCGATTCAGTTTTTCACTCTCTCTCTCTGACTCTAGTCATTAAGTCGAAACTTGAGTTTCTTATGGAGGCCTGAGACTTTTGTAAAGACTTGAGTCCATTTCAATAACGCCTCCTTCCTCCTCCATTTTCCTTCGGGTTCATTTATATAAAACCTTCAAAATAGGGTTTTTTCCTACTAGTCAAATCAGCTTCTTTTTTAGAACTGTCAATACGATTTGCTAAATATGGATTTTATATGAAACACGATGTAACGTGACGTCACGGTCAACACGGTCTATTTCTATCCGATTAAATACAACTTTTGTTTAAAAATAACTGCTATCTATGTTTTTCTAGTAATTATCTGATGCTTTATTTCATGCATTGTGTGAAATAATTTATTTTATATACAGTCAAATACCCTATTGTTGACAAAGCCTTTATCCCAAGGCTGGCATCCTTTTAGGTTGCATTTTAGAGACTCAATAAAGGACTCAACTCGGGACTTAAGACTCGGAAGTTTTTTAAGCACAGAGTCACGTTAATACGAGTCGTGTTCTTCAAATGTATTAATGTACCTACACTCAAAAGACTCGAGTTCCTACCAACACTAGACGGTAGACGGTACATGCAAAGAAATGTCTATTAAATGAAATACACTACTTCGCATACAAAACAATATAAGAACCGTTAAAAAACGGTATTGAAAAACGATTATTGAAGTTTAAAGATTCACTGACCTCATCGAATGAATTGATCCCATCACGAAATTGCGTTATCGGTGTTTTTCAATTTACTGTTTTTGTTGATATCGATGATGACAGTGACTTTATAGTTACTTAATAGTAACAATTTCGTGAGATGATAAGTTTTTGAAAATACTCGGAACGATGATAATAAGTACCTAATTAGACAAAAGTGGAATAACATGTAGTTCCTAATTTCAAATATACTTTATAGATCCGGTACTATATAAGTAGAATTAGCATATTTTATTACCTTGGGATTCTTGGGTGTAGATTTAGCATAATATATATACCTACTATAACTCTTGTTTACAAATGTTCCCCTTATCGACCTTTAAATCAAACCTATGCAGGCAAATTCTAAAAGAACTACCTACCTACGTGTTTAATACCTGATTATACCTAGGAATACTGCCATTTACACGATAGTATTTAGGTTATACGGTAATACTTACCTTAATATTTTAGGTAAGTACCTAGAAACAATATTGCGTACCCTGGACACAGTTTTAATAAAAGTATCCACTTCTTTGTTACAAGCACAAAATTTTGTCGGCAGTAGAGATTATTTACAGCCATATAAAATGCACTGGCGTAGCATCTACAATGTACGGTCAACACAATATTGCTCTGCGCAACCGTCAGGCGCTTGTATGCAGTGCGACTAACATTCAATGGATTCACGTTTACGAGCATTGTTAGTACGAGTATATACAAACCACATAATAAACACCAAACTAAAACATATACAAACTATTTCTAGATTTACAAAAATACATATTTATTATGTACCTATATGTAATTATGTCTTTACTTTGTACCTAATCATGAACATAATTTTTAAGGTTCCGTACCCAAAGGGTAAAAACGGGACCCTATTACTAAGACTCCGCTGTCCGTCCGTCCGTCCGCCCATCCGTCTGTCACCAGGCTGTATCTCACGAACCGTGATAGCTAGACAGTTGAAATTTTCACAGATGATGTATTTCTGTTGCCGCTATAACAACAAATACTAAAAACAGAATAAAATAAAGATTTAAGTGGGGCTCCCATACAACAAACGTGATTTTTGACCGAAGATAAGCAACGTCAGGCGGGGTCAGTACCTGGATGGGTGACCGTTTTTTTGCTTGTTTTGCTCTATTTTTTGTTGATGGTGCGGAACCCTCCGTGCGCGAGTCCGACTCGCACTTGGCCGGTTTTTTACCTCTAGCTGACTCTGGCAAAGGTCCTATTAGAGGCTGATGTCATTTCTCTATGTATCTATACCTTGAAATATTAAGCTAGCTCATACTCGACAAGAAGCAAAAGTATAATATCGGTCCCTAGTCCCTACTTTCAATAGCATCCTTATTATTCCGGTGACATCAAAAACATGTTTGCTGCCTTGAAAGCTGCCTTGACCACCAAAAGGCGGAGATGACATCAAGGAAGGCTAACGGAAGGGTTTGTACCCTTTGTCCGTTCAAAGGCGAATTCACGTAGGTCAAATGAAGCTGGGCTATTCTTGAATAAACGAGTGACGTATCGAGATCGGATAGAAAAAAAATGTATTCGTTAGGTTAGGCCAGGAGCCAATTGCAATAAAGCATTCTCGAAGAACATTCAATTGTTTATTTTTGGGTTGGTTTGAAGCGAGCCACAATTTCACCTTCAAAGAGCCACTTGCGAGCATTTTTGCCGAGCCCTGGCTTAGGCTATGCTCAGATCTTAAGTGGGCAGCGCTCTTTTAACGCGCCAAACGCCTCAGTCCTTAACTGAAGACATACGTCTAATATTGTCACCTGAATCATCTCAAATGGCTAATTAAAACAAAAATATTCGTTTGTTAATCCGCGAAATAATAAAGTGCTAGTCGATCAGTGCTTAGTTACTTGCATATTTTTGCATGCAATTAATGTTTGCATCCTCCCACCATGAAAATAAATATAACAAACCATTATCAAAAGTATAAAACTCGATAGGTGTTTCGCCTCTCTACGAGGCATCATCAGGAGATGCTGGAGATGTTGACGGTCTGGCGTTATAATATTTTTGTTTTAATTAGTACCTATGAAATGACGTAAAGTGACGCCTGAATCTATTAATCTGATGGCTAAGTTGATGTTCCATCTATTTTTCACAATGTTCTGACTCTGAGTTGAAAACATCCCTCGGTTAATCCATCCCATTGTTTTCGCGTTTCCAAACAATTATTTGTGCGGATGCCTAATAACCGCTGCGCCAGCTGCCACTAAACAACACGCAGGGAAATACATACAGCGATTAAATTACTGCGATTTTAGCTCTCGCATATTTCAATTAGGTATTATGCTTAAGACGAAACAGGAGCTGAGATTTAAATATTTTAGGTAAATATACCCGTCTCGCTAACGGAAGCGGCTCCTAAAACTAGTGCGATAAGGACAAGGCGAAAAATCCTGCGTAAAAATCGCAAAAATCGAGGTTTCGTTCTCGACTGTTTCCTCCTCCAAAACTTAATCAATCGTAACCAGATTTGGAAATCTAAATTATTATGAAATTATCTGTGTCGGACCGTTTTGCTTTTTTGGCTAATTGATATCAGTTTTGAATACCACGCCTCTGATTGCGGCATAGTCAATTAGGCCATTTTGGCCATTTTTGAAGGGCTCTAGCGCCTTATAAAACAAAAATATCAATAAAAGCAAAGCAAACGGTCCAACACAGATATTGACAATATTAATCTGTGTTGAAAAAATCATTGCTCTAGCTTCAAAACCCACGGAGGAAACAGTCGAGTACGTTTGTATGGAGAAATGACCACTCCTGTTGGCTCTTAAGCGTGAAAAATGAAAGAACAAAATATAACTAGTGGTTTTGTGAGCAGCTTGTAGATCTCGCGAAACCCAATTGGAAAAAATAAATCAAAAACTAATAAAATTTAAATAATTTTCAATCGAATTTTAGTTGCATTTCTCAGGCAAATCATTCGTATTGATCACCCATTCCCTCGAATCTTGTGATCTCCGGGGTAGCAACAGCTTGTAGGTACTGCATTAGCTTATTATATTAAGTTGGTACATTGTGTAAATTTGTATTCGAGTAATTCTGACTACTTCAAAATGTCGGCTAATTCCGAAAATCACCCAAAATTCCATCATATTAGAGTCCATTTTTGGAATTATCCGACATTTTGAACTTTTCGGAATTACCTGATTACAATATTATAAATCGTAAAATAGAGGCACAAGCAGATGAGACCGGAAGGTGAATAAAAGGACAGCTGGCTCCCGGAAGTGCGCTTTGTTTTAAATGGTACCTATCTACTTCTGTTTGAATAGCAAATGTGAATTTTAAGTAGGTTTTAGTAGCTATGAAAACTCTAGAGCCGTTCATGTTCATGGCCGTTCTAACGCCAGGGGAATTTGTTCGTTGTAGTCCTGCAGAGGTGCAGAGTAATTTGAATCAAGAAAATTCTACCCACTTGACTTAGTAAAAAGTTGAAAAACACGTCTCAGACAAGCGTTTTAAGGGTTGCCATAATTTTTCGGACTTGATACGGGCTTGATAATGGGCTAGTAAAGCTTTACTGCTATATGACTGTAGATACTGGTGTTAAACAGAGATGATTGGCCATTTTTGTAGCTATTCTACGGCGGTATTGATAAACGGGACAAAAACGAGAGAGGTCAAAATAGGGGACGCGATACTCAAATACGGTGATAGTCCCGTATATACGGGACGTACGGCAACCCTACCTATAACAGCATCGAGTTTTGCAATAACATGAAACGGTGGGTGAGTTGGCTAAATTATCCGAGTTCATTGCATGCATACCTACCTTTAAACTCTCTGTTTGCCACAGTGTGTTGGTTGGAATCAAATCCCTGGTCAATACAGTGTCAAGACGTATTCCCGTTGCATTTTTAGTACCTATAGGTATAGTATAGGTGAGTCCACTCAGAATAACTTCGACCTCGACATCAGTAGCAACTATACTCACGAGCCATGAAAAGTATGGAAACTGCACCAGCAAAGCAAACCGGCAAACCAGCGACGCTCTCAGCAGTAGAAAGATAAGATAAGATAAAGATAAAAGATAGTTTATTCAAGTAGGCATAATTACAATGCGCTTATGAACGTCAAATAAAGCTAGGTAGACCGGCTCCAACCCTACACCTCTGCCCCGAGAAGATTTAAATCCCCCCTCAATTGGAGGAGGGTATCTCATTATGGGACCGGCAACAAACTCGGCGGGACACATCTTTTCAAAAATAATTACTTACATCTTATAATTAACATGCATTACGTTACGAGAAAATAAGGAAAAAAAAATACAATTTAAATCACTATAGAATTCATGCAATTATACACATAAGGTGTAATAGAAATTTGATTTAGAAAATATACATGGAATCATACAAGCAGTCGGTGTGGCCGAAAACGGCTAGGAGATGATGATGATGGAAACTGGTTTTGCATGTTCTCCACATAAAGTGGCCTGTTTTATTGTTCATTTTGTGTAATTGTAGAGTAAATTTATTCGTCATGTGCAAAGTATGCGATGAGAGAACTAAAAGCATAGACTAGGAATCCTCTAGACTGAGTTTAGAGCAATCATTTCATGAAATCGATGCTGCCAAAAATACGGGGGTGCGGGGGGACGAGGTGAGCGAATCCCGTGCCGTGATTGGTCTGTGGCCTACTCCACATCAGTATCAAAATTACGCAGATTAAATAAATCTACAAAACCTTCTTCGTTTGGACCCACAACGAAAGTCGACAACATGGCGGCGCGCGAGCCGGCAACCGTTGCTAGGCAACGATCGTCGCTCGCGCCGATGCCGCGCGCACCGCGCCCCTCCGTCAGTGTTACCTACGTCACGGGAACTATCGCACGCGCATTACCCGCTGAAATCCTATCCGTGTACCGACTGTGACATCTTATTATAAATACTGTGACACTAACCAAAGACTCATCGACTAATGATATAATGGTGTGGTGCATGAACCTAACGAGTGTTTTAGTGAACTGTGTGTGCTCTTGCTAACCGCTTGTTTGAATACTAACGTTACCTAACAAATAATAAACACTGTAATTATAGAAATTACATATTGTTTACGAGTGCGTGCATTTATCATTTACGATCCACGTAGGTTCAACACCCACACTGGTGACCACGACAACAAGAACATGGCTGATAATAACCTGAACAGCGATAATTCTGTCAATATGCCTCCGGAAAACGACGTCGAAACGAACGGGCCACAGCAAGCCGGCGGCATAGCACCCGTCTCGCTCCCACCTGCGCAGCAAAACACCGCGCCCGCCTCGCTCATCGCCCCGCCAACTACGCACCCGCCCGGCGTTTCTACGACCCAGCCGAACAACGCCGAAGCTGAACTTTCTCAACTTACGCAGGCAAGTTTATTCCGAATTGGAATTAAAGTACCAGCGTTCTGGGCGGATAACCCTGCGGTGTGGTTTGCGCAACTAGAGGCTCAGTTCGATCTCGCACGTATCACATCCGACTCGACTAAATTTTATCACGCTATGGCGCATCTAGAACGTGAAATCGCTGCAGAAGTAGAGGACGTTATTATTAACCCGCCGAAGGAAAACAAATACCTTACGCTAAAAACTGAGTTGATACGTAGACTGTCCGTATCACAACAACAAAAAGAGAAGCAGCTTTTGATGCATGAGGAGTTGGGTAGTAGAAAACCATCTCAGTTTCTCCGCCACCTGATTCACCTCGCTGGCCCAACCAAATTACCAGAAAATTTCATACGCACCGTCTGGTCGAGCCGGCTCCCACTCCACTTGCAAACTGTAGTAGCTCAACACCCTGACATACCTCTGGCAAAATTGTCTGAATTAGCGGACCACATTCACGAGATTGCCTCGCCTAGCCCTCGCATCGCGGAAGTGTCACCCACAGCTGCCCAATCGCAACCCCACTTACCCGTCGCCACGCCTTCAACGTTGTCAGCGCACAACCCATACTCTACGCCGCACCCGACGTCGCCTCTAGAGACGATGTCCTCACAGATCGCTGAACTCACCCGACAGATGGCAGCTCTCACCAGCCACGTGTTTGAAGTTCGCTCTCGCTCCCAGACCAGGTCATCCCGTCGGAGCAATAGCCGTTCACGCTCCAAGTCCGGGGCACGCTCTCAAGCGCGCGACGGCGTGTGTTGGTACCATCGTAGATTCGGCTCGGAGGCAACGAAGTGTACCCATCCCTGCGAATATGAGACGGAAAACTAGCGCGGCAGCCTCAAGTGGCCGAAAATGACTGCCCTACGCTACCCGGCCGCCTCTTCGTAACAGATAAAAACAGTAAAGTACAATTTCTAATCGACACGGGAAGCGATCTTTGCGTTTACCCTCGATCAGATGTCAGAGGTCGTCGATCCAAAACCGACTTCGAGTTATACGCCGCAAATGGTTCTATCATAGCAACATACGGATATGCTCACCTGGAACTGGATCTGGGCCTGCGGCGATGCTATCGCTGGCGATTCATTGTTGCGGACGTCACGAAAGCCATAATCGGAGTCGATTTTCTGTCTCACTATAACCTCCTCGTTGACTGCACCAACAAGCGCCTCATAGATTGCCTAACGTCGCTGCATTCCCCAGCGAAACCCGTTCCACCATCAAACACGATATCCTCAATCAAGACTATCATTGGAGAATCAAGATACTACGATATTTTACGTGACTTCCCTGATGTCACTCGTCCGGCCGGCACCCACCGTCAGTTGAACCACGGCACTGTTCATCACATACGTACAACACCCGGTCCCCCAGTCGTCAGCTCACCTCGTCGCCTAGCGCCCGATAAGTTGAAGATAGCGAAAGCGGAATTTCAGTCGATGCTCGAAAGTGGAACAGCTCGACCTTCTGAAAGTTCATGGTCTTCACCCTTGCACCTCGCACCGAAAAAAGACAACGGATGGCGTCCATGCGGTGACTATCGGATGCTCAACGCCCGCACCATACCTGATTGCTACCCCATCCGTCACATACATGACTTTACACAGAACATCACAGGCTGTAAAGTATTCTCCACCATCGATCTTGTAAAAGCCTACAACCAAATCCCAGTCAATGAAGGCGACATCCCGAAAACGGCTATCACTACGCCATTCGGCATGTACGAGTTCCCCTTCATGACCTTCGGACTCCGAAACGCTGGTCAGACGTTCCAGAGGTTCGTGGACGAGATGACGCGGGGACTAGACTTCTGCTACACATACCTGGACGATTTTCTGGTGTACTCTACGTGTCATGAAGAGCATGAAGAACACCTCCGCCAGCTGCTCTCCAGACTCCAGCAATACGGGATGGTTATAAACACATCCAAGTGTGTGTTCGGGAAGTCGCAAGTTACTTTCCTCGGTTACAGCATTTCGGCAGACGGCATCAAACCTCTGGAAGCAAAGGTTCAGGCCATTAAGGATTACCCAGTACCCAAGACGGTAAAGGAGCTTAGAAGATTCTTGGGCATGCTTAATTTTTACCGCCGCTTCATCCCACATGCAGCCAAACTCCAAGCGCCGTTGAACGCTTTCTTGACTGGCTCCGTAAAAGGCTCACACCCCGTGGACATATCGGGCGATGCACTCAAAGCATTCGAGGACTGCAAGCAAAGCGTATGCGATGCAGCACTCCTGGCACATCCAGACTGCAATGTTCAGCTCTCTTTGGTCACAGATGCGTCTGACACATCGATTGGCGCAGCCATACATCAATACAAAAATGGAGCATGGCAGCCTCTGGCATTCTTTTCGCGCAAATTAACTACAGCACAGCAAAAATATTCTCCTTATGACCGGGAACTTCTTGCCATCTACGAATCCGTACGCCACTTCAGACACATGCTAGAGGCAAGAGACTTTACTGTGTTTACCGACCATAAGCCCATCACTTTTGCTTTCACCACAAGACGCGACAAGTGCTCGCCAAGGCAGTACCGTTACCTTGATTACATCGCCCAGTTCACAACAGATATTCGCCATATCTCTGGCATAGATAATTCAGTTGCCGACGCGCTGTCACGTATAGCATCCATCGCAGTAACCATAGACTACAAGGCACTTGCAGAAGATCAGGATTCAGATTCTGAACTGCAGGACCTCCTAACTAATGGTTCCTCCTTGCGACTGAAAAAAGTGAACACCGAAGGCGCAAGCATATACTGCGATCTCTCTCAAAGCGCACCAAGACCTTATTTGACACCACCGTTCCGCAAACAGGTGTTTGACAGCATTCACAATTTAAGCCACCCAGGCGCCGCAACATCCGCCAAATTAATCGCTGACAGATATGTGTGGCCCGGCGTTCGTCGCGATTGCAAGACCTGGGCACAGAGTTGCCCAGACTGCCAGCGCAGCAAAATACATCGCCACACTTCAGCTCCACTTACTCCGATACAAACCCCTTCCGATCGCTTTTCCCATGTACATATGGACCTCATCGGCCCCCTTCCCGTCTCTTCAGGCAACAGGTACTGCCTCACCGTCATCGACCGGTTCACAAGATGGCCTGAGGTGTACCCACTACCAGACATGACGGCAGAGACGTGTGCAAAAGCCTTTGTCTTCGGCTGGGTGGCACGTTTTGGCTGCCCAAACAAAATAACGACAGATCGTGGAAGACAGTTCGAGTCGCAACTATTCAAAAGCATCGCAGGTTTCCTCGGCTCCAACCATTGCCCGACAACATCATACCACCCTGAGTGCAACGGCATGATCGAACGTCTGCATAGACAGCTAAAAACCGCAATCATGTGCCATAATAACCCACAATGGTCAGAGATCTTACCACTCGTACTCCTGGGAATAAGGAGTGCCTGGAAGGACGACCTCAAAACATCGGCAGCAGAACTGGTTTACGGCGAACCCCTCAGATTACCAGGTGAATTCTTCAACCCATCCACCAACCTGGACATCGACGTTACTGACTTCGCCTCTCGCCTGCGTAGACATATGGCTAACCTGAGCCCAGTTCCAGCATCGTGGCATACAACAAAGACGTTTTATGTACCAAAGGATCTGCTCTCTTCGGAATACGTTTACCTGCGTCAGGGCCCCGGCCGAAGATCCCTGGAAGCTCCATACTCTGGTCCATACAAAGTCCTGGAGAGATGCCAGAAAACTTTCAAAATAGATATACAGGGCAAAGAGTCAACAGTTACAATAGACAGATTAAAACCAGCTTCGCAACTCCTGCAATCAGCCACAACTACAACCAGATAGAGTCCCCGATAAACAGACCAGAAGCGGCCGAGTAGTTCGATTTCCAGCTCACCTAGATCACTATCGCCCGTGAAACGGTCTCGGCGGGGGAGTATTTGTGGCCTACTCCACATCAGTATCAAAATTACGCAGATTAAATAAATCTACAAAACCTTCTTCGTTTGGACCCACAACGAAAGTCGACAACATGGCGGCGCGCGAGCCGGCAACCGTTGCTAGGCAACGATCGTCGCTCGCGCCGATGCCGCGCGCACCGCGCCCCTCCGTCAGTGTTACCTACGTCACGGGAACTATCGCACGCGCATTACCCGCTGAAATCCTATCCGTGTACCGACTGTGACATCTTATTATAAATACTGTGACACTAACCAAAGACTCATCGACTAATGATATAATGGTGTGGTGCATGAACCTAACGAGTGTTTTAGTGAACTGTGTGTGCTCTTGCTAACCGCTTGTTTGAATACTAACGTTACCTAACAAATAATAAACACTGTAATTATAGAAATTACATATTGTTTACGAGTGCGTGCATTTATCATTTACGATCCACGTAGGTTCAACACCCACAGGTCCGTTCAAAGACACAGACCAATCACGGCACGGGATTGACTCGAAGATGGAGTAAAACTACCGTATAAGTGGCAGAGGGGGTAGCGTTACTATGCTCAGTCTAGAGGATGTCTTGTCTGTGACTAAAAGCGATACTTAAATAACGCATGAGTTTTTCGTAGGTCGGTAGATATTTGACAGATACCTCATGCCAACTTTTCAAATGTCACCAAAGTTGCATGCAGCTGGAGAGCGGGCTTTCTTATTTGTACACCCTGAACTTGTAGTTGGTCTTCCTGCTTAAGTATAGATACATATAATCCACAACAACAACATTATTTGTCATGATTTTGTTGGTGGCAAAATCATTTGACTCGCATGAACTCTGTATGCATTTGAAATATGAACAACACATCCAGCTATTTGCTTGGGTGTTTGCTTTGGCTGCAGTATCGGGCGAATGTCATCGACCCTGATATCCGTTTAGTATGATAATCCACAAGCAAACCAACGGCGGATTGCGAGACTGAATAGGCTACATGACAAATTTTCATTTATAGTATCAATCAATCAGGTTTGTTTTTTGGATCAAATGTCTCTATGGGACCCATTGCATTAAAGCAATACAAAAGTCAGAAATCATAGTCAAAGTCTGACAGTCGTACTTCACTCGCGAAACGCCTCGAACAAATCGCTATGTGAACGTGACGTCAAGGTCACTGAGAGCACATCTTGAAGTATGAACAAAACAAGAAAATTACGTTTTTGTTGGTGAAATATTGCGTTTATGTATTATCATGCCGCGATCAGAAAGGGATTAGAAATAACAGTTTTCCATACACTTACGTCAAAATCAATATGGATTGACAGCTATCTCAATCCCTTTCTAATCGCGATTCAGTAATATATAGTTGCCATACAATCTTTTTTTGAGTAAAATGTGAGGAATCGAATGGTATCCTTACTTATTTCGTTTTTGGAAGTTAAAAAAAAACTTAAATTATGAAACTTTCAGGTACTGTATTTTTGTATCATTTCCATATATTTTTTAAATTTCCACAATATTGTGATTAATGGCTCATTTCCTATCTATTTTAGAGACAAACCAAAGAAAGTCTGCAGCGCAATAATTTGACATCGAATTAAAAAACTACATATGGCAATGTTTTTAAGCAGTCAGTAAACGTCATGCACTATGGTATTGTGTTTGTCAAAATCGTTTAAATATTCATTGTGTTTTGTGATGAACGGAATAAACATGGTGAAACCTTACAAAACCGGCGTGCGGGAGTTACTTTTCCGCATGACGAATAATTTTACACTTGTAAAAAGTCAGCACGAGGCGATTCAAGCTGAAAAACGACAATGTTTACAAAATTTGGAGTTGATGACGGGTAAGTGGAATGAAACATCTTAATACTTCACCTACTTATGTACCTACTTAGATAATATAATATTGGTTTAGACAAAGGTTTCACAGCAAATTGAACACACCTAATAGGTATAGGCATACTTATGAACTTCCTCTAACATTTCGAGAAACTCATTGGTACTAGCGGGGTTTTGAGCTCGAACCCACAACCTCCATGCTTATGCTCACGGCATGGGTACCTACTAGTTAAAGCTAAAATTATTTTTTAATATATGTTTATTGTTTTAATGGTTTAAGTATTTCGTTTTTCCGAAAACTTTAGTTCGCAAATTGCGGGCAATTTCTCTGTCAATCTAATTACGCCTTAATGGGAGTAAAAGAGAACGATGCTCGCATATTGAGAACTTCGGTGTTCGCGGTAGGCCCTCTGTACCTATTTACCGCCGTCGCGGATATTACAAAAGCTTATTAATTTTGATGAAGCCAAATGTCACATTCTCCCAATATTATTTATCAATATTAGTATATGTCTACATATTAATAGTGACATCTATTGTTGGAATGAAATTTATTTTACCATAAAAATTAAGCTGTGCATACAGCTTAATTTTTTCATAGACGGTAAATATGGTAGAAATTTCACAAGTATCAAGACTATTTAATCCATTTTCTGTGGTGTTGTCGCATACTGATTTTTAAAAACTACTTTTAATCTAGCGCTGCAGACTTTCTTTGGTTTGTCTCTACTATATTTTGTTATAAAATTCAACATGTGTCATCATCCCAATTATGTAGGTACGATTTTGACGGATTTCTATTTACTACCATTCTCGGACGACGTTGAATATAGCGCGGAAGCGCAAGAGCAAATGTATGAAGAATTAAGTGAGCGACCAACAGATATCCGTTTAATATACTTAACTAGCGACCCGCCCCGGCTTCGCACGGGTTAACAAATTATTCATATACTTCCTCTTGAATCATTTTATCTATTAAAAAAAACATCCAAATCCGTTGCGTAGTTGTAAAGATCTAAGCATACACACAGACAGACAGCGGGAAGCGACTTTGTTTTACACTAAGTATGTAGTGATAATCCGCATGCGAATAAGCGGCTGATATTCTGGCAAAATTATTTATGAACTTTTTTGACGGATAGGTATCTACAAATCTACCTCGAATCCTAGGCAACGCTACGAAGTGGCTACGAATAATGTATGAAGAATCAAGGCGGCGACTGTTTTTTTATATTTTGTTAACTCTTAGCCCGTCAAACAAAGGTACATGCACGGTTCGCACACTAAAATCTGGTGATATCGTCTAGGGCCTACTCTTGTAGCATATCGCACCCTATAAATAGTATAGGTACAGCTAGCTTAATTTCTAGTCGGTGCGTCTAGGATTAAATGAGTACGTAATGAGATGAGTAATAAGGGATTAGGCAAGGTAGAGAAAAAGAAAATACCTGGGCAAAGACATAAGTAATTGGACGGAGGTCTCTTTAATGGCGCGTAGCTCATATCCGACATCACTGAGTGGCGGAGGGACACTGGCGGCCGAAGCGCAATGAAATGGCGTCTGGCGCATATTTTGGCGGAAATGAATTTCCTAAGTTCTTCTCCCGCATCTGGTATTATCCCAACATATCTTAATTGGATGGAAGTCTCCTACTGTTCCTCTTGCTCCGGCAAAATAAATGTTCCATCCTTCTGACCGCAGTTTGCACGAGCGTTTCAGTTAGCGCTTGAAATAGCAACAGCACCAGGATGTTTGCTTTGTAAACTGCAGTATCGGGTGAATGTCGTCGACCCTGATATCCGTTTAATATGATAATCCGCATGCAAACAAGCGGCGGATTGTCCGGCTAAATTATTTATGCACCCCGGCCTGTGGCTGATGGCTTCACTTGTCGCTGGCACAGTCGAGTTAGCAGCGACAGTAAGGCAACACGACGTAAAATAGTAATAACAACAAAAAAGGCTAAATTATGTATGCACCCCAAGTCTCCTCAACTATGACTGATGGTGTCTATAAGTAACTTAAAATAATAGGCACCGGTATTGGTGAAAACAAAATGTAATTTGTCATTCAATAAATAGACGACATTATTAAATTGTACAACGGGACTCAATCGCGTATCGTATCTAAGTTTTTAAGATTCACCTCCGACGTTTCGAGGACGGCGTTGTCCCCGTGGTCTCGGAGAAGACTGGCTTAAGTTGACATCAGCATCTTCTAACCGCGCGAGATTTTCGAACTACCCGCACTTGGTCTTGGTATTTAATAATGTGTAAAAATCGTGAAAGTTTAAATCAGAAATAGACTACATGTCTACTAGAAATTGTTTTGTCTACTAGAAATTATGTGGTAGATCGTAATTCCAACAAAGTACGCACGATGTCATAGTCCCCGGTGTCCAGTCAGTGGCAAATCGGGCAGCACGGAGTCATTGCAGTGGAATGCATAGGTATATACCTACAGTCACGATCGTTGTCATAAAATCTTCACAACTAAATTATTTCCTTCTCTTTTTGTTATACCTTCGTTGTTATTGTTCTCTCTGTTACTCACTGCCTTCCTGCATGTTTCCCCTCTCCTACAGTATATTTTTCCTTATCCTTCCATCTTTTTCCTGGCTCCGTCGTACTGTGTAAAACGTGTTTCCTGTGCGGCCGGCCCACAGTCGCGCCGCCTGAACTTTTATCGAACCTCAGTTCCGGACAGGTACGAACTTTTCTTTTTCAGGAATAAAGCGACGAATAAATTATGTACCGGATTTCGCCGCAAGGGTTCGCGTAAAATTTTTAATTTTGGAACAATGTTTTGGGTTGCCAACATCGTTCGCGGGGGACCGCTTCTGTACTTGCGTCATCGTTTAAGTTCACAGACATATCTCTAAATAGACATCGTATCTAATACAAAAATTTGAATACAAATCGTGCCATTTTCTGTGTGCCATATGTGTCATCAACTCATCACTCTGGTAATGACATTATGGGGACGTAAAAAAAGCTAACTTTTGTCATATTCGGTATCGTCTTGGGTCGTCCCATTCGTTTTTCGTCAAGTTCTTAAATTAGTCCTATTCTGCTTTCGTCACTCATTCTACATTGAAAGCCACTGACGATTGTGACGAATGTAGAATGGGTAGTAGCAGAATAGGACTAATTTAAGAACTTGACGAAAAACGAATGGGACGACCCAAGACGATACCTCATATTCGGTCAATTCAGCTTTCTTTATTTAATATGTATGGGTATTTTTTTAAGAATAAAATACAGACTTAAATAACTTAAATGCAAAATCACATGGAGAGTTTCAACCACCAATCAAGAAAATGTGCCGTAGAAGATTGAGCACACTATGGTGTGTTTGGGTTTTACTTTGATTACATACATATCTATGTTTTTGTTAGATATTGGTTTAACAGATTGTGACCACGTTTTCCCACAAGAGCCATGTCACAGAATATGGAATAGTATTGTTATCTTATATAAAACACTTGCGTAAAAGTTCAAGCCGTTTATAAAAGAAAAACATAATTCGTGTTACAAATGTTACAATATGCGTACCTATCTAGATCCATACGCATATTGTAACATTATTTATACATATAATAAAGCTCAGTTGCCATGCAAAAATCTAAACTCATCCGGCCATGAGACAAAATATTAATGTAAAAAAGATACCGTTCTAAATAGATGACATCACAATGCAAACCGCATTCAAGCCTTGACCTTTCCATTCAGACAATAAATTGATAGGTCAGTTTATTAGTTGGGGATTTAGGTACGACACCGATACATGCACTAATAATACGATTATTAAAATGACAGACAAGTTAATGACTACGTCATTATTTACAATATTTAACTGTTTACAACAAAGCTTACATTATTTACAAACATTACTTTTAGGGTCCGTGGTCAATAAGGAATCTTAGTTTCGAAATGTCCGTCTGACTGTCTGTTTGTCAACAAGTTTGTAGTTAGTAGTCCATTGGGCCCGTTTACTCAGTATATTCTTTTGAACTTCATTGTTATTTGTAGCGCTAGAACCTTTCAAAAATGGCCAAAATGGCCTAATTGACTATGCCGCAATGAGAGGCGTGCTATTCAAAACTGACATCAATTAGTCAAAAAAGCAAAACGGTCCGACACAGATAATGTCATAATCATTTAGATTTCCAAATTTGGTTACGATTGGTTAAGTTTTGGAGGAGGAAACAGTCGAGTACGAAACCTTGATTTTTGATATTTTTACGCAGGATTTTTCGCCTTGTCCTTATCGCACTACTTTTAGGAGCCGCTTCCGTTAGCGAGACGGGTATATTTACCTAAAATATTTAAATCTTAGCTCCTGTTGGCTCTTAAGGCTTGGCGTTCAAAGGGTTGATGTATAGGCGCTGCAAGGCTATGACATCGACATGAAGGCGTCGACATGTTGCCTTATCTTAGCATTATGAGTAAGCCCAGCTTAGACAGACGGTAATCAATTTCAGTGTAATTGAATTCGGTCAGGCGCGCATGCATCATCCCGGTCTCCATTCCGTCCTGGTGTCATTCCAATCGCTTACCGAGTCCGAGCAAGTCCAAGGCTATATGCGGTCAAAGCGCGACTTGATACCTTGTATGTATTATAGGTAGTACGATTTAAGTATTAGTAGGTACCTACGTTTCGCACAGGCGAAGATATTCCAAGATGACTCGGATGGAAACCATCAGATAAAGTAACCGTCGTTCTGTGCGTAATGTACACTCATTGCGGCCATCTAAAGCGAGTTACCCATTGACATATATATATATATATATCTCAGGACCTTCTTATAACCAGTTCTTATAGCCTTACGGGCAATAAGAATGGAGCATGAATGGGGCCAGTACAGCGGTGTCAAAACGCTACAACGCGATTGGTTGATGAGTTCGCATCACGCGAACGACTGGCTCGAATTCGTGAGTGACACCGCTGAACTAGTACCATTTTTAGTGCACGTAAGGCCCGTCCCGAGATATAAGTTAATGGAGTTACCCAGCAGTTTGACTGAGCTGGATCGAAGCTGAAGGTGTTACTGAAGTAAGAAATATGTGGTGCAAGCAAATTACGGCCTCTTGGAATCCTTAAGGCTACAATACATACAAATGATGTGAGTTCTTCAGTCACGTATCGCTGTCACGGTTCTCGAACTAAATGGCCAAGAACTCGACTCACCCACGCTCGCGCAAGCAATGTCAATACATGCCCGGGGCCTGGCTATTGCTCGCCTCTAATGAAATAATACGCACGCTGATTTGATTGCGTTTGCGACGGTTACGATCTTATTGAAAACGTGACAAATGGGTAACTTAATCTACTTAATTTGTTCAGATTTCCCTTCAGCGAAAAGTGCTCATTTAATTAAAACATCCTAACGATTTTATTTTTCTACACTCTTAGTTAAATAAAATACAGACACATTGTGCGAACTAACTACATGAAACTACTGACTCTTAATATTTTTGCATTTTTGTATTTTTTTTGGCATTTGCCAGATTGTCTAAACTCTAAAGCATGTTAAACATTTTGCTAAAAGAGCAAACTCATGAGTAAACGCTTCAAATTTTATTTAGAATGAAATAGTAGACAATGTACAATCTTTCATTCGACATTCAGTCGGAAAACAAAGTTCTCGCAGCATCGCTATAATAAATCCGTAGTCCAATAAGAGAAAATGCTATGCAGTGTCGGGAGACGGCTCACTGTAGGTACAATAATAAAATACTGGAGAGAGCTGTCCGGCAGGAAATCTTAGATTAAGACGAAACAGGAGCTGAGATTTAAATATTTTAAGTAAATATACCCGTCTCGCTAACGGAAGCGGCTCCTAAAACTAGTGCGATAAGGACAAGGCCAAAAATCCTGCGTAAAAATCTCAAAAATCGAGGTTTCGTACTGGACTGTTTCTTCCTCCAAAACGTAACCAATCGTAACCAAATTTGGAAATCTAAATGATTATAAAATTATCTGTGTCGGACCGTTTTGCTTTTTTGGCTAATTGATATCAGTTTCGAATACTACGCCTCTCATTGCGGCATAGTCAATTAGGCCATTTTAACGCCTTAAAAACAAAAATATCAAAAAAAGCAAAACGGTCCGACACAGATATTGACAATATTAATCTGTGTTGAAAAAATAATTGCTCTAGCTTCAAAACCCACGGAGGAAACAGTCGAGTACGTTTGTATGGAGAAATGACCACTCCTGTTGCCTCTTAACACGGAATCGTTGATTGAGTTGGCTATTACAGGCCGTGGGCCAAGTGGCCGTTTACTTTTGTTCCTTTTGCTGGAAAAATTTATGTCAAAAAATATACCTGGTATCTATTACTTTTCTTGTACACTGAAGTTTAAATGTCAACTCAATAGCGCCCTTTTCCCACCACTGCGAATTTGAACCTTGCTGTGTGCACTTGTGGAGTAAACACCACCAAAAACTGGATTACACGTAATCAAAGCAAGGACTCGGAAAACAGATACTTATTCGTCTAATATAGACGTGGCCCCCTATAAAATTTCGTTATATTTTTCTTATTAGGTACTCCTATGTCGGTCATTTTTCATTTGTCGAAGAAAGTACAATATTAAGTGTACAATACAAACGAAACTAGTAATAAAATCTGTTAGATGAAGGTCGAATCTCAATACATAAATCTCGTTTTATAATGTAGATCCCATGATGGTCTCGGCAACTGGATGCTAAAACAAGTTACCATCGAGCCAAATTGGGCGCGAAGGAGATAACGAAATTAGAGTAATAAAATCACCACTTCTAAACTTCGCAATGAAATGCCCGAAAACAACGGGAAGAAATTATAACGTAATTTGGCTTTGAGAAGCTTTAGGATCTTACGAGTACAATGGTTCACTTGTAAATAGTGATGTGCGTTCCGTTGTATCTGCCGGGAGGAATATTTCCGGAAGCATGTCTTTGAATATTTTTGGTATAAAAATGTTGGGTTACATATAACTAATCAAACATTTCTATTACAAACTAAAATACAAACGATATTTTAAAAGATTAATATTTAATTTAGTAATTTCAAAAAGTAACCCTAATGTGCCCGAGAATGCTTGCAACACTAGGTAGGTCTATCTTGGAAGATCTTGTGCACATTGCCTAATTTTATTTATTTATAAGTTCTTATTTATGGAAGACCTGCGTCTCTTAATACAGGTAGATATTATTATTATTACAACGTCAGTAAAATTTAAAAGTTTTTTAAATAGTAATTTAGAACAACCATTTAACACTCAGCAAAATGTAAACATTGATTGCCGACAACGTATACCCTCGGCACGTCACTACTCGTGAACCGCATTAAGAGTTCCGTGCTACAACGTCACAGCTCGGACAGTACTGGCCTGACACCGTATGCTAATGAGGCTACGAGGAGAAACAAGATTGTCGGGTTTATAAAAATAACAGGCGAATCCACTTTCATTTTTGTTCCGAGTTCCGGCGCCAGCCATTGTTGTTGCCGGCCACAAAGGGAACGCACTCTATTTCTCTAGAACTCCGGCTGAGTTTTTCGCAAAAATTACTTAAGAAAGTGTTACATGTACTTTTGTTGCGAAACTATTTCGCCGTGACTTCTTTTCCGAGTTCACGAAGAATAAAGGAAAGCTTAAAAGGGCCGGGAGCAAAAAGTTTTTTACTGAAACGTATAGAAGACGTTTTTCATTGTACTATACGATAGTAGAGCGCGAGTTCGATAACATTTGATGGCCGCTCGTGTCATTTAATGTGAATGGTAGGAATGTCGTCATTATCATTAGATCATCATGCTATCGGGGCACAGCTCCTCTCCTCTCCAGGGCGAGGGTTACCTAATAATATACTTAGTTTCCACATTGCTGATGATATTTGGAAACTTCACATAGGTATAGTACGGCCCTTCTGAGGTGAACTTTTAGCTTCAAACCTTAATCTTTCAAACAAATGCCATTGTCTCTATTATCGAAAAGTCGCTAGCTCCAGACTTAGCACGTGCCAGTACAACATTCATATTGAAAAACAACCGGTATCCGATTAAGGTTTGAAGCGAAAAGTTCACCTCAGAAGGGCCGTACTAGGTATAACTGCGCAGTTAAACTTCTCTGATGCAAAAGCGTAGAGTAATCTGATAGGGATCTACATTTCAACAGTGAAATTAATGTCAAACCCTCAAACAGAAAATGTTCCACGTACAAATAACATCTCGCAATCATATGCACGTAGTTTTAAATTGATAAAGAAATAATCCGTTTAATACCATGTTTAGAATGGAAACTTCTCGTCAGATCTGGATTTACTATGTACAATTATGGTCAGAAATATGTGCACATCTTTTCACCTTACGCCGATGAAATAAGTTAAAATAGTGTATACATGTTTACGGTTTTTGTACAATCAGCGGTTTCCCTATTATGCCTATGAAACCGGATCCGCTCTATCAACGTCGAGATTGATCTATGTCATAATCTTAACGGTGCATCAGAGGCCCTACCGCGAACCACGTTCGAAATACTGCCTCCCTGTCACACTTACCTACGAATTTACACGTGCGACAGAGAGGCAACACGTCGAACGTGGTTCGCGGTAGGCCCTCAGTTCAGTAGGTATTTGAGTACCGAAGTACTGCTTTAATGTATATAGTAAGTAGGACAGAGACGTTGGTATTGTTTTAAGTAAATAAGAAAGTTGGTAGAGAGATTCATACATACCTACCTACTTATAAATACAGTCAGTATCAAATACAGCCAAAGTGACCAAAATAACCGATATATTCATCGAAATAAATCGATAGTTGACCTACGTAGGTATACGTATCTATCTATGATAGTTGCTTGGAATTCTAACAACGTAATAAAATAGAAAAAGCTCAATTGATTATATGTCCATATATGTATACTATAATTTGTGTCTCTCCCTATTTAATTTACATGTCTTAATCCTGCCGAGCCATTTACTTAGCCAGTCACGTCTGCACTCGACAAACATCATCTTTCTTTGAGAAAAAAAGTCCCCTATCGGAAGGCGCTAATGACGTATAGGTAGCTGCCGAATCAGATAATTCTTCTTCGTTTGCGAAACGCCGATGCGGCATTCAAAGCAGTCTGGATTAGCGCATCATCGACTCGTTTATCAGAGACGCCCATCTCGAGCGGGTAATCCATTCTCATAAGCGGAGCGAATCGCCCGCAGAGGCGTTCACAATTCGACAGCATAATCCCCTTCGATATTTCACTAACGCCTTTCTTATACGACGAACGTATCTCGAGTGATTGATTTGAGAAGGTACTTACTTACTTACTTAAGGTACTTACCTTAAACTTTGTTGAATTAAGTATACAACAAAGTTGTGTCACAGATTTAAAACAAACAAATAACGATTTCACTTTTGAGAGATCACTATTCCACCTTCAGTGTAACTATAACTATTCCACCGCTGGCATCACCCGCAAGGGTGAAGGTCTATCAAAGCTATTGGAATTTAAAAAGTACTAGGTAGTCTATTATTATTATGTGAAAAAGATTACTTAATTACTTATCCCTATTTTAATTACTTACTATCTTGGCATGTACTGTATCTACCCTGCATTGAATTCCGATCATCCGATTCCTTACGAACAGATTATTATTGCCAGAATGGCAAAACCTTTCCCGTTCAAAACTAAGCGAATTGCAAACACGGCGATAAGCCTAGATTCCTAAATAACCATTCACAATTGTCATTTCAAATTCGATAGCAATGGTATAATGTCAGTTTAATGTTTATTTCTATTGTGCTTATATAGTCTATTGTTATTACCGTCGTAAAATCAGGTGACAAAGACTTTGAATTGAACCTGTGCGTAGGTACAGAGAAAGGTTCGTTATGAAGATTGTTGCGAGTCATAGGGCAGTGGACTGAGCTGTTGTTACGATCGCTTAACAAGAGCATCGACTCAGGCAACGTCGTACCTTCAGGTTCATAAATTTATCATTTTTGTTTGCTCATTAAGCGAGCCGGTTGTGTTTTGTTAATTTATTCCTAAGGTTTGATCCATCTTGGCAGATAGTTAGTTGAGAAAAAATAGTTTCAAAACTTTGGCGCACAGGCTTTGAAAACTCTTAGAACGGTTTGTTTCATTCATATTCGATGCGAAATCAGTTTAAGATAGGTAAGTAGTACTTGTTTAGCCTATTAGTGCCTACAGTTTATGTATTTATTCCTACAGATAATTTAATCTAAAATTCTAAAAGGCACTGGCACTGGGGGCAAATCTTGGCTTTTTTAAGGTCAGAGGTAACATTTCTTTGCTGTATCTGAATTATAAGATGAGCAATGTGAATTACTTTTGCCATTGCGACAGCTTTCCGACCTTCGGTGAAAGCGTGAAGCGATGTGCGTGCTCTGAGCCATTTGGGGTATCGGCATTGTTTTCAACTATTGCATAACCGAACTGGTCAGGTTATCGTCGTAGACGATTAATTGTTCTCTTATGTTTTACCTTTGTATTGGGATCTGTCTGGACTAGATAGGATTTAAGATATACTTGTTGGTTAGTTTATAAATTATAGTTCTATATATGGTCTATGGTACATTCAGCAGCAGAAGTTGCTAAGCAGGCTAGGTGTTCAAAATGATTTACACGCGACTTTATTGTTAAGAGAATAAGAGCGTGTCAAGGTAATTTTGAATACCTCGCCTGCTTAGCAACTTCTGCTGCTGACTGTACTACCTCCCGCAGGTCAATTGCCTATGGCAAATATCCACTTAGGAAAATTTGGGATTTTTTTGTATAGGAAACTCAATTTTTAATTTCCATAGTGAAAGCTTCCCTTGTATTCTGTGAAATTTTCCTGGAATTTCCGATATCTTTTGTAACTTTTTTGAAATGTTCCGCAATTTGTACATCTGTACCTATTACTGACTCCTTAATGTTATCGAAATAATATAAGGCCGTCTTCACAATAGATGCGGATCCGCACTCCGCTCCGGTGTACGACCGGGACAGCACAATATATATGGATAGCGCTGTTTCGCACACACACCGGAACAGTCAGCGTGGGGATCCGCGATTGCATAATTGTTGTTTATCAAATATAATTTTGAGAGGATTATTCTTTCTTCCCTACCCTAACTACTTCTGCTAAAATAACGCAGCAAGATTATCTGGTGATGGAGCCGGGATGTGTTTTGGTGTTTCCGCGGTATTCGGAAAACAAGATTCGTTCTAGAGAAGGGAACGATACGATATTTACTAAATATATCACAGATATACCTCTGGTAGTTTAGATTTCAACTAGATATCTTTTGCAGCTCAATTCGGGCAACCAATGTCACTTTTACGTTAAATTATCGTATTAAGATCGTTTCAAAATCGTTTTGAGATCTAAAAATACATAACGAGACGTTTTAGACATTGTGCAAATTGTTCAAGTGTATCTCCAGAATCGCGGAAATGTCAAATTTGACAGGCTAGATCTTAAAAATATCATTGTCGTATCTTGGTGACGTCTAATAGATATCTAATAGATGTCTAGTTCAAAATCCGAATCGAGCCCTCATTATGGTTAGTTTGTCCAATTGTCTTGATAAGCAATTTTTAATGACCGTGCAAAGAGAAGCATAGTTTGCAATTAAAGGTTATTAAAATATCAAACGTGTGAATTTGACTAATAAGGTAAGTATTTGAATTTTTTTTATGAATGGTATCAGTCGATCAGGTTTGTTTTGAGGATCAAATGTCTGTATGGGACCCGTTGTCTTAAAGCAAAATACAAAAGTCTCACAAATGATGGTCAAAGTCCAGCACCCGCACTTTACTGACGAAACGCTTCATAGAAAATGGCAATACATCGACACGTCATTATGTAACGTTAGAAGCCGTTTCAATGTATGGAAAACAAGGAAATTGCGATTTTGTCGGTGAATTTTTTTTTAATAAAATGTAAGGAATCGAATGGTATCATTATTTTTTTCCTATTTGGAAGTAAAAAAAAAAATTAAACTTTAAGGCCTTAGATTTTATTTATTATTCCCGTATATTTTTTTAAATTTCCAATGTATTGTGATAAATTGCTCATTTTCTATCCATTTAACCAGATTTAGTTATACAATTTAACGTGTGTCAAATACCCTATTATTCCATATTGTGACATATAATACTTGTTATGTTACATATTACACTCGGCGTCACGGAAATCGCACACCCGCGGATTTTTGTTTCAAGCCGTTATAAACCTTAATATTGTTGAAGGTAAAGTATGAGTGTGTGGGTTCACTTTAAAGAGAATTGTACCCTTCATTTAAAAACAATGCAAAACTTAGTAAAAAGTGAAAAAAAGGCATATTTGTTAATAAGAAATAAAAATCGTATATTCATGCAAAAAAATCAACAAATTAAAACACAATAAAATCAACAAATATTGCAATACAAATGCTTAAAACTAAACTTAAAACCTAGTGTTGCCTCCTGTGGCCTTAATTACTGCCTCCATGCGAGCCTTCATGGACCTCACGAGAATCACGATGTGCTCTTGAGGAATAGCATCCCACTCCTCAATGACGGCATCTCGAAGGTGTTCCAGGGGTCGCAGGTGCAGGATCACGTGACCGCACCTTCCGTTTTAGCTGATCCCAAAGGTGTTCTATGGGATTCAGGTCCAGACTCCTTGCTGGCCACTGCATAACGGTGATCCTAACCTGATTAAGGTGACACCGAACAATCAACGCTTTGTAGGAGCGGGCGTTATCCTGCATGAATGTGAACCCAGGACCGACAAATTCGGCGTATGGAACCACATGATCCTCCAGGATCTCTGTGATGTACCGCTGAGCAGTCATGGATCCCTGGCTCGACCACTACCGGTGCCGGAAACACAAACGAGCTCGGTTTTGCCGGCGAGGGAAATGCCACCCCAGAACATGGAGGATCCTCCTCCGTATCCGACGGTTTCTTCAAGACAGGTCTGTGAATAACGTTTCCCTTGCCTTCTGTACCCTCTTCTGCGCCTATCGTTGCAGAAAAGACACACCCTGGTCTCACCGGAGAAGAGGACAGCCTTCCATTGGTCGACCGTCCAATCCTTGTGTTCGCGAGCAAGCTCACGTCTGATTTGCCGATGCTCTGCCGTCAATTTGGGACCCGTAGCCGCTCTATGGGGCATGATCTTCTTCTCCCGCAACCTTCTCCTTACTGTAGAGACGCTCACCACCGTTCTCCGAACTTCTCGTAGCTCCTGCTGCAGCTGGACAGCGTTGGAGAAACGGTCCCGCAAAGACGTTGACACAATAAAGCGGTCGTACCTCTCGGAAGTGCAGCGTTGTCCTCCGGATCCAGGCTTTCATGGTGAAGTTTCCAGTCCTCTGGAATCGATGAACTGCTCGTAGAACTCGAAAACGGGTTATGTTGAGCTGCCGAGCAAACGCAGACTGCGTCATTCCTAAATCCACCAGGGCTACTGCTTGAGCTGCTACTGCTTCCGTGGTATCCATTTTCTTGGGGTGTTTTCTTTCTCCAGCTGTTCCAGGATGACCTCTGTGAACTCTGGATACCGAATGACCCATATCACACTTTTACCCCCCCTTTTTATACCTATCCAAGGTAACGCAACTAGCGACCCTTACAACGCGTATTCTAGGTGTTCTTTCAGAACGCCATAATTTCGTGATTATTATTATTTTTTCCGAAAATGCTTTATTCATGTTTTAAAGCTTATTAATTGTGCTTTTAAATTATATTAATATTGATAGGGTATAAATACATATGATAAGAGCTATATTAGCTTGAAACAAAAATCTGTGGGTGTGCGATTTCCGTGACGCCGAGTGTATTATCATCAATTCATTAATTACTATTATTATCATCAATGTACCAATATTAGTTTAGTATCTATTATACCACACAATTTATACCTCAATCCGAAGACAATGCCACTTAAATATTCTTAGTTTATAAATCTCAGTGGGAATTGTCCCAGGATGTAGGTTGCACCTATTAATGTATAAACCTATGTCCTATTTTTGTATTATCTGCCTATGTCTGTTTTTTTCCCCAATAAAGAAAATAAAATAAAAATAAAATAAATAAAATAAAATATTATTCCAAGCTGCATAATATAACGTTTTGTATAGTAACACAGGTGATCCGCGGTAGTATCTAGTCGCGGAGAAACCGCGCCGACACTTTCTCCAAGGCCGGCGCCTACCCCCACTACGAGACGATACCGCCATAATCTAAAGTTGAATACAAAATAAATAATAATATATCATTTGCCGTATTCGAACTTCAAGATATTCACAAGAGGCGACACGTACTAGCTCCATTATAGATACGTTATAGTTTAGATTTCAACTAGTTCTCTTTTGCAGCGCAATTCGGGCAACCAATGTCACTTTTACGATAGATCGTGTTAGATATCTATTAGATGTGAATTAGAATTCAATGCCTTCCAAAACAGCGTTATATAGAAAAAGTATATTTGGAATGGCTCCTCAAATTTTTTATAAAATTCCGAATGAATTAAGAAATTTAGAAGATATGCCAAGTTTTAAAAGTAAAGTATTTAAATATTTAGTTGACAAAACATATATTATTATAGTGTAAGCGAATTTTTGTTAGACTATAATTAATGGTATGTAACTGTGCACCACAGCATGTATATAGTCACAGTCCATTAATGACAAAAAAAATTACGCCTCACGGCACAACATAGTGATACAACAGTAATATATTATTATAAGATCTGTACTTATGTACTATTCATACCTATGTTGGACAAATAAACGATTTTGTATTTGGTATCTCTAAGTAATATCTTGTGGAAATCGTTCAAGAGTATCTCCAGAATCGCGGAAATGTCAAATTTGACAGGTTAGATTTTAAACATATCGTTATCGTATCTTGGCGATGTATAAAAGATATCTAATAGATATCTATTACAAAATCCGAATCGGGCCCATAGATTATTATGCGCTTATTGGACATGCTTGTTTAAATATATAATTTAGGTATATCATAATAACAAAGATAGGTAGTACAGTCACCATCAGGAATATAGTGATTAAACGAACTTACCTATAAGTGAAGTTCGATCACAATTATATGACCGACTACCTTCGAAGCAAATATTGGAGCGGCCAAGATGCTCAAAATCATTTGAACACGCACTCTAGCGCCTTGACAATAGAGACGTGCTCAGATATTTGTGAGCACCTTGGTCACTCGGATATATCTTATGGCGACTGTACCTACCGATTTTACTTATTTATTGAGGACAGCTATATTAACGATATGTTAATGGAAATTCGTGTTTTGGCAGATATGTGCACTGTTTTGCACCAAATTATTGACTGTAAATCTTGTGAAATGGGCATAGTACTCGTAAATAAAGATGACATCTTTTAAGCTTCCTGTAAAATCGGTGCTCTTACTAAAACTATCCAGTTGTATTTAGGATACCTGTGGCGAACCTTTTTCAGTTGGCTTACCTCCGCCTGCGAAAGCAGGCCGCTAAGTCAATGATATACCTAGGTGTCACTTTAATTGACTAATGTAAGATATTCTGTTAATGTCGGAATAAATATTAATACGTTTTAATTTTACGAGATTAATTATTTCTTTAATCCTAAAATAGGAGTCCCACATACTTAATATACATTTTTATTTTATTTATTTATTTATTATAGCTTTCATTTATTCTACAGAGAATTGTAATTTTTTTTAGCCTAATATACATACTATACTTTATTACAAGGCACCGACTGTGGGCATATCTGTCGCATAGTCCAAATGACTATGAACATATCGACAGTCTACTCTGTCTAGAACAAATTTTGCACCGTGAATTGACCTGTAGCTATTTATTTCTCTATAAATTCATTTTAAATTCTTGTTATCATAATAAAGCAAAACGTAATTTATTTACGATTAGCGCCTTCATTATTCCCTAGACTGAAGGCGAAGCATAATCCCAGGCACAGCAGGTAAACACAGACTCGACTGGTTTAAAAATTCGTTTGTCACTTGGCGATATTAAAAATTCAAGCACTCCTCGTTGTCTAAGCCTTTATTATCCAAGAGCGTCAGTATAATATTAAGTTAAGTTTGAGTAAATCTCTATTCTAAGAGATTTTGCTCGAAAGGATTAAATAAACCGGGGATTTATGCAAAATGGCGGAGTTTGGTGGAGTGTGATGCCCCGAGTGTAGCGTGAACCAGCCATTGATTGAGCCATTGTTGAGTGATTGATTTTGGTTTAGCTAAAGGTCGATTAAGACATCTAGTGAATAAAATTATGAAATTAAATTGAAAGAGGAGAGTGTCACCGCGGATTTTGTATGCCAAGTGTAAGCACATTTGCGGCAGACATTCTCAAAAACAAAACTGCTTATGAAATCACGTGTGCGTAGATTTTTCTTCGTTAAAATGGCGTCTTTGCTACTAAGGCACTTTGCCAATGTCAAGTAAGATCTAGATTCACTATTATTATTGTACACTTTATAAGGTAATAAAATTGTGAAGAGTAGTCTCAGATTCTTAGAGAATTGGTTGGGGCTTATCAATATTTTCTGAAAAACTGTTTTGTAGGTATCGGCAAGTTATTGCATTGCAGATTGTAAGTAAACGACCAATAAGTACCTATATTTTATGAATGATGCATTTTAACATACTTAATCAAATCGATTTTTAACCCAGTGTAATACCTACAATAGTCGTCTGCTAAAATGAAAGAGTCCTAAAGAAATAAGTAAACACAGTTCATTCATTAGGTACCTATGTAAAAATAGGGAAAGTAAAGGTAAATAAATACATCATACAATTATTCAAATGTAATTCCTTTATAGCTGAGCCTTTTTTGAAAACAACAAAGCTGGCAAACTGGTTAAACATAGCTATGTAGTTTATAAAGACATACATTACTGATTTATTCAAACAGATTGTAAAAACGAATTAAATGAGCTAGCAGCTTGAGCGTTAAAGTTTTCAAGAATTAACTACATAATGGAAGAAAGCACTGAACCATTCAGCTTTAAAGACAGTTACTTTAACACTACTTAGAAGCAAAATCTCCGTGTAAATCGGAGAGGCATTCGCTTGATATTTAAATTATATTCAAACATACTGTACACGTATGTATAAACCCATATCGAGATTTATGTGTTGTGTTATAATGGCATCAAAATGCGGTTAGTGAATAATTTAATTAATTACGAAAGAGTTAAATGATGTTTGCATTATAATCTAAGTGGAGTATATTATGTATTTTTAATGTTAACCTTTTCGTCGCCGTGTCAAACACAAAAGCTGTCACGCTGACGCCACGTCACCGAAGTGTCAAAATTGAAATTGAACTTTATGCATATGCACGTAGGTCTATGTTGCTCTGTGATATGTGACCGATTAATCGGTCTTTGGCGTTGAACCTACGGTGCGGATATATCGGTCATTGGCGTCCAAAAGGTTAACGCTACACTTATATCTTATTTCCTACAAAAGGGGTTTTAATTATGTTTATCAACTTGTGATAATATTAAGGAAAAACGCGGTTAATTAGTTATTATCAAAATGGTGCCAAGCATCCTGGCATGTGCTAGCATTAATTGCTATAACAAAATATATGTTTTTACTTAATTCCACTTATATAAAATTACATATATGCATATACATTCTTTTATAAATTTTGTTCGCCAGTTTGTCAGTCCAGGACTCTAGGTCAGTATTGAAGTACTGTTTCCTGCTGTTTAGGCTTTAGTTACCAGCGGTAACTAACTGGTCTAGTCTGCCAATTTTGGTCGCTGTGGCTCTCCTGAGAATTCTCTTTAAGTAAGTCTATTTTTTAAAGTTAAAGTTAGTAGTTAAAGCTCCCGGAGCTAAAGCTTGGACTTTTTGATAATTTTTTTTTCATTTGGAGCAGGTTTAAATAAATAAATTCATACTTTAATGTAGGGTACCTACATATTCATATTGAAATGATGCGTAAACAAAACAGATGCGAGTTAGAAAGTCCTTGGTCGGAGGTGTGATATAACTACAGCAGAGCCGGAAATGTGCTGATACTGCTGATACGTGCGGATCTACGTAACACATTATGCACAATATTATGCACTGAAATGATGCCATCGTAGCATAACGCTTTGGAAGTAGGCAATTATAAATTTAAATCTGTTTACAATGGAGGCTCAGCTATTAATTGCGGCGCGCGATTTTTCTACCCTGCATGGTTTATTTTGATACCTATGCAGTACATAATCTACATGAAAATGTTATATTCATACTAGAGATTATCGTAACAGATTGTGCAAACATGTTCAATAGGTTAATTAAAATTCGTTTTTGGAAGGGAATTACTAATACAATCTGCATTTAAGCATAGTATTATATATATTAGGACAATTTTACACAGACCGACCTAGTCCCACAGTAAAGGGGCCCACTGATTAACAGTCCGCCGGACGGTATCGGTTCCGAACAACTGACAGGCCGATACCGTTCGGCGGACTGTTAATCAGTGGGCCCCTCTAGGTTTGCGTCATTAAGGCTTGTGTTATGGGTACCAGACGACTTTTCAATCCTTGAGATGTAGACCTCCTTAAATTTTTGCCATTCTGTTCTATTTTGTGCTCTTTGTACCCATTATTATATGATCCAGCTGTTCGTTTGAAGTCGTCATACCAACGCATTTTTGATGTCTCTAAACAGGCTTAAACTAGGTAGGTGCACTTATGCTGTATGCATATGTACATACAGTGAAACCAGGTTAATTGGCACCTAATTGCAACCAAAGGTCCACCATATCAATTATCCAGGTTTCACTGTATAACCAGCGAAGTTATCTAAGTGATATTGAAAACCTAATCGTAATTTCGTAATATAGACACATCCGCATGCAGTTAACTTAAATAATAATTATTTGCTATTATAAATAAATCATGTTTACCTATTATTTATAAATTATACCTATATGTAATTTACGAGGCTTTAACATGCCACGCAAGTTTTTAAATTGATTACAAAGGCTTTAATAACGAACGTAATCATTACAGTTATTTTAATAATAATTGATCTTAAATCGCAGTACATGGATGCATTTAGTGCAAAAAGTTTAACGAATGTTTAAATTGACTTGAACTTCATAAAAGAGCGTTCTCAGTTCGTCGAGTTTTTATTTATCTTTTTTACTTGTATATAATATACATATATACATACAGTTGTTCTCATTCTCATTACATAATGGGTTCCTGGAGAAATATATTCTTTTATTACCTAAGGTGGTTTGGGCATTACTTAAGAAACTCGTGCATTTTTCTTGGCACGCACCATTTGGTGAAGTGGAACCGACGATGAAGATCTTTATGTATTTGATTGTTTATTGTCATTTATTGCATACATGTACATTGATTTTAGACTGTTTTGTGATGCCGGTTCTTTTCTAAAGGATAAAAAAATCTTATTTAAGGTCAGGTGGGCTAAGAGAAACATACGTACTTTATTTTTATTGAGGTAAGTGAAACCGTATAAGGAAAGTCTTTCTACGTAAGTATTTTAAAGTTAATGTTATTTAGACATGTTGTGACGTTTAGCGTCGCAGTTAGGGTTGGAAAGAGGTAGGAAGGAAATGAAAGTTTAATTTAGAAAAGTTAATTAATATTAGGTATTTAAAATTACAATAAGTTAGCTAGGGCCGTGAGTCCTTATAACTGAGCCGGCAAGAATGAAATAATGAAACAAGTCTTTAATAGGAGGCACTTTCCTGGGACTCTACTTCGCAGGCGGGCAGTTGTAGATGGCTCCGCTGAACAAAGCAAGCATCGCAGTCGCAGGTCCAGAGTATACTAAGATGGCTCCGCACTGTGGTCCAGGATCCTCAGCTCGGAATGGAAACCTTCCAGATTGTGGAGCATGCGCATAGCGCAACCCGGGGTAGTGCAGGCTAGTGGGTTTTCAGAGTCAACCCCAGACTTGATCCCTAGCAATATTGGTCTTATTAGAATATGCACACAACGGTGACTGCGTCATCCGGCCCGCAAGGAAAGAAATATCAGGAAAGTTAACCTTTTAGCATTTCTTTAGTGTTCACGGATGAAGCAGTCAGAAAAGAACAGATTAGTTAACAGTATAAAAGAATACAACGTAAAAATTATTCCCATTAGAAACTTAAATTAAATATTCACAACACTTACCCGATCCGGGGAAATGTACACAGCGTAATACTAATAGGGCATGATCTAAAATAATATCAAGTTAGATAAATTACATTATTTTAGAGATTTTTTAGTATCTTCTTTGCATAAAATTGTCGACGATGTCATTAATTTTCTTCAAGTGACAGACTTCTGAAAGCTATTTGAAAATGTTTTCTAAATTTTTACAATCCGCCAGCACAAAACGCTTAGTGCAAACGAGGTTTTATAGCAAACCGTTACAATGTGGTTAATTTTTTGGTACCTTTAGCGTTTAATTTACTTTTTAACACTTTTAAGTATCTCTCACCATTTATTTCCGTCCCTCTTGTCTAGTGTTGTGAATAACGCTCATTTTGAGGCTTAAAAACTCGAACCCTTAAGACTCTCGAGGCTTAACGCCTCAAAAGTGGCAATGACGATTTTTTACATCCATACGCGTAAAATTTTCAAATATAGTCGAGTCTTCAAGACTTACGAGTCTTGAGGGCTCGAGTCTTTAAGCCTAAAAATAAGCGTTATTCACAACACTGCTCTTGTCCCATGGTTACCCTACCTAACCTTACATATTTTTTTCTAAAGACTTGTGTATGAATAATGTAAATAACCTACTCAAACTAGCACATCACGATGGAGGAAACAGAGGGATGTTTTAGCCCCATACTTATGACCTTGCCACCGTTCTAACATAAACTGCAGCGTCGATTGATTTATCAATACAACCAATGTGTTTGTCGTTCACTTACTGTCAGCGACTATCGAAAATATCTCGGTGCGACTAGTCGAGTGTAAGGGTCGGGGGTTCAATGACATCGTTAGAACGATTACTGGGAGTGCTTGATTTGACACAGGATAAAGAACTTTATGATATAATTTATGAAACCGGTTTTATGTACCTACGACTAGTTAGTAGGTCTATCTATGTAGTCGTAATATCTATTATTAGTGTCGATTCAATCGCTGTTTTTATGTAAAGCGTCACAAACTCATAGGTAAATTGTATTCCGTAAACCATTTCATAATTTGAATGACGTATTAGTCAAAAATAATGCTAAAAAAAGAATTTTGACGTAATTTGTATGTAATATTTTCATACATTTTTCTAAAACAATCTATGTAACTGGTCTATAGGAAACTAATCAAGAGACGTATTCAGAAACGTGACATGTAATACCAATTTGATTTCAATATCAGGGAGTCACGTTCTGCGCTTGTGCAATAATGAATGAGTGCACGACGCGTTGATATATCCCGTCCCGTATCGTCTAAAAGCGATTTTAATGTTTTCGCTTAGCCTGATGTTGCTGTTTGTTGCAGGTGGTAGCAGGAGCTGTGGCGGGTGGCGCGCTGGTGCGCGGGCGCGGCGGATGGTGGCGGGATGAGCGGCGGCGCGCTGGCGCTGACCGCCCTGTCCGGGCCGCCGCTGTCCGCCGCCGAGGCGCTCTCCTCTCTGCTATGGCAGCCGTACGAGTGCCGCTCGCCGCCCCTCGCACGCTCCCGCACCGACGGAGCCCTAGCCCAGAGAGGGGGCGCTCAGTCGCCAAGCGGCGGTCGTCATGCGCGCGCGCCACGCTCGATACCTCGCCACGAGATGCGGCTGCCCGTTCCGGCCGAGGCGGTCTCGGTGCGAGTCCCGGCCGAAGATGTCGTGTCAAGTGTGATAGTGCAAGTGCAGGATGCGCCTGTCAGTTGTAATGTAAACAGTGCGGTGCAGACGGAACGGCAGAGGAGTGTTGCTAGCGCGGAGTGCCAGACTGAGGAGCCTGCGCGGCGGCGGCGCACGAGGCGGGCGCGGGCTCCCCGTGTGCCGGAGCTGCTGGAGAGCGTGCCTCCTCCCCCGTACAGCACGCTGCCCCCGCCGCAGCTGCCGCCACCCCCGGCGCACCCGCACCCGCTGCCGCTGCCGGTGCCGGTGCCGCCGGCGCCGATCATCGCGCCGCATCCTCCTGCGCATAGGTTCCCCTTCCAGCCCATCCCACTCAGGTATTGTGTATAAGTTAGGAAAACCTCATAAAGCAATCATAAACATTCAAGGATAGGCTCGGTACTGTTAGAAATAATACATGTAAACATTATTTCACTCCGAGTAGCTAATTATAATTACAAACAGGATGCAGGGTAGATGCTTTGATAATCATTGTTGTTGCGAATGCTGTGATGCTTCCTAAGGTTAAAGCGCATCTCATCATAATCACATTAGAAGTTTAACAGTAATAGGTACCTACGTGTTTACATCGTTGACACGCGATTGTGGACAAAGATGCTCATTAGTCGGTCAGGTTGTAGTTACGGCTGTGGAGAAAGGTGGACTCGCGTGTATACATCAGCCGGAACAACAGAGATCGAGATAGGTAAGGTACGTATGTACGACGCATGAATGCAACATAAATCCTCTCGTAACCGTACCTTAGCGATCGTCTTCGCGTGTCTTACGTTCGTTGAAGTCTTTTGTTAGCGTGCTCGGGATTAACATCTTTATAAACATCGGCTTTAAGTGAAAAATAGAACTTGTTCTAATTTCAATCTTAACTCACCACAATTGCGTCTAATATATCAGTAAATGGCTTTGTTGTGACATACTCTTCTGTTTCTGAAAAGCGTATATAATTGGTATTACAATTTATGCTAAAATACAGTACGGAACGTTCGTTTACGTGCGTTCATTAGTTTCGTTTGCCTTTGTTTGATTATGTAACGTTATGCAATCTGCAAGATGGATTTTGATTATAAAAGGTTTATCTTTGGCGTGTAGGTATTTTTTTTCGTGCTTAGATAAGCTCTGTTTTTATATTGTAGACAAAAATTGTTCGATTAATGATATATATACGTCTAGCGTATGCTTGCATGTGTGCGTGGCTGCGCCCACCACGATACCTATGCGTCAATAAACGAGTGCATAACTAGCTACCGGTTGTTTCACTTGTGTCCATATTCCATATTTACGTATCTAACAGTGGCGACGAATACCCACATTTAAGCAAAAAGTAACATGTCGACTGGATTATTTGGTATTTTGACCAGTTTTGACCACAATGGACAGGAGTGGAAGACATACAAAAGCCGCCTGACACAGTGGTTTGTGGCAAACGACATCACCGATGCCACAGACGCGACTGGATCTAAGCGGAGAGCTATATTGCTAAGTGCACTCACGGAGGGTACGTACAGACTCGCTGCAGATTTGGTTTTGCCAAAGGAAGTACAAACGGTGCCCTACGATGATATCATAAAGAGTTTGGATACCCATTTCAACCCTAAACGAGTTGGATTCAGCGAGAGGCATAAGTTCTACGCAGCGGTACAACGAGAAGGCGAATCTCACTCACAGTGGGCCGCGAGACTTCGTGGTCTGACGTCGCTTTGTGCCTTCAATAATGTGGAAGAAACGCTACTCGATCGCTTTATTATGGGAATGAGGGCTTGTTATGAAAAAGAAAAGCTTTACGCGCAAGAATTGTCTGGCCTTACGCTTGGCAAAGCTGTGGAATATGCCGAGAATGTTAGCACCGCGCGCGCAGCTGCCGCCGCCAGCGCGAGCGGAGCGGGCGCGTCTGCCGCGGCCGCCGCGGCGCTGGACCCGCTATTAAAGGTTTCACGCAGTGCTAGTGCCAAGGGACCGGCCGCTACAAAAAATAGCCGTATAGGGAAGCCTAAGTGTACCATATGCGGGTATACCAACCACAAAACCGCGGAGTGTCAGTATAGTGATTATGTGTGTAAGAAGTGTAACGTTAAAGGCCATCTACGTAGGGTGTGTCCATCAAAAGTGAATTACGTAGACAATGGAGCCGGAGACGAGGACTTCGGAGACGATGGTGAGGTATTTACTATACGTTCGTTACGGGGAGAGCCAATGGTAGGCACTGTAACTGTTCGCGGATCAAAATTAAATTTTGAGATAGATACCGGTGCTGCCGTAACTGTTATTTCAAATGATATTTATAAATTACACTTTAAAGATGTGCCATTGGGTCCGTTGCGAAGAAGGCTGGTTACTTATAATGGCGATAATATCGCATGTGTAGGCGTTGTGCGGCTGCCTGTGTGCTACGACGACTACACACATTCGTTAGACATACATGTCGTACGAGACGGCGGAGTGTCTCTTCTAGGTAGGGACTTTATATCAGCCTTTCAATTGGAACTTGTACGAGTTAATCACTGTCACCAATTGTCTTCAGTTGAACAGCTACATAAAAAATTTCCTAGATTGTTTTCAAATTCATTAGGCTGTTTTAATAAACACAAAGTCAGACTGAGGCTCAAAGATAACGCGAAACCAGTTTTTATTAAAGCGCGGCCGATCGCATTTGCTCTGCGCGATAAGGTAAACAAAGAAATCGACCGGCTAGTACAATTAGGTATTTTAAAACCTGTAGACCATGCCGAGTATGCTTCGCCAATAGTCCCAGTGTTAAAACGGAATGGCAGTGTCCGACTGTGTGCAGATTATTCTGTTAGTTTAAATAAGCAATTGATAATCGACCAGTATCCCTTGCCAACAGCAAAAGAATTATTTGCAAAATTGTATGGTGGCATTAAATTCACTAAACTCGACTTATCAATGGCTTACAACCAATTTGTTTTAGATGATGAGTCACAGCCGTACACTTGCATAAATACATCTCGGGGACTGTATATGTATACTCGTTTGGTGTTCGGTCTCGCCAGCGCGCCGGCCGTGTTTCAGCGCGCCATGGAGGGCGTGCTGGCCGGCATGGAGGGCGTGCTGTGCCTGCTCGATGACGTGCTCGTCACGGGCCGTGACGACGCGGAGCACGCGCGCAGGTTAAACGCCGTGCTCGAAAGGTTACAAGACGCAGGATTGACGTTGCAACAGGAAAAGTGTGATTTTTATAAAAATGAAGTTAGTTATTTGGGCTATGTTATAGACAAAAACGGCTTACATAAGTCACCCGATAAGGTCGAGGCAATAGTAAAGGCTCCCGTTCCGAATAATGTTAGCGAGCTCCAATCATTTTTGGGGTTAGTAAATTATTACAGGAACTTTGTACCAAATGCGTCGTCAATCTTGTGTCCTCTATATGACCTTTTAAAAAAGGGGTCTAAATGGCAATGGAAGGATGCACACCATACCGCTTACATGCAGATAAAAAAATGTATAGCATCAGATCAGGTTTTGGCTCACTTCAATCCAGGGGCTAAGCTATTTTTGACAGTCGATGCTGGGCCCCGAGGCCTTGGTGCGATTTTATCGCAACTGGACCCCGGAGGCCTAGAGAGGCCGATTTCGTTTGCCTCGAGGACATTGTCGGTAGCCGAAACGCGATACTCTCAGCTTCAAAAGGAAGCTACCGCTATTATTTTTGGTGTGCGTCGCTTCCACCAATATTTGTATGGAAGATCAGAGCCGTTCGTCCTTCGCACAGACCACAAACCCCTTGTATCGATTTTTAGTCCATATAAGGGTATCCCAGAAGTGACAGCCAATCGCCTCCAGAGATACGCAATATTTTTAAGCGCGTATAATTATTGCATTGAGTATGTGCGAAGTGCTGACAACAGCGCTGATTTTTTGTCGCGCGCTAGTCTCCCGGCGCCGGCACCTGCACCTGCACCGACAGACGAGCGCGCGGCCTGCGCGGGCGCGCGGGGCGCGGCGCAGGAATGTGCTGACGGCGCGGAACCGTGCGATCGCGCTGCATACGTACATTTCGTTCTAAGTGGAAGTCTGCCTGTCACTTTCTCGGACGTATGCAAAGAAACCCGTAATGACGTTATTTTAGTTAAAGTACGTAAACATATAATGGAGGGATGGCCAAACAAAGTTAACGATTTACAAATTAAACCTTACCACTTATGTCGAACACAACTGTCATACGAAAATGGGTGCATTATGAGGGGCCATAAGGTTGTAATTCCAGGCACGTTACGTGAAAAAGTGTTGTCAGAGCTCCATAAATCGCATCTTGGTATAGTGAAGACTAAGGCGGAGGTTAGGTCTAGATTTTGGTTTCCGGGTGTGGATGAAGCTGTAGAACGAATGATAGGATCTTGCGATATTTGCATACAGATGCGACCAGCACCAGCCCGAGTCAAGCCCGTTCCGTGGACACCGCCTAAGGAGGCTTGTAGTCGTGTCCATGCCGACTTCCTTGGCCCAATAAATGGTCGAATGTACCTAGTGCTGGTGGATGCGTTTTCCAAGTGGCCAGAAGTGTATGACATGGCCAACACAACTACATCCACTGCCACTATCGATAAATTGTACGAATTTATGTCCAGATTCGGTATACCGCTAACCTTGGTAACGGACAATGGCACAGCTTTTTGTTCCCAAGAATTTCAATCTTTTTGTAATCTTAATGGAATAAAGCATGTTACGTCACCGCCGTACCATCCCGCAAGCAACGGTCAGGCCGAGTCGTATGTGAAAGTAGTTAAAAAGGGAATACGGTCTAGTCTTATGTCGAGTAGTAATGTTAAACAAGCGAAAATGGAACTTTTAAAATATTTGTTTGATTACCGTAATTCGAAACATACTACCACTGGATTTTCTCCCGCACAATTAGTCTACGGCCGTAAAATGAGGTCACGTATAGATCTCTTATCCCCACCCTCGTCGTCGCCCTCGTCTGTGGCTCCAAAGTCTGATAAGTCCGAGGTTCAGTGCTCACAGGATAATAATAATGTAACTAACCGGAAACAATTCGCAATTGGCACCTTTGTACTCTATACAAAAAATGTAAACAATAATAAAATTATATGGGGTAAAGGAACGGTACAAAAGCGAATAGGAAAAGTTATGTATTTAATTAAAGACTGGGATTCTCAAATAAGTTATCGTAAACATATAAACCAATTAGCATTGTATAAAGGTCACCTGGGAGATGCTAATGTATGGGACTATGACGATCACGATATACTTACGCATTCACCGCCTACGCCGACTTCTACGTCGTCGTCGCCGCCAACGCCGCCGCCGCCGCCGCCGCCGCCGCCACCGACACCGCCACCGCCGCCGCCGCCGCCGCCGCCGCCGCCGCCGCCACCGTCGCCGCCGCCGCCGCCACCACCGTCGGCGCCAGCGCCGCCGCCGCCTCAACCGATAATGTTGCCATCGCCTCACCAGAATGCGTCAGGCCATCTTACTCACCCCGTGGAGGAGGAAGAGATGAACGAGGATGATGAGGAGTTTCATGAGGCAGAATCCGACAATAGGCCGCCTCCAGGCGAGACACGGAGAGTGATGCGTCCCCGTCCCAAAATAGATTTTAAGAAATACTACTAATGTCGAATTTGAAAATTAGGTTATAGGATTAATAGTTTAATAGGTGGAGGGATGATATATATACGTCTAGCGTATGCTTGCATGTGTGCGTGGCTGCGCCCACCACGATACCTATGCGTCAATAAACGAGTGCATAACTAGCTACCGGTTGTTTCACTTGTGTCCATATTCCATATTTACGTATCTAACAATTAATTTACTACCCAATCATCATACTTCGGTAGGTACCAATTTTATTAAACTGTATTCAGTATTCAGTATATTTATTGCATCTTCATGTTGTTTTTTACAAGGTGTTAAGGTATTTCATTTCTGGATCAAACATGAACCCTGTTAGGGCATAGCAATCTTATAACTATATCTTATATCTAATAATTTACATGATACTACTATTCTAGAATAAAATAAAAAAAAATTAACATATAACATTAAAATTTGGTGCAAATAATATTAACTTGATTAAAAGTCTAATAAGTAATTACAAAAATGTATAAATATAAAAGTCTAATTGTGAAATATGCGTCAAAATATTGACTGGCAGATAAAGTACGAACATTTTGGGCAATCGAACTGTCAGTTTAGTATCTACCTGCCTATCTGAGGTATAAAGTCAAAGTTTTATGTTAGATGTATGTGTCGAAAGAAACACCAACAACAGCCGAAAAACAAAAAGTAGAAAGATATAATATTATCAATGTTTCATAATTTTACTTGGTAATAACCAGCACCTGACTTATTATCTACAATCAAACGTTACTAAATAATTAAACACTAGTTTTAATCGTACGTGATAAATTTATAAAAATGGTAAAGTGATTGTACCTACGAGTATAGGTTAATGTACATAGTGTAGGAGTAGTTGTCGAGAAACTGGTTTAGCTAGCACATGGTGGAAAGTTGCAGCATGTAGGCTGAGCCGGGTCGGTGGGTAGGGATTAGAAGTGTAAAACTTTTACGAAATAAAGCTGAGGCTTTATTAATGTTTGCGAAAGTTGAAAGACTGTTTAATTGAGTTTCAGGTATAGGCAAAGCAATCTTCAATGTTTGTTTATCAAAAGTTCATGCTAATTATATATTTACAATTAGAAACGAGGAACTCAAGGGTAAAATAAATAATAATAAAATAATGTAGGTATCTAAGCAACCTCATGTTTCTTAGTAGACAAAAGATCATTACTTCTGACCTTATTTTTATGTACCTATTTAATTTCAATGGAGTGAATTTAATTTACTTCCAGTAAGGACTGACATTTCTAAATTTTAATTAGAATTAGTCGTATTAAACGTAGGTACATTTAATTAAAATAAGATATACTCCAATTTGCTCAGTTTGGAGCGCTAATCATTCTTAAACAGTGACAGTTATTTTATCACGTGGATAAAGATGGATAAAGCTATCCATAATAGGCTGGCTGGTTTCATGTCATGCATGTTACATTGCATTGTGCCCTACTAAACAGCATTCGCATGCGGATTCGCAACAGCTACGTGCCTTAATACCTGATTAAAAGGAGGTGATCCTTCAACCGAACCCTCCCTCACGAAAGTCTAAACCAATGAAAACTAATTAACTCTGATTTAATGTTAGGCAAAAAAATTGTCGCCCTTTGAGAACTTTAAGACTGGAAAGTAACCAATTTACACGGATGATTAAATGCCTAGGTATTAACTACTTATGCCAAATCTTTTAAAAGCTTTCCTCAATTAATACTTCCGGCATACTGAATTAAAGAAGTATACGAGTAACACACCTAGATGGAGGTGCTATCCAATTTTAAAAACTTATTCGAAATGTTTTTCTGTTAGTTTCAAAGCATCTCGCTCGGTCTGATATATTCGTGAAAGAGAGAAACTAAATATCACATAAACACCAAGTGAATCCGTCCCTCAGGTAGAATTTTAACCACTTATGTTAAATCCCCGTTAATCAAAATAATGATTGCGATTCCTAAACAATATCTATTTATGTAGAAAGGAATGACATACCTAGATACCTACCTGCATTATCAACACAAGTCTGTTCAATATTATACATTATTTAAAGTGTTTTCAGAAAATTTAAAAACAAAGTCGCTTTCCGCTGTCTGTCTGTCCCTATGTATGCTTAGATCTTTAAAAGTACGCAACGGATTTTGATGCGGATTTTTTAAATAGATAGAGTGGTGATTCATGAGGTAGGTTTATGTATAATTTGTTAACCCGTGCGAAGCCGCTCGTAAATAATTTCAGAAAATTTGACGAACATTATTTGATTACTTATTACGCAGAGTTGAATTTTGGATAAAAAACAGTTTTAATCTTATTTATTACCTATCAGTCTGCTTACGAATTCAACGATAAATGATCCAATGTCATGCAGGAGGTATTTATGAGCAGGACAGTAGGCACTTAATACAAATCCAAGGTGATGCTAGCCTAACTACTTTCCCCTAACTAACTAACTAACTAAGTTTTTAGAGATCGTAAAATGTGCCTACTTTGCTTCGAAACTTTAATTTAATCGTTAAATTTTTGTAGCTGTGTTGATATATACCTATGCCGATTTAAAGTAGACCTACTACTACTATCATGTTGTTACACGTAAATGAGGTTATGATAAAGATTTCGCATATAAAAACTGTTGGAACACTATTACTCAGTGGGGAGCAAAGTAGGCATATTTAACGGTACCCTAAAACACCTTGAGTAGAAATCTTGTCAAACACACGCCAAAAAAGAAACAGTACCTACTGGCACGTGACTACCGCGTTGTAATTTGAATTCACTCACGAATTTGGCCAGATTGCCCCAGTAGCTACAAGCCTGAGGGCCTACCGCGAACCACGTTCGACGTGTTGCCTCTCTGTCGCACTTGTAAATTCGTACGTAAGTGTGACAGGGAGGCAACACGTCGAACGTGGTTCGCGGTAGGCCCTCTGTCCTCCAAGCGTTTGTCGGTCAATACCGCGAGCCTGAGAAACGGGCCGCGCGCGCATCCGCGAATTGTCATATTCTAGAATTCTAGATCACAGCTAAATTACTGCTGTTAAACTGGCTACCAGTGTCAGCGTCCTTGAATAAATAATGAACGACTCGGCAATTTCTGCGATGCATTAAAAAAAAAACAGAGTTTGCAAAGCGAGCGTTATTTTAATCCAAATATATTTGTTTCCGAGATCAATTTGTTTGTATATTATAGTAATTAAGTTATTGATTAAAACTAATGCAACATTAAATATTGCTATCTAGTAGAAACAAAACACATAGACAAAATTATGAACTCTGTTATATTTCAATCATCAATTAAAAATATCAGTAAGTATAGACATCAGCTAATTGTTTTGTTACAGATTTCATATTAGTGATTGATGGCCTGGCACATTGATGATTAATGCTATTAACAAAACTTGGTAATTAAATGTCATGGCCTATTTTATATCCATTATCAATCTTTTAATAAAATATCGCAATACCTATAGCTAGCAAAGCAACGGTTAACGGTAAGTAAATCAGCAAAATAATACGAGAACATGTTTTACGTAAATATTTATTCCGAACGCTGCTGCCGATTTTGAACTGACCCAACTTATTTTGATCATAAAATACAATGTTCCGCTCGCTTCCATTTGCCCGATGAGACGGTTAAAAGAGCCGGCGCTGTTTTTCTCGCATAATTTTCTCATAATCAATGGCCTATCGCGTGTATAAAATCCCATTTCCCTACAACTGGGTGATCATTCCATACTAAAACGGAGTTCTATTCCAAGATTCCACACTTCCTTGAATGTTAAGCTTACAAATAAACATACACCTCGCGCGATTCTGGCCCGTCGCCAACATCCTAATGGCACGGGCCTTGCGCCAAACTCGCTAGAAAAAAAACTGTATTGGAAACTAAAGTAAGTAAACGAAAGTGGATTGACTTAACCGTTACTTTGAGTTACTTCGTGCTTGGAAGTTCTGTCACATTTTTCAAGTTTTTATGGTCATTTGAACGCTATTGCAGTGTACTGCTTCGACTGGAGCTGTTTTTCGCTCTACTGACACTTATAGCACCTAATCTTTCCAACAATCTAAATAGTAAATACGCGCGCAGACGCCCATTATAATTTTCCTAGATATAGATTTTGACTTGCACAAGTGCTTTATTCGTACCAAAATATCCTCATACTAATTTATTAAAAATACTTCTTATCATTGGCATACCTACAGCGTCTTACTGTGCCTGGCAAATGATAAACAATTATTTGAAAAATAGCACATTTTACGTAATATTATTTCAATGGTGCACCAAGTAGAGATTGGGGCTGACTGTTGGCCGAGCTAGCCGAGCAGCCAATTACTGCGACTTCGGTCGACGATGCAATCCAATTTGCGAGCGCATTGTACGTCTGTCCGCACCCACGAACAAAAATCTGCCAACCTGTAATGAAATATATATTAGGTTTACTATTTATTTAAAGCTTAGAGAGTTCCACTGCTAGGCAAAGCTTCTTTTCTCTTCGTTTTCCGGTCTTATTTAAGCAGTCTCGGCACTCTCGGCTCAGTCAGCTAGGATTAGGGGAGATGCGTGTATAATGATCCCTCAAGGTGAAATGATCCCCCCTCTTATCTGAGTAACTAGGACTGATGCCATCATGCATTAAATGTCTTTCCCGTAACCGGCCAGTTGCCTCTACCCGATCATAACCCGACCCGAGGTAAAAAACAATATTGACACCTACAAATGAGTAGAATTTTATCACAGAATGGAGTCGGACCAAGCTGCATGGTATTTGCACATAAGAAATGTGTCCATGTCAATACTAATGTCAATTTCTATGAAAATATGACGTTTATAATAACACCCCCACACTTTGTTCTATTCAACTCGGTGCAAAGTTAATTTAATTGGACTCTAACGTTTTCATTGAATAATTTAACGGTTTAGACTCACTTATTTAAACCGTGAGCGAGTGAGTCTAAACCGTAAAATTATTCAATGTTAGTATGTCTCATAACAGTTTAAATTCTAACGTTTTCATTTTCAAAATACCTTTGAGAGCAAGCAACCTTTCATCATATTGATTCGGCCTTGATAGATGGTAGACCTAGGTTTTATTTAAAGTCTATTAGCACCATATGCCGATGACTAGTTGGTTCAGTTGTATGACCTTAAAATTACGCAAGCGTCTCGCATAGAGCACTGTCCTATTCATAATGCTTTCTGGCCACGTATCTATGTGCTAGAAGAAGTCTGAACTCCTATTCTACATAGCTGTCATAAATCCAGAGGTCAAGTTAGTATCATGGTCGAGCTCACAGTCGAGTATAAATGTGTTGTGAATGATAGCTGGTCGTTGCGGTCGTGCGTTGTGAAATCCCGACGTAGATAGATATTGTTTAGTTACAAATTGCTTGTGATTTTATTTAGTGGGGACTACAATAGAAATGAGGTTTTTTAGAGATACATTACAGTAATATCGATATTTAGTAACAGCCTATTTGGATGCGAGTTGATGATTGTATGTAATTTGTTTTTTTTCCTTTTCTGATACTTATACATATTTTCCTTAGTGGGGCTACTTTTCCGCACTAGTGCGTAACATAGCACTTTTCGTGCGTATGTCGAAACTTTAAAGTGCCATATGTAAAACGTTGTTCGATACACGTGCGAATAGGTAATTCGTAATTTCTTCTTTTTCGCACTTGTATCGAAAATAACTATTCCAAGTTTTTACAATTATTTCAGATTTTAATAGCATGTATTTTAAGATACTCGTGTGATACACCTGATTTAATTTAGCAACTATTAGCTTTGCTTAAAATTGTAAAAAGCTATACCAAGCTTTTTGTAGTTGTACCTAAATATTTTAAAACCAGATATAATTTATAACACTTTCATAAAATATGGAAATCGTTTCGCTTAATCATAGTAACACAAGAATCTGAGTTTAACATTCTAGAGACGCCACTGGAAATAAATTAGAAATGTACAAACAACATATTAATTAATCAATTTGTTAGCATTCGTTAGAAAAACAACTATGAAATTATAAAATTCCATTTAAAGTTGGTCGTCTCGTTTCTGCTATACGACACGAGGTTATTTTTTAGCATCAAGGAATATTTGTGACGTTATCTATGAAAGGGACCTTATTGTCGATGGCGCTTACGCAATTGTTAACGATGCTCCGATATAAATACAATGCCGCGCGACGCTGTGTGGCGTAAGCGCCATTGACAATAAGGTCCCTTTTCATAGATAATGCCCCATTTATCAGCATATAGCGCACTTAATGGAGTTCTAGTCTATTTGTTGTAAGTACCTATTAGCCGAAATACTTCCATTACTGGACAAAGGCGTCCTCAAAGGATCCATTATCAACGCTTTCCTGCCATTACACAAGATCATTATTTATTCTACAGGAGTCTTAAAATTGTTAGGATTTCGCAATTAAATGTTCTAACAAATTACGAGTCTTTAGCACGTAAAATTTTACATGACCTTTATACGTTTGTTTTTAGATTATTTTTCCGATCTTATAAAATTGCGGTAAGCATCACCTGGATTTCTTTTTCAACACAAAAGTATCTCCGCGCGAGTGTCGCCTGCGCTGCGGTCGCGGTCGGTGAAAGTGCCGACGAATGTAGGTTCGCGCTGGCTTCGCGATTTGTCAACTCGACTCTAATCGAATTCCTATAGAAACGAACTCTTTTCACGTAATTGCGTTAATGTAATTGATGTTTCTTGTACGTTTGGTAATTGAAAATAATTGAGGAATAGAAAATAAATACTGGACTACTGGTACAATTTTTACACATTTATGGATTAATAGTAAGTTTATATTAATTGAAGGGATGTTTACAAAAACAACATAACTGACTACACTGGTTGACACCTGAAACGATTAACAAAAAGTGTCAACCGCTCTAAGCAGTTATAATAATTATGTTGTTTTTGTACGAGTAAACATCCCTTCAGTTAAAATACTTAGGTACTATTTTAAACTTCCTTAAATTACAATACAGATCCAAAGATTAAAGGAAAAAACGATGTAAAAAGGTAACGACGATGTAGAAACTAAATACTTTGGTTATGTGTGTTGATTGCTCAATTAGTTCCTTCCTTACAAAATTAATGATTAAATTAACAGACATAACTTCTAATAGTTGTTATTAAGCGAGACAATCACGTTAAAAGTTAGATTGCAGTGCATCGTTGGATATAAACATTTAAGCACGATAATAGTGTAGGGCACGCCAGACACGTTAGTTTCGCTGTTCAGAAGGCCTACCGCGAACCACGTTCGACGTGTTGCCTCTCTGTCGCACTTGTAAATTCGTACGTAAGTGTGACAGGGAGGCATCACGTCGAACGTGGTTCGCGGTAAGCCCTCAGTAGTAATGAGCGTTCCGTGTCCGCTGACATATGGCACGCGATTTTAACATTTCGCTATTGTCTACAATAGAAGAATTTCATTTATTTTTTTAAATCCGGCTAGAAATTTTATATTAATATTCGTTTACTCTAAAATACAGACGCTATCAGTTATCGAACTATGTTGTTGAATATTCGGCTCTCTTGTATAGGTTCTGTGACAGGATAATGTTTGTCACTCGTAGTTTGCGCAAGAACGGCTATATCTGGGGCAACAACAATTAAACATACATAAATGTCAAAGAGATAGTAGATATCACAAACAAGTTTTAAACAACGCTGTAATTGAGGTTAACAACAAACTATTCATTAAATTTGGAATAGATACGTCAAACTCAGACCAACCAGTGCGCTCAGTTACCGCAGTTTATCTGAATGTTCATTCAACCAAGTATAAATCAACAATGTTGCTCCTAATTATCGTCGATGAGATTAACCACATTTATATTATACATACTACATATTCATTAATCATTTACTTTGATTAATTACCTACTTGGCCTTGATATGATATTACTACAAAGCAGTGTTAATGCATTTGAATATCGAAACTTAGGATGTTTTAATTGAATGCGGTTGCACCAAATAAATATCTTGGATAACATTATACTGTTTATCTTACGACTCATTACGCACAATTGTTTCATTACACAGTTAATTAGATAGGCAATTAAACAGTGTTAAAATGAAGACGGCTCTAATCACGATACAATTTATGTGGTCCGCTGTTTGGGGGATCCCTTTGAATAAGATTTTGGTAATGCCTATGATTTAATAACATTCATTACTTAAACAAATAGATATACATACCTACCTATATTATATTATTATCAATTTACCAAATACTTCGATGCTGATACAGTTCACGTAAATAGAGAAGTTGACAAAATTAAAAGAACATTCCATAACTGCAAAACGAGGAATTGAGGATAACTAGTAAAATCCTATATGTAGGTATATCACACTCATACTTATTTATACAAATTTGCTTATATATGCTACAAACAATACAAATTATTGTTAATTGAAAGTTAATGGTAGTATTTAATTTCCAATGAAACATGCAGGCAGCACCTAAAACACGCCAACTTCAGAGAGTTGGTACCTGGATCTGCAGAATTGAATTGTAGATTCATTTAAGGTTCCAGGTAATTTGTTTGTCAATCAATACTAACGGTATGAAATGTACAATGTAAAGTAAACCCTAAATAGCTCATTAATTGTGTGTGTGTGTGTTATTTCGAGGGTGGGTTTTGAAGGGGGGTAAGGGGGGGGCCTGTTTACATACTTATGGTAGAAAATTAGTATCGCGGTATCTATTTTATTTCCTAGAACTTCCATATATGTACATATATCGAAATTATCAACATTATGCTTTACTTTAATGTGTATCTAGACAATAAGTATGATGAACAGTCGTATCATTGTCGTGTCAGACATTACGCCACACGATAACATTTCCGACATAAAGCACTAAGAAAGAAGAACCATGCTACATATATTTCCATTGTAGGCATTATTCGGACAAATAGGTTGCATTACACAATAGCACATTAAACACTTTCATTTAAGTACGTTAAGTGCTTTGTTAACAAAGTGGTTGTGTTGTGTCACGTATTTACTGATAGAACTCTAAATCCGAAGTAGGTTACGAAATGTTCCTAAGTATTCTTCCGTTTCGGACGTAAATTGTACTAGCCGTAATGAAAACCTCACATAATTCGACCGATATGAGTATTTAATTAATATCTTGTGAATATTAACATTATCACCGGAGTATTGACAAGTTTCAAGAAAAAAATAAACAATTCATTTGAAAGATACATTCGGAAACTTTCGTCGTTGTAATCTAGTCCAGTCATTATATCCAAAAAACCGACCCTACCCGTGAATAATCAGTTCTTGGATTTTTTTTTTCGTAGGTCCCTCGGGGGGTCACTGGGAGTGTAAATTCAAAAAGTATACTGAATTAACTGAATCAGGCTCCTGTGTATATTCGAAAAACGGTTTTTCTTGAATAACTCTGCCATTTTTGATTTTACAGTAAAACCGTGAGGACAAAAATTGTAGGAAATTTGATTCTCTACAAGTTTGCTCCTTACAATTTTTCTTCTAGGTTCGATGTTTTGGAAAGTAAATTTGAAAAAAGCGACAAATTCAAAATATTTTCATCATCTCGTTTATTTTCAACTTTACGGCATAAATGAAGAGGACTTAACTTGTAGAGAATCAAATTCTGAACAATATTGGTTCCCACCTTTAATTTCCAAGATATCGATCCTAGAAGAAAAATTGTGAGGACCAAACTTGTAGAGTTACTGTAAAATCAAAAATGGCCGAGTTATTCAAGAAAAACCGTTTTTGAATATACACAGGAGCTTGATTCAGTCTACTTTTTGAATTTACACTCCCAGTGACCCCCCCCGAGGGACCTACGAAAAAAAATCCAAGAACTGATTATTCACAGGTATTTATAATGACTGCACGAATCGTGTATAATGTGAACTTCGCCCAAATAGAACATTAGAGCGACGTATTCGTCACGATGGGCATCTTTCACCGTCATCCACAAGGCCATTATGTAAATTATCGTCGCGAGTGATGAGGGGTCAGCGCGGAATCACGCGTCGTGTGAAATTGTCAGCTGTAATGGCCGACCCTTGAACTGAAACTATTATGGGGAAATCATTTGAAATCGTATAGGTCTTTGTAAACCTCTTCTAATGTGTCTAGAGATGAACTCTTAGTGCAATGACCGACGACGATTGTTTAGGGAAATTGTATGAAACCACAGATTTACTTATGAGTAAAGCTACGCGCTTAATCACGCAATATAGGTACCTTGGTATATATATTGGTACCTATTGGTAATACTGGTAATAGATAATTATTACCAATATATATAACATATTATCAGGTTTTATGTTGTTTAGTTGTTACTTTGGATCTTACATTAATACTTATGCTTGTATACTAAGTACCTACTCATCATTGGCCACAGCACCTTTGCAGATGATAGTTGCAGCTACTAGAGGTATTTTGAGGAGGTAGTCTAGAGCTTAGAGCCTCTTGTACTAAGTACTAAGAGGCAGGTAAATACTTAAAGCTACTAATGCCTTCAAGTCTGTGCAACAACATGTCTTCAGCTCATTTATGTCAGTACCTAATTTTGTTTGCAGGCTTTTTTGGCTTGATAATGATACTAATACAGATTAGTGCCGTACTTAATGATTTTAAATTAAGAATACTCGTCGCTTTTGTTTACAAATAAATATTTATTGTAAGTAATTAGGTACTTACAACCACCTATAGCTTCATTGTTCTTTCGTCCAATGATTACCGATCCTTAACGATACTCATATTCTCCCTGTTTTAGTTTAGACGTAGTTTAGACCAAATAGGTAACCACTCCTTGATAAAACAATTTGCTTTCAACTTAAGAGTAATAAATATTATATTAGTATGGTTTGATAACGTTCAAATACCCAGTGAAACGGATCCGGCTGTCTGACATTTCGTTCAGTGACCTCGGTGCGGCTGACCCACGATCGTGCACTTTGCATGCAACATTATCTCTTGCGGCTGTTTAGGTTCTTATTTCTTCTTCATTAATGACTGATTTCATTCGCTCTAGCGTATCGAAAGTTTCATAGGCTGTGCCATGTACGTTCTATTCTACGCTAGTAAAGATTTCTATGTCGAAATTTAATGTTTGTAGCTTTTAACGCCGTTTAACGTTTTCTATTTAATTGTGTTCTTTGTACTCGAACAACTACTGTATCGTAAATAGCGGAGGTTATACAGCGTGTTTTTTAAATATCTACAACCGCAAAATAAAACGTGACGTAGGTTTTAGTGCAATGAAACGACTTAGAAAAAAATGGCTTTTTTACTACCTGGCGGAAATTCTTATAAAAACGTAACACCTACGAAAAAAATACAATTGTGTAATATTATTGTAACTTAGTATTTTGCCTATTATTTCCAATCAAAGCTTTACATCTAAACCTATGTCACCCAGAAAAAAATTAACCTTTCTATAAGACGATCGACGATAAAAAAGATCCCATATAATTGATCTAAAGTTATAGTGTTCCCCTAATTTTCATTTTACTTGTGACTGCTTGTTTAATTAGATTCAAAAAGTCTATGACAATCTTCATCACTGCTATTATATTGCACACAACTGTATCTATTTTATATCAGACATAAATGCGATCTTGCTACCGTTGCTGGGACTGCATATCAATTTTAAACGTTGAATGAAAGCGCTGTATCTCGCCGTCGGTATTGATTCCTTGCAAATAAATCGTAAAATAGTCGAGAGCTTCATAAAGCGGAACGAGTTCAAAAGACATTATTCAGCGGCGCAATCGCATCGAAGAATGGTTTTAAAAACAGAATAATAAAACTGCCTAGCTAGCGAATAAAGAAATTTAGTGCCATAGAATCTTTTAGGCTGTTACGGCATTTTGAAAGTACTGAGTAGAAAACATGCTGCCGCTTGCTTCCGATCACTCGTGAAACAGAGTTTGCGGAATTACGTTCATAATCATGTTCGTAATGATCTCTCGGTAATTATTACGCCGTATTAAAACTATTAGTGATTTTGATGAAAACGCTAGTTCAAACAGTCGTCAGTTTTTATGCAATCGAAACGTAATAAGAAAAGCTTGAGTTATGAGAAAAAATACAAAATTTTAAAATGAAATAGTAGTGGTTTTATAAATAGGTACGACCACCACCATACCATACCAGTTACCACCATAAGCAATAAGATGTACCTACTGTTAACAATTAATTAGGCAATTAGCTAAGTTTACCCATCTATGTTTTAAGGGAGTTCCCTCTGCCAACAAACTGTCCTGCAGTTTGGCAGAAGAAAAAAATATGTATGTTAGGGTTTATTTCATCTGAATAAACGATTTTTATTTTTTTTTATGTATATGACTTTTAAAATTGACATTTTGTGCCATATCTCTTCCCCCTTCTACATACTTAAAATCAAACGTACGTTAGGTACCTATTTATAATACGTACGGTCAGCCAAGAAAGTGGTCTACCACTTTTCGACTATCAATCAGATGATAGAGTCGAAAAGTGGTAGACCACTTTCTTGGCTGACTGTACCTCTTAGTAGGATTTGAGTTACGCCTACGTAACAATAAAGGATATCTAATTAATTTATGCCAGGTCGAACAAAACCTTCATACATTCAATACAAATATAAACAGATGCTTAATTTTTTGCCTATTCATAATTTCAATTATAGATAAACTTCGTTACAGTTTAGGGGTATTTCTATTAGGTACATAATATGATTAATGGAAACCGCTGGCATTGTCGTGCCCCGTGCCCTGCGTGTCCCCGACAGTTGTTTTGAACGCTTTGGACCCTTCAATTTATTAAAAGGGCTCGCTTTGACAGTTATTGCCATAACTCTGATGGTTGCATAATAATTTTTGATGAACTTTGGAAGACCGCACAACCTCTTACATACAACTCTCGTTTAAAATTTGACAGTTTCTTACAAATTATCTTAAGACGTATCTATATTCGTTTAGTGTAAAGCTGGTGCTCTGAAAATGAAAATAAGCTAATAGGTAGCCGATGCGAATAAAGTTAGTGTAAATTAGTGTAGTTTAAACTTAAGCAATGGTGTTCTATGGACGTCTCGCCACTTCTTTGCCTCGCCACTTCTATTTTCCATAGGCAAATAAAATGTTCTATTTTCGACAGAAACACTATCGTACTCTCTGTTTGGGGACTTATGACCCTTATCTAATTTGGTATTGAAATCGAAAACGTTGTTTTATAAACAGTGTCGATACGGACGACCTTTGACTCGTATTATTCACCAGTTCGCGATGTGTCATTGTATTCAATATTCAAATGCTCTTCCTTTATTTAGTTGCCAATGTATGTAGAACACTGTTTATGAAGTTTCTTATTAGGTATGGGACTTTGAATACTTTAGGTACAAAGTAACGGTATGTGATATTGACGTGTGTCTCATCGTGTCATCTAAATGGATGCATACGCGTAATTTTGTAACTGTATTTTAAGGGAATGTTAAACTTCTTAGGATTACGTGTTTTTATGTCTAAAAATAAACCTTTTATTATAGAAAAAATAGAATAGTGAAAAGAAACTTGAAATTGTACAGTTTTAAAATCTACATAAATGTCAAACGTCAGAACCATATCAAAATGTATTGTATTCTATAAAAAATCTTCATTGTAATAGGTAATTGACGCGTGTGCTCATATGATTGTAGTCTTTGGGCAGAATAATAAAAAGTCCACTTAACACGTGCCAAAAATGCTTCATTTTAACGTATCGTGTGAATAAAACTTCCCCCTCGACTTGTACTGTTTCGTATTGTCATGCCTCAGGCGAACCAGTGTACGTGTGATCTCCAACTATATACGGTGGTTAACGAATTTCGAGATCATACACGGACTGGATTCCATAAATTGTAAGTTGCCGGGTTCGATATGGGAATACAAGCGTGTCATTCAAATTGCTTATCGAACTCGAGTGAGTGCGAGGTAGGCTCAAGCTAACCAGTTTGAATGCGCTCCCTCACCCATAGATGACACAGATCTCGAGGTCACGTTAAATTAGTTCTACAGACTCAACTTGTCCTCGCTCGCGTAACAGCACCGTGCACCGCCAGGACTGGTATAGGATCGTTGTAATGCTATCCACTACAATAGAACATAATGGCGGCTATCCTGTGATTTATGTTCGTATTAATTGCGGGGTACCATGGATTATAATGTATACTATTATGCCGCATAGAACGTATGCCTGAGCATTAAGATTCAAATTTGAAAATGTTAGATTTCAATTTATTTTCATTGTCCGTAATGTTTTATGCTATTGTTTTATTGATTTTCCCGTGGGTTCGGATGGGATAGGGACAAGACTGTTTATATGAGTCCCATTATTATATGTTGTTAGGTATCCATAACTTCCTTAACCGAGTAAATTTGTTTGCTATTTAGATTGAATATGAATAACTTAATTACTTTATACATTTTGAAGGCCCAAGCCCTTGGATATTGTAGCCTACTCGTAATAACAGTAACCAATCAATTAACAGAATCCTCATACTAAATTTTATTACCAAGAGAAGTCTAATAGCTGTATTTATAATATATTGAACTTTGTAAATGTACGAAAGTATCAGATCCTTGTAACAGTCACCGCAGACGCTGTATCGCCACAGTACTATTTGTATACAGTAAGTACAGTCTCTAAATACAAGAGCTCAATAGTACAGCACTTATAAAAATATAAAAAGTGAGTACCTATTTTAAATACCTAGTGGATACCTGATAGCTGAGTGAGCTGGGCTTCAGAAGCATAATCACATTAATAAGCTAGGGCGCTAGTTATAAATTTCGGAAAAAGGTATGGTAGGTACCATGTGCTCTTTTCACATCCTACTGTGTTTTTAATAAAGTGCAACCTTGGTCAATTGATGACAAAAACACAAAAATTTGCAACTTTCTTCCTGGTGCTATATCTGAAAAATTTCCACAACGCGAAAATGCCATCTGTCTGTTCATGCCGTCGTAGCAGTGACTACAATACCTAACTGTAGCCAGGACAAGCTCTAAGTTGTAGAAACGACTTAGGTACTGCTAAGCGTATGTGTTCTGTGTGTCTACGTTGATATCGACTTGTACTAGTGCTCACGAGCGGTTCAAATTAATTAACTTTTGTGTCGCAAATGAGGTGAAGTGTATTCAAGTTTAGAATTCAATTAACGAGTCAGTTTTAAACGCGTCGGTTAACTGCGCTTGTACCAGACAGCGTTGGAAATCGATTTTTAAGAAGTTTGAACACGTGTGAGAAGGATAAAGGCTGATAAATATGGTTATCGTATATTTATTTAGAGTGTACAAAGTATCGATTCAAGTTTATTTTGTAAACATATTATCGTACTTTGGGGCTAGACTGGCAACTGGCTAGATAGAGTACTTACCTAAATTACTTAAAAAAATGTTTTTTGTAGGATTGATCCCTATTAAGTATTTATTTTAAAAATAGGTGCTGCAATCGCCAAAGTAAATAATAAAATATAAAACCCATTGAGTCTATATTAAATAAGGGGTCCCAAGTGCTATCTATACGTTATGTTCGTGACGTCATAAATTAATATACCTATGCAGTCTATTAAAACGGTGTACTTTACGCAAACTTTAAAAAACCAAACCAACCCAAAAATAAAAAAAATAAAATCTTGACGTTTTTAACCTAAAATCGTCTAATGCTATGTCATGACATGTAAATGCGCCGCCTGCCACATCAGAATAGGGTAAAGAATTGAATACATATTTGTAGATCACACTGGACATCCCTCTTTTGTGTCACTTCCCCTCGCTTATACCCGCTTCATAAATGTAGAGTCAACAGCATTAATTAACCAACATTCATGAAGTTCTATCCCCTTGGATTAAATTTAATTAGCTAATTTAATGAATCATTACTAGTGATTATATGTCTGTGTCTGGTTATTGTATTAAAATCAATGTTTGTATCTATACCCTATTATCTGCTAAAACAAGTCCTTGTAGATAATAGTTTCTGTTATAAATATTATACGAGTACCTAAGTAATATTAATAAATAAATTTTATATTAATTGTGTAGGTATCTGAAATTTAGTACGAGACTTTATATCTGCATTCTCCACAAATGGCTTACTTTTCTTACGTTTGTGGCAAAAATCTCTCACTGGTAGGTAACCCTGTATCGCCACCATTTTCCGGAATTGTAGATGTGATCAAATCTTATTAGGAACTGGGAGATCCAAATTTCCGACCGGGAATACGTTATAATTTATTTATCCAGTCGAAGAACCCCAAATCAGGCTTAAATCAGATCTCATTATATAAATTTGGTATTGGTATATGTACCTATTACGATTTTTAATGAGCGGAGTCTCTTTTTGATTTTACGTTCCAGTTATTTTAAGCTGTTTCACCTACAGACAGGTGAGACGGGTAGCATAGGTAATGCATAATATGCGTGCGCATGTGTCAAGACCTTAGTCCCTTTTTAATACGGACAAATGCCAAAAATATGTACACTTTACCTTGATGTATGCAGATCAGTGTTGATATTTAATACCTTTATAGCCATAGCTATGAAATTCTAATACCTATTATAATAATTACGTTTTATTTATAATTTAAATATTAAATTATATAGGTACTTAGATACGAATGCTTAAGATGTTTACAAAAGCATTTCAGGGGGCCGATTTTTGAATTTCGACCGTTCGATTTCGTGTATTTCGTTCAATAATATCTCCACTGCTAGGCATTTAAATTCTATTAATAGAATTGAAATCGAGTGGTCAATACCACTATATTCCAAATTTCTATCGCTCGTTTTTTTTGAAAAATCAGCATTTCGCCGTTTTCCACCGATTTTCGAGTGACGAAATCGAGCGATCGAAATTCAAAAATCGTCCCCCTGGGTGAAATCACTGACTGAGAATGAGTATCAGTCTGACTTAACTGTCAATGCTATGTTAACTTCGAGGTCTGTTTATTACATTTGACGTTTATTCTACACTTGTACAGTATCAAAATATGTATATACGTAAGTGCTCTATTTACTCGCGAAAATCCCAACGGAAGGTGTCTACAAGGTTTTACTATAAAACTGACTTACAAAATAACTTACTGGAACAAAATAACAATGTTTCATTTCCTATTTCTAGGAAGATTTTTATCGACTCTAACCTTGTATATTTTATCCACCTTCAATCTAATAAAACGATGCCAAAGTGTATGTACACTTGTATGAACGATATTTGTAGCTACGAGATTTACGATATTGGGAACAGAGTTAACAATATTAATATTACGAATGTATTATATATTATGCGCATGTATTCATATTAACGCATTTAATTTGATTTGAATAAAGCCTTATGAATATCAATCTGTCTCCAATCCAGATGTAGGTAGTGGGAGTTTAAGACAAGTCAGATGTGCTTACCTAAACAAAATACACATTACAATACGTACTTACCTATCTACTAATTGTTATGTTTGTTTTGCTTTGTAACGAAAATATGAAGATTCTTTCACTTAAGTTCAGTATGTAGTGTAAAGTTTAGTGTATTTTCCCCTTTCCTTTTTGTGTAATATATGTATGGTTGTCCTATAAATTTTGTATGTATTTATATCATTTATCTTTCTGGTACCTTGTTGTACATTTTGCTGCATTTGTCACCCTCTTATCAGTCTCTCTTCTCATCTACTCAAAGGTTAACTGGAAGAGATCCCTCAAAGGGATAAGTTCGCCTTTGTACTTCTTACTATTTTTTTGTTATTTTTAATATATCTTTTTGTACAATAAAGAGTTTACTACTACTACTACTAAAGATTAAAACGAACAATCGAGTAGATAGTTGTCTTCAGCATGTCTTCAGTGAACCCGCCATTAATTTTATGGAAATGTCAGTACGCTATTGCAAGTAGGTTTGCAACTTGCTTACAAGTCTTACAACACATCGTGTTTATATGTCAGCTAATATAAGCAAAACACAGAATCTGTCGGAGTTTAGTAAACAGTAACATCACGTGGAGCTTGTAGAGCGACCGGTAGAAAGTAGCTTACCTCCTGTGCCACTCTCCATTCAGCCGCACTGAACAGGTTACAACTCGATACGAGTGTACATGCACTCCAGCGCAGCCTACGGTTACCTCGGTGCACACAAACACAACAAAAACTTGCACATGGCATGGCGCAGCGCACAGGTCAGGCCGACAGGCCCTGCGGTCTTATTTTAATGCGTACCGAGTCAATGTTCTGCTGAACCAAAATATATCTACACTCCCGATTACGCATATTTAATACGAAATACGAATCTGAAAGTCACAGTTCAAAGTCAAAGGGTCGGTTGTGTTTATCGATTATAGGTCGTTGAGCAGTATAGAAATACACGTGCTTTATTAAATTTTCTGCAATCGAATTTTCGACTAGGCACTTCAGTTATTAGTGGAGTGCAGACGAGACAATTTTTCGCCAATCTGATGAAATTGTCCGATCGAATCAGGCCGTGCGGACGCAAACGCCAATTTGATTCCCCGATCAAATCAGCAGGTGCGGACACAAAAATGCCAGTTTTCGAAGTTAGTACCTATGGAATGCAAATTGGTGATTAAATTGTGTACGTGTGGACGCTAGATGAGATTGGCGCCAATTATTTTCCTGATCAAATCGGTCGATTTGCCCAGCTCGTCTGGATACGGCTTAACAGCAACATCGAGAACGGTAAGCCATAACGACTACGCGTACAAAGATCACATTTAACCTGGTTTGCTTGTAAAAAATGATCACCGAGCTACGGGAACTCAGGCCCAGCTCGACGCATCATTTTTTTACATTGGAACCGGTTTGCGTTAAGGGAATGACTCAGGCGGAGGTGTCTGGTAATGTCAGGCGGTCTAGCATGAGCTGCGTTCTCGCGCGCGACTTCATACTTGAAGTCGCGCTAGATGTATGGAGTCGCGCGCGAGAACGAAACTCATGCTAGGCCACCTGGTGATACAAATGTAAAGATCTCATTCAATTTCACAAAATGTGTCTAAATGAGATAAATGTCCCGGTTGACCGTGATTCGTTTGAGTTGCTCGTGCTAAAGTTTCTTCATTGTAAACTCGCTCTCGCCCGTTCTTTGTGTAAAGGATCGTATTCCATGTACTATATAGAACCTTTTGATTTATTGCATTGACGAACACGTGTGTTGTGTGGTTAGTTGTAAGGCGGTCGTCATTTGACGAGGGATGCCTCTACCTGCTATAGAAATTGTGCCCTTCGCACTGTATCCCAAAATACACACACAATGAAACCTTTATTGAGGAGGGAATTTGCTATTGATGCGGAGTTTCGCTTCGCCGTTCTGCCACATGCTTGATTAACCTATTAGTCTTCGGTTTTGAGCATTTGGTGGCTCTAAAATTGACCTAAATTTGAGTTCATCGTTGTAATGCTGCTAATGATAACCTACCTGTTAGTAATACATACATGTATGGCGACTACCAGTCAATCAGTCTATTGTCATAACGCAAATGACTACAAAAACAGAAGGCAAATGTATGTTCCTATTGTTGTGCGTAGACAATTTAACTAAGTACTAAACTAATTTGTTAATTTCGCATTCGAAAAACAGGCCTCAATTATGTTTTCAATTAAATTTGCCAAAGGACTTTTTTTTAATACCACATCGGTGGCAAACAAGCATACGGGCCGCCTGATGGTAAGCAGTCACCGTAGCCTATTGGACGCCTACAACTCCAGAGGTGTTACATGCGCGTTACCGACCTTTTTAAAAACCTGTACACTCCTTTTTTGAAGAACCCCGTACTGTAGACCCTCGGGAAAACTTCGGAAGGGAGCTCATTCCACAGCCGGAGCGTCCGCGGGAGGAAATTCCTCTTAAACCGCACAGTACGCGACCATTTAGGTTCTAGGTTGTGTGGATGAACACCCTGCCGATGCCCAAAGCTGCCGTTAGCATCATGTCAAACAATTCTTCAGACTTTATTATATTTCTAAGTTGTTACTTTATATACAGTATAGTAGGTATTGCTAAGTTTATTATTTATACTTGTAAAACTAACTGTTGCATGTCTCTAGAGCAAACCTCTTTGAGTGTAAATTAGGTATCCTATAAATATTTTTCGCTACTTTTGGACCAGCGGGTTGACACGGGACGGTCCTTAGAGAATCCGTTTTCTATCATTATAATCATCCCTTGCGTCCACTGCTTACAGAACACAATTGCCTTTTACCTGCTATTCAAAATCGAGTGGGAACAATAAACAACTGAATCTTACGACTATTTTCGTAATAATATGGTTATGTACTTGTTATGGCACCGTTCACATTGTTAGCTGTAATTTCGTTTATAGCATACTCAAGGTTAATAGGCGCGGTAAAACGAAAATTTCAAGTAGTTGTCGAATTTATTGTTTTCATAATGACTGCAATGATGGGTTGGTTCCTTTTATTAATTTTGTAAGTGCAATGCCATAATTTCGTTTATTGTTGGATCCTTGAGGCATATTAGTAACAAGTGCTGAAACCTTGATCCCGTTCTCTGACTGGACAAAACCTGCTTTGTGGGTCTGTTGTTCCCATAACTTGTTAAACACTCGCCAAAGGCCATTTAAAAAATATAAACTGTAGTGTTACAAGTTACATTAGTACAAGTGTCTAAGCAAGCGTGGCAAGAGTCGTATGTTTTTACAAGCGCTTATCGAAAAGCCTTGACTTTTGACTAGTGTGCTATGTTGCCGGATAAAATAGGTCCGGTTTTGAACTATCTAATCCCAACTACATATATAGGTACTGTATGCGATGATTTTGCATTGCATATGTAGTTGGGATTAGACAATTAGCGATCTGTGAAGATTTTTTCTTTCCGATAGAGCTCACACACATATTGGTTGAAATGAAGTGAATGGTCGTTAATAATTGTCAATAACAGGCCAGGACTCCTTTCTATCTCAGCCACGTGTGCATCAGAGCAGTTCATCCTCTTAAAAAGCTTGTGCCAGAAGGAGATGACACATGCGCCTACGCGTGCTCCTTTCGTGGGAATCGTGAAAAAAAAAAGTTTCTTGTCCTTCCTTTCGCTTAACTGCCTTTATTGGCTTTTGTTCTCTCGATATAAACGTAGGTACTCATATTTGTTATAAGTGTCGTTAAATTATATGCTTAGGAATACATAGTTGGGTTTTGCTTTATGAGTGTAATTTCTTTGTTTTGTTATCAGCCGCAAGGTTACGTCGAATCGTTTGTAATGTTCACAAGCATTAACATAAAGTTAATAACGTAATGTCCGTTTCCGTTACCGTATCGATAACAATGTATGGTCACGTGACAAGGAATTACTTGTCTTTATACTTAAATGTGGTTGTATTGTAGTCTTTAGTCCCAGTGCCAGTTTACAGTCAGAAGCTGAGGTCATTGTAAGCGTAGTGGGAGCAAGGCGAAGTGTTCATAATAATAAGAACTCAATTTCGTTGTTAAGAAAATAAGACCTTCTGCAGATTTGAGCTTCTATGTTTTAAACTTTTAATGCATTTCTGTTATTATCACCAATATCACCTTATACTAAAAAAAATCTTTCGAACACATTTTGATCGATATTCCAGTAACATATTGCGTCTTGTAGACTTAAGGTAATAATAATAATAATAATAATAATAATAATCTTTATTTCCAAAAATACAAATTACAGAGTGTGGCGGGGTCTCCGCACTAGGCTTCGCCTGTGTCGCGGTGTACCAGGAATACATTTTAACCAACAGAATGATAGTTACTAACATAAAGTCCAGCTTTTGGCAAAATAAACTTATAACTAACAATCATATTGCATCACAAAGAAAGTAAACTATATTATATATAGTTAAGTACTTATGTATACATTAATTTTAAAGTACACTATCTAACATAGCTTCTGTCTCGGCATAGCTAAGAGAACTTAAGAATTTAAATAAGAGATTTTTTGCTTCTATGGTGGTGCTAGATCTAAGGTTACACTGTTTAAGTATGGAATTGTAAGTTGTCACTCTGATGCGATCTCCAAAACGTTTTCCAAATGAGGAACGTACTTCGGGAATTGGTAGATTGAAAATGCGTTTTTTAACTAAGGTGTTATATAAAGGCAGTGTTTTAGAGACTTTGTGTGTGTATAAACAGATTTTGTGTATGAAAAGCTGTCGGACGGTTAAAACTTGAGCTTGGGCGTAGAGATCAGAGGTTGGAAACCGATAGGATTTTTTGAGCATCACTTTTAGAACGGAGCGTTGGGCCCTTTCGATTTCCAACATACAAGTCTTTGCTGCACTTCCCCAAACTGTAATACAGTAGCTGATCACAGACTGACAAAGCGCAGTGTAAATCATTTTTAATAGGGATTCATCTGCTGAATTACGGAGTTTTTTGAATATATATATTGACTTTCTGATTCTTCCGGAGAGATTATGAATATGGTGTTTAAAGTTCAGGTTTTCGTCAACTAAAAGACCAAGATATTTTATAACATTAGTTTTCTCAATAGAATTACAGCTGCAGGGGTTTGTGGGAAAGTCAGTACATGAGTGGATTTTTATTGTAGGGTTGAAAGATGGTTGTGACGAGGCGGTTTTGTGAAAACAGAGGAACTTAGTCTTGTTGCAGTTCAGGGTTAGGAGATTGGCACGGAACCAGTTAGATGCTATTTGCATGCCCCTTTCTGTTGTGGTGACTGCGTCTTTCCAGCATGTATCATTAAAAAGTATTACCGTATCGTCTGCATAGCACAGAATTTCAGCATTTGGAATTTTGAGATTGAGGACGTCATTCATGTATATCGTAAAAAGAGTGGGGCCAAGAATACTTCCTTGCGGAACTCCGAATTTAACCTGTTCAGTAGAACTTTTAAACGATCCTAAAGGTGACAGTCTATTTCCAACGACAGCTGCATTACTGTCAATTTTACTATGGAAATTGACAGTAACAGCGACGCGTTCAGTACCAGTAGTGCAGCTGCGGTCAGAAATGGAATGTTACCCTTAGTCGCCCTCACTGCCCATCCTAAGTTATGATTAGTCTTAATGACAAGTCGAATTAGTCACTTGCTCCCATTATTACGTTTTCCGCGATAGACCAGTGACATAACAAAGAAATGCGTCTGTAACGTTATGTAAATAGTTTTCTCAGCTGATTTCGTTACGGTCTGGAAATAGCTGCGCGCAAGCCTACGGAACGATCACGCGTCGCTAGTTGTGTATATACCACAGGCGAACGCTTAGCCAAACAATCAAAAACAGCCTTGCGTGCAAAAAGTGTTTATGGCATGGCACCCAAATTGTATAATAAGCTAGGTACCTAAATTAATAAGAGAATCCGAAAAGCCTTTATTTAAGAAATATTTGTTGGACTTTTTGGTGCAAAACGCTTTTTACTCATTGAAATAATATTTAGACTATATGCCGCATATTTTAAAGTATATTGGAGTATTTAAATATCGTACCCGTATTACTTTTGCATGCTGCATGGTAGGTCATAAGAATATAGTCATAGTTATAGGAAGTATTCAATATTTATATGCCTATTCAGGCACGATGTGCTGTTCAAAAATTGTGTTTTTACATCTTTATTGTACCACGTTCAAAAAATGATTATGATGAATACAATACAAATGTAATTTAAGACACAACAAAAGAAAATAAGAAAATATGTAATAACAAGTAATAAGTGTCGGAAAATTGTGTTTTAAAACAGCTGTGATAAAGCGATCGCTGTGAGAAAACCTAAATCATCCCTCATCTACCACTTGGGATTTTTCAAATAAGTGTGTACTTATTACGTGTCTTACATCTACACCTGCACACACCGTTAGGGCTATTCTAAAAGCGCACATAATTACTAAATAAGTAGCACTAACCAAGCAAAACCGATGTCAGATCAAAACTTAAACCAATAGGTCGTTTTATAAAGTACCTTTTGTACGGCGTTTATAAAATAGCCTGCGGCTGCGGCCTTAAACCTCAAAATCCATGACAACTTATACTTATATAACCCTTCAAATAGTTCACGGGTTTGACTGTGTAGTCAAATCCAAAATGTCGCCTAATTCCAAAATACCCATTGTCTCGATATCACTAAAAGATATTACGAAACACAACTTTCCTTCTGTCCTTTGTTTGGCAGAAACAACGGTTACTACCATAAATGGACTAATATTTCCGTGAACTGAACCCAAAGTGGATGTTATCTGATTTGTGAATAGCTTTAAAGTATGTTAAATATTTCCTTATATTATGCCGGGTTTCTAAAGTTATTCGTGCATTGAATTAAAAATAAAGCATAAGTATACAAGTTACTCCGTGAAATGAAAACAACGCGTGCCGAGTAATAAATGAGAAATTCATATTATTTAGCTAGTTACGTTGCCTACTTATGTATTGTTATTGGAGCAATAATGAATATTTATTTACTGACATATTTAACGGTCAAACAGATTTTTTGAGTGTTTTGCTGCTTTTTAGACCTACATTTTTAAAGCTCCGTACAACTTTGTTCACGAAGCTCTTATGGGATCACTTCGGTCTTGGAAATCTATAAAATGTTTTTTTTTTATAAAAACAACGTGTAATATTTTCAGCACACTTAATCATTTTTCAGAGAACCTTTAATTTTCGACCATCTGTTAGTCTCTTTTTACTTCTCAAATGTCGATAAACGTTTGTCTAAAAACCGGTACTGAGCTTGTCGCTTGCCAGATGTCCCCTTGGTTGTAGGAATAGTTGTCAAAAATATGTTAGCAGTCTTGCACCTTATTCCGTTGTAATAAGGCGAAAAACATATACATTTAAGGCTTCGACTGCAAGTACGATGTTCAATGGAACTAGATGTTTAATTGCGCGTATCCAGGTGTGTTCTTTCATTCAATTAGTTTACATTCTTTATGATATCGATCGCAATTCAGAGAAACACGATGATTTCGTCATAAGCTGAAGTAGAACGTCGGTCTTTTATCAGTTATCAGTTGAATCTTTAGAACCTCTTTTCATTGCATTGCTCATTTTGTATTTAACGAATTTCTAACAGATAAGGTTCAGATAAGGTTAAGCGGTGGTGGTCGAGTGTATATGACGTCCGACTTTCAATCTGGAGGTCGCGGGTTCAAATCCTGGCTCGTACCAATTAGTTTTTCGGAACTTATGTACGAAATATCATTTGATATTTACCACTAGCTTTTCGGTGAAGGAAAACATCGTGAGGAAACCTGCATACATCTGCGAAGAAATTCAAAAGTGTATGTGAAGTCCCCAATCCGCATTGGGCTAGCGTGGGGACTATAGCACAAGCCCTCTCGCGCATGAGAGGAGGCCTGTGCCCAGCAGTGGGACGCATATAGGCTAACATTATTATTTATTATATATTTATAAGGTTCTGATGTAATATTAAGGTCTGATCATTAGGGCTTGCATTCCGGAATTCCGGAATTTCGAAATTCCGGAATCTCGGACCAATTCTCCGATATTATATAATTCCGGAATTGAGACCACTGAATATCGAAAATTCCGGAATTGGATTTAAGTACTTTTATTAGATCTTAATACGTTTACTACTGAAAATTTCCGAGAAAACTACACAATGCTGGTGTTATTAGCCGTCACTGATAAAAGTCTGAAGTCTAGCAGCATGCATTAACATTTAACATGCCCGTTAACGTAACCATATTTTTTTACTTTTGATACTTCCTTAAGCAAAGCCATACATTTACTTGCCCAGAATCCTACCAACTCGAACGTTTTGATTTAAAATTTATAAACATTTGGATATTTTATTCTCAATTCAGAAAGAAGTTTCCTCGATGGAATTTTCGGATCCTGTAGAAGCTTATATTCTGAATTAGGAATTTAGGAACTAGTAAGGAAAAAACCAAACTTAAAAAGCGTAATCATAGAAAACAACCTTTACTCAGAAAAAAATAACCGTCATAACACAGTAAATGACTTTACCGAGATCGGAACCCCAGGACCTTCATCTTCGTAAACAGGACCACTTTTCCTACCTACCTACTAGGCTACGAAGCCGTTATATTTAGAAATTTTATAAAATTGGGCATGTAACCTATTTCTAGCATCCGTAGTTTCCCCAAATGAATACACCGAATCATTGTAGTGAATTAAAGTGACCATTAGTAATAAGGTGCAAAGACGACACTACTCAATTTATTGATATTTTTCGATTAATAATACTTCAGATTAAATTCCTCTAAAACAATACTTTCTTGAATAAATGTAAAGTATCAGTATTTCATATTTTTTGTTGTTATTCATTAAAAATTCTAATAAAAATATGATAAACCCTAATTCCGGAACCAGTTCCGGAATTCCGGAATTGGGACCCAATATCGAAAATCAGTTCCGGAATTAGAAACCGTCCGATATTGCAAGCCCTACTGATCATGTTTGGGGAGCTTAAAAAAATTGGTTTTGTTAATTTTAGTTTTTGGCCAAATCAAGTCAATCTATGCTTAGATATTCTAGGAATATCAAAGTTGAACTTTCACTGTCACTTTTCCAGTGTTATCGCATAAGAGCTGAGAGAACATTTGGGTCCTCAGAATTACACGTGGCCATCATTAATGTATAAATTATTTTGACGATTTTAATGAAGTTGAGAAAGAGCTTACAAAGAACACAGAATATAACATATATACTTACTCATATAATAACTATATTTAAAGACATAATAATGTCTTTAAATATAGTTATCGAAAAAGGCTCAAGATTTTAAGTAGTAACGCAAGAATTTCGCTGAAAAAAGAACGCTGATTCTAACCAGTAAATAAAGCTATCTCGAAATTCATGGTGATTCATTACATACAGCAATGGAATCAATCAATCAGTCGATTAAAGCTTCAAGGATGACGCGCGGGATTGTATTGTATTGTAGTACGGGCGATTTTCCGCAACTCGACGTCCTGCGCCTATTTTGCGTGATAGGGGCTAGTCCTGCCAGCCCAGCTCCTCGAGGAATCCTATCAAACCTTTGATGTTGAGTAGGACCTCGGGGAGATCTCTCGGGGATCCGAGATGTTTTGCCCTGTATGGGGCCACTCCGCTGCATTCCAGCACCACGTGAGAGGCTGTTTCTTCCTTCTCCATGCATCCACGGCATAGGGGACTGTCTGTGACACCTGTTATAAAAAGATGTTTGTTAAAAAGTCCATGACCTGTTATGACACTGGTTACCATACTCAGACGGACTTTTCCTAGTTGAAGGAGTGCCCTTGTGAGCTTACCGTTGATGCTAGGCATGGCTTGTTTGGCCTGTCTGCATCCAGTCTGGTTTAGCCAGTGTTCTGTGTGTAGTTTCCCTGTGCGTGCCAGCAGCATTGAGCGTACCTTGCTAAACGGTATCGGGAGAGTCGGTTCCGGGCCAATCGCCCCCGCACCCGATCCTTGTCTGGCAAGCTCGTCCGCAGCATCGTTACCTCGGGATCCACTGTGTCCCTTGATCCATTGTAAGGTGATCTTGTTGTTCTGACATACCTCCATTAGTCGTTCGTGGCATTCGTGTATGAGTTTGGATGTAACTATATGGCTTTTTAGGGCCATTAAGACTGCTCTACTGTCGGAGAGTATGCGGATGGAGGATCCTACTACCTTCCTTGCAGTGATGGCAGCCGCCGCGTTTATGATACCCATGCACTCAGCTTGGAATACCGAGCTATGGGATCCTAGCGGAGTGGTGATTGACATGTTCAGGTCTTCTGAAAAGGTTCCAGAGCCCGATCCGCTGTCTGTTTTGGACCCATCAGTGAAGATTCTCAGCTCCCGGGGATTGAGTCCTTCGTAGTTGTCGTCCTCATATAATTGTATTTTGTACCTTTTGTCGAAGATGGCTTGTTTGTGAATTCGATCCGTGCCTGCCGTGAGCACTGGAAATTCGTTGTATACCTTTTCCAGGCATGTTGTGTGAAGAGCTCCTGTGATGTTAGACCATATATTGAGGGTTCGCAACCTTACCGCTGAGAGACTGGCCTCTTGTTGTATGTGTAGGTGCAGCGGTGGAAGGTTTAGCATGACCTCCATGGCTGCAGTCGGAGTGGACCTCGTGCAGCCAGTGGTGGCCGCGCATGCGAGCCTCTGGAGTCTTTGTAGCTTGTCACGTACGTTGCCTAGGTTTGTTCTTGGCCACCAAACCAAAGCACCGTAGCAGAGTAGGGGGCGGATTATAGTCTTATAGAGCCAAAGGGTAATTTTCGGGTTGAGTCCCCACCTCTTACCAATCATCCTTCTGCACTGCCAAAAGACTACTCCCGCCTTGTCTATGCGTCTGTTGATGTGATTGTTCCAGTTGAGTTTACTGTCGAGAGTTAGCCCTAAGTACTTAACTTCATCGGTCAGCTGTAGCTCAGTCTGGAAGAGTGTTGGTCTGGTAAAGTTGCCGAGTGCCCTTTTATTGGTGAACATTACCATTTCTGTTTTGGTGGGGTTAACTGATAGGTCAAATTCTCTACACCAGCGTTCTACGATCCGAAGAGCTGCCTGGGTGAGATCGCATACTGTACTGGCAAATTTACCTGATATTAATATTGCCAGATCATCAGCGTAGCCTATTGTGTAAAAGTGTTCCTCGTTAAGTTTGGTTATGAGGTTGTTAACCACTAGGTTCCACAACAGAGGTGACAGGACTCCCCCTTGAGGGCATCCTCGCACCGCCGCTACGGCCTGAGGTTCGCCTACATACCTTATTGTCCTTTGATTTAGCATGTTCATGATCCACTTTATTAGTCCGGGTTCAGCGCCGTGGCTTTCTAGGGCATTCCCTATACTGGTAAAGTGAGTCTTGTCAAAAGCGCCCTCTATGTCAATGAAAGTGCCAAGGCACATTTCTTTGTTGTGGATGGCTCTCTCAATGCGGCTTACAACCATGTGTAAAGCCGATTCCGTAGATTTACCTGAGCTGTACGCGTGCTGGTTGTTGTGCATCGGTATGTTCTTTAGCGCTCTATCCCTCAGATCCCTGTCACACAGTTTTTCCAAGGTTTTAAGTAGGAATGATGTGAGACTGATGGGCCTAAAGGATTTAGCAGCTGTGTAGTCGTTCTTACCTGGTTTAGGTATGAATACCACATTCACATCTCTCCATCTTCTGGGCACGTACCCCCAGGCTAGGCAGGCTGCCATGATGTTGGTCAGGGTTTCCTGGATGAGTCCTAGCCCCCACTGTAGGAGAGCGGGGAAGATCCCATCCGGACCAGCCGCTTTGAAGGGATGGAAGCTGTCTATGGCCCACCTGAGTTTCTCAGCGGTGACGACTCTGCGCGCCATTTGCCAGTTGTTATCCGTTGTGCTGTATTCCTCTTCCGGCTGATCTGCATCAGCGAGACTTACACATCCTGGAAAGTGAGTTACCAGGAGTAGGCGTTGGGTCTCTGCAGGGGAAGATGTGTATGTGCCATCCGGTTTTCGTAATGAGCCCAGTTGTGATGTGGGCTTGTGCGCTAGGGTTTTCCTTACCCGGTTGGCTTGGTCTAGTGTTTCGATGCTGCTACAGAAGTTCCTCCATGACAAGGACCTCCAATACCGCAATCTCTTCTTGTACCTGGCCTTGGCTTCGTAGTAGTTGTCCCAGTCCACCTCGGCCGTTGTGTTCATGGCCCTGTTGAAGAGTTTTCTGGTTTTCCGCCGGAGTCTCTCCAGTTCAGGGCCCCACCACTGGTGGCCCGTTATGGCAGTCCTTGCCGGTGGTTTTAGGGGGCACGCCTTGTGGTAGCTGTCTATGAGGGTATCGGTTAAGATATTTACCTGCTGTTCTATCTGAGCCGGTTCCCGAAGGTCATCCCTCGGTGGAAGCAGATCAAGGCTTTCGCCTAGGGCCTTCCTATAACTGGCTCGGTCCGTCTTCCTGGGATTCCTCCGGGCGGTTGGTGTGTCGCTAGATGCTAGTAGATTGAAGCGAATCCATCTATGGTCTGAGCAGGAGGCCTCCTGGGAGACGTGCCATCCCATGACTAGTTCACTGACCTCCTCTGACGCCAGAGTCAGATCGATAATCGTCCTGCATCGTTTGTTTACAAATGTTGGTTCAGCGCCTACATTGAGAATGTTTAGATTAGTAGTCACAAGATATTCAACAAGTGTCTTACCTCTGTTGTTACTGGTCTTCATTCCCCACAGCGGGTGATGTGCGTTGGAGTCGGCCCCGATGATTATTGCGAGGCCTGATCTCTCGCAGTGGTTGACCAGTCGTTGTAGTTCGGCGGGCGGTGGCTCGTCCTCTCCTGGCATGTACGCCGAGGCAAGGACTAGGTCGCGACAGCCTGTTGGCAGTGGAACTTGTAGTTTAATCGCACACAGGTCTCTGGAACAGAATTCAGTGAGCGGTTGTGCAATAATATTGTTAGTAGTTAGGATACATGCCCTAGGGACGGCATGTACCGCGGAGTAATAGAGCTTACCTTTCGTGTCGGAGAGCCCGCGTATGTGTCCGTTGCCCGTCCAGGGTTCTTGTAGGAGGGCAACGGCTGTTGGCAAACCTACCAGACAGCGTCTCAGTTGGGCCGTAGCGGCCACGCTGTGCTGGAGGTTTGCTTGGAGGACACTAGTCGGTGTCCATGTTGTCGGTGGTGGGGGCGGCATCTTGCATCTCCCCTCCCTCCTTCAACATGTCGACCAGCCCCGACTCTATCCAAGCCGACAAGTCCTCACCCTCGGATGATGTCCCGGCTGGTCCCTCACCAGTGCCAAGGAGTTCATCCTCCGAGAGTTCGGGTATCGTCGGCTTGGGTAGAGCTGGGGGGGCAATTCTCTCCCCGGAGACAGACTTACTCTGCCCGGAGGTGCCCGCGGCCAGTTCACTGGGGACCTGTGCTCCCGTTACCCTTAGGGTGGAACCCTGCAGGGTGGGAGGCTGGTCCAGGTATTTGCCTCCGGGACCCCTGAACCTGAGGTAGACATTGCCCACTCCACAGTTCAGGGATCTGCCCCTCTCCATGAAGGCGGGGACGAGGTCTTCGGGGATTGTAAAGGCGACAAACCACCCCTGGTCTTGCCGCAGTATCTCGATTATGGACCAAGTGTCAACCTTGGCCCATTCGTTCTGGTACCTTAGACCGTCAGCTGCCTGACGGACGTCTTCCCAGGACGAGTTGTTGATGTTCGGTATTAGGAGCCCGCACTTAACTCTCCTTGCCATCTCCGACTGGCGAACCGCCTTGAGGGAGATGTCTGGCAAGGTTAGGGCCTGGACGCATCGCTGAGACCAGGCGGCCGAGTATTCGTCTTCTGCGAAGACCCTCAGCTGCCCTTCAGCGAAGACAGGCTTGCCCTTGAATTTAGGTGGCCTGACTCCTACCAGTTTGTTTCTCGCCTCCGCCACGATTGCTTGGTGCAACCCGCGGAGGATGGCGTTAGAGTGTTCAGCGGTGATCTTCCCCGACTTCGCGTCAGTAATGACGATCGTCATGTCAGATGCCGCTGTTTGTGCATACGACAGCGGTTGGCTTGGGCTCACTAGTCGCTGCTTTTTGTTATCTCCTTGCGGGGAGAAGGAATCGTCTCGCGTCCTTTTAGCAGCGGCTCGTGCGAACTTGCCGGGCCGTCGTTTGGGTGGAGCTGCGGCCGAACTCGTAGGGCTACTGGCCGACGTTCCAGCCTTGGGGGGTAGGGTGGAACCTTTCCCCTTTGGCGGAGGCCTGCCAGCAGCATCCTGCTTGTTCGGCGCCGGTTTGGGTGCCGGCTTCTGGGAAGTCTGCGCGCCCACACCGGTTGCAGGGTGTGTTGGTGTTTGTGTGCTGCCCAGCTGCTGCTCTCGCGCTAGACGAGCTGCACGCCTCTGGTTCTTGTTTTTCTTCTTCTTCTTAGCCACCCCACCTTGACATTTAACAGGGGGGGGTGGGTTAGAAGAAGAGTTCGCAGGTCTGGCGGGGTGGGGCTTCCCAGCAGGGGGTCGCTTCTTGGACCTTCGGTCCACTACCTGCCAGTCCTGGAAGGAGTTTGGGCCAGTCTGTTCCCCAGATGAACTGGGTTGCGGACCGGCCGGGGTTTCGGTCTGACGCACTGTCACTGGAACAGCTTGTCTCGCCTGTGTGGCTTCACCATTAGCGATGGACGCTGCTGGATCAGCTTGGGGGTTTTCGTTAGACCTGTTATCCATAGTTCGTAACGATTTTCTTCATCCTCATCGGCTCCCACCCTACAAGGGCCCCACCTCTGGGAACGCCTACTCACACATATAAAAGGTGCTTTCAGTCGTTAGGACACCGACTCGGGTATAGAAGTGAGAAGTTGGCTAGTTGCGCGACATCGGAAATGTGTAAGGGTGGAACGTAGGGTCGTCCAGGTCAGACGCCCTCCGTCCGATTCACCTATACGCACTTCCTCAGCATGGCCTTTCACCACCGCATCAGCAGCCGAAACTGCCTCTGCGGCCCCCTCACTTCTCGCCGTGAGCCCACCTACGGTTCCTCACTAGACCATTTCCCGGACTGTGGCTAGTAGCCCGGGCTACCGTTTTGCCCGAAATTAGGGCCAAAGCAGACGTGTTGCCACGCGGGTTGGCTATGGCTCAATCGCCAGGATCCCGTCATCCTTGCTTACGGCGCTCAACTGTGCAGGTCCTAGCACAGGCAGGTTGTATATAGGTCGTCAGTAGTGACCTGCACCTACTGACAACACCAGTGTGGATGTTAGCCGCCACTAGAAAGAGGCACGAATGCCAGTCGCTAGTGGCGTTGCCCAGGGTGGACCGGGGGTGACAGACGGACCTTTGGGCGGGCCGAAGCCCACCCAAACTTCCCCCTGTCTCCCGCTCGGGGAGGTCATCACACCACTCCACCCCGACGCGCGGGATTGAGAGCATCCATTTATTCTGCGTTATGGATAGCTCATCGAAATGTACAATCAGTAGCAGAAGTTGCTGAGCGGGCGAGGTATTCAAAATTACATTGACACGCTCTTATTCTCGTAACAATAAAGTCGCGTCAAGGTCATTTTGAACACCTCGCCCGCTTAGCAACTTCTGTATATATATGACTGTACGATCAGATTCTAACTGCCCACCTACATAAAATGAAAAAATATTCATTACTTATGTATAAGTAGTTTCGGAATGGTATCCTATCAAAATTTTCCGTGTAAGACTTTAATTTTAACGTTAAAAAATATGAAATGGGCACCGTAAAAAGATATGAATACCTGTTTTTAATATTCGGCGAATACTATTAGGTATTCGTAGAAACGCCAAAATTCGGCGAATATGAAAATTCGTATTTGGATTCGTTGCAGCACTAATTTAATTGTTTGCTCTACTTTTCTAACTGCTAGCTATAGGTAAATATTCAATATTTACTCAGATACCGCTTTTAAATTCAATTAGTACGTTGTCCAATTTTCGTAGGAATTTCTTAGCTACATGATACAAAATACAATGTAATGTAATGCATATTTGTAACCTATATTTGTAAACTTACAAAGTATGTTTTATTTTCAGGTAACTTCCTCCAAGAAATCTGCACTCCGAGTCTGCGCGTGCGGTTAGTAGATATGGCATGTGATGGATTTTTTCTGTACGTAATATCGACGAGGCGCCGACAATGACCAGGCGCTGAAAAACCCGGATGTAAACGTGATAATAACATATTGCTACGCTGTCACGCTAATGTCCCAAGCGAGTACAAATTCTGTCACAGATTGTACAGATTAATTTAGTATCATTCAAATTGCATGCCAAGCACGGGCAAATCGAACGCTCAGGCGGACACTTGTTGTTACAGATCTCTTGGTCATTTAAATGATACGTACCTATAGTTACATTGCAAAAGCTTACTGAGTAAGTCGTAAATTCGGGTAAACCATTACTCTGGTAAACCTAAGAACTTGACTCGTAAGTCTAATAGGAACTGTTAGAGACAGCCCGGTTGGTTTGCGGACACCAAACTATCCACCGTGCCCGCATCACGTCCCTGTCAATGAACTAGATATCGGTTTCCTATCCGACGAGCGCTGGTTGCGCAAAAGCAACTTTAATTAACGATGAAATTCAAGTTTTGAAGACAGTTTGATTGAAGCTTCCCTAGCGAATCTTTCTAAAGGCATAAGTAATTATGATTGTAAGAGCACTAGAGAGGAGCAACCACGGTACCACTACGGCTTACCTATTGTTAAAAAAGACATAAATGACACAATAATAAGGGTAGATAACTCACATTTTATATTATGCGTGCGTAGATCCGGTTAGAACAGTTTTATTCCCTCACCCTCAACACGTATGTACCTCTAAATGAGAGTAACTTTATGGCCATTTATTTAGTCACTGGTGATGCGATCTTGAAACTATAACAATTTTTATTTTTATAATATTTAAAACTTTCGCGTTTTGAACACATAAGTATTTACTCACATTTATAGACGGGTCTGTCGCGAAATTTATTTTATTACCTTTATTTACCGACGTTTCTTCTTTTTAGTTAATTGACATCAAAACCTAATATTAATTGCCAATTTTCTGATCTCACAGCTAAATTATTTTCGCATGACTGAAGTTTAAAATGCAGTTTCACAGCATTTATGTTTGGTTTTATTTCGTAAATGCAAATATGTAATGGTTCGTTAATTTTTCAATGAAATTGCACCGATGTAAAAAGCGGCAAATTTATATGACAGGCGCGCAGGGCGTAGCCAAACCCGTGAGAAAGCGCGATGCGTGTCAAACAGAGGCAGAAATTTACAAAAAAGTGAGAGCAGTTCATCGCATTTCGTTTCGTACACAAATCAGAGCTCTTGTTCCCGACGTTTACTGTGAACAGGCAGCATATAATGTTGGCCCCAAAAACCATAACTAGTATTCGTTTTCGGAGTTCTCGTGATATGCTAGTTCGCCTGAGGCGAGAGCTCGCATGCGCTCATGAAACGACATAAAATAACAACCCAGTTTATGCAGCTCGAACACAAATCGATCTAAATTCCCACAAAATTTGCTGAAATTACTACTTATTATCGGAATTCTACACATTATTACGTACCGGTTTTTATTTAGGTACCTGTTTGTTATTTTTTATTGTTGTCGGATTTTGATTTCTGTGTTTCAGTTTAGTCAGTATAACTATTTGTGTCGTAAGCATATCGTGAGTAAATGTCCTGTGGAAATCTTTCTATTTAGTATTAGCTTGTGCATGCTTGTGCTGAAGATTTTACGAAAACCAGTTATGAAAATCTGCATAGGAATGACTTTGTTCGAATTATACGTAATAGCTGTGCTCAATTTAACTACTACGTTTCGTTGTGAATTCGCAGCAAAACAATTTGTTTTATAAATAAAGTCTTCCAATTTTAATCAAAACCTAAACAAACTGCTATCGTTAGCATGGAGTTTGTTTATTATACCAATCGTGACGCATTCGCTCCGTTCGACTACAAAGGCTTCATTAAGTTTTGTTCTCGTGCGCTTTTAGAAAAGTTGGATAGCAGTAACTAAACTAACTAATCGTTTATTCCGTGTCCATCGAATGCTCAAAACTGCTGCTATGAACTTTTATTTCTGCTATCCTTGAGTTTAAGTTGTATAATGTATTAGATATGTCCTATCCAAACTGCTTGGTAATATCAAGTGCCAATTGCTCGTGTCGTAAATTAGATCTTGTCACAATATTACCTATTATGTATTTGTAAATGTTGCCTATGGTTCTGTAATTTAAGTAGCCCAAGTTTATATTTAGTAGTGTCACAAGTAATACCTACTAAACACAACAGAATCTAATTTATACAAGCAGAAACGTCTGCGACCTATGCTATAAGCTTAGAATAAATTTAAAAGTGGAAAATGACTGTCTTGGTTGAGACTTGAACTCATCCAGAGGCCGTGAGTTCAAGTCTCACTGAAACGTCTGCGACCGATGCTATTAAGCTTAGAATAAATTTAAAAGTGGTAAAATTACTGTCTTGGGTGAGACTTGAACTCATCCAGAGGCCGTGAGTTCAAGTCTCACCCAAGACAGTAATTTTTCCACTTTTAAATTTATTCTAAGCTTAACAACAGAATCTGTTGCGAAATGCGCTAACAACGTTATAAACAAATTTTAGGAGGAAACCCTCTGTTTCTGCTCCAAATGTCGAGAACATTCCCGATTCCAGTTTCTGGAATTTCTTGATTTAGTTTCAACAAGTCATTTTGCCGCGAACAACATTTCACTCCGCCGTTTCCCGCCGAGTTAGAAGTACACTTCGCTGTGGAAATGGTGAAACAATAAAACAATAAACGCAACTTTATACTTGTTAAGATATCTAGCTATAGTACTATAATTAATTAGATACCTAGCTATAGTAATATGTGAAGACTTCGAATTTAAACTATATAAGTATATGCATATGTGAAGACTTCGAATTTAAACTATATAAGTAGGTATTTGGCCGGTCAACCAAGTTATTTTAGACAATCGACACTTTTGCTGGCGAATTCTAAACTAATAAGGAAACTATTTCTGTGAAAAAATAGCATGTAAGATATTAAAAGCACTTCATTAAAACTTTTATCTTCGGTATTGAAAACTAATTTTTGTCACGTAATACCCGAAACAATCTCCCGTGGTGTTAGCGTTGGTGGCCTAGCGGTAAGAGCGTGCGACTTTCAGTCCGGAGGTCGCGGGTTCAAACCCCGGCTCGTACCAATGAGTTTTTCGGAACTATTATGTACGAAATATCATTTGATATTTACCAGTCGCTTTTCGGTGAAGGAAAACATCGTGAGGAAACCGGACTAATCCCAATAAGGCGCAGTTTACCCTCTGGGGTGGAAGGTCAGATGGCAGTCGCTTTCGTAAAAACTAGTGCCCACGCCAATTCTTGGGATTAGTTGCCAAGCGAACCCCAGGCTCTCATGAGCCGTGGCAAAAATGCCGGGACAACGCGAGGAAGATGAATATCCGAAACAATCTCCACTGAAGAGTTCGAACCTTGAACCAGAAGTTTGCAGGTCAAACTTGGAATTGAAGGGGTTGCCACATTGTTAACGACTTTGACGAAGTATTTTAAAATTGCGTGAAGAAAAAAGTTCAGTAATGAACACCGAAGTTAATAAAAGTCTTTTATAACTTTTATAAAATAAAATATAATGTACAAGAATTTGCAATAACCTAGATTTAAATCAAAATGTTAGAAAAGTTCGTAGTAGTTCGTAAATGGAAACGTTTTCTAACTTTGTCGTAGAATCCTTGCCTTCCAACAGTTCCAACTAAACAAAATAAATAAAAGGCGGTCCCGCGAATCGAAAAGACTTTGTCTCAGTTGCGATTACAGTGTCAACAGTGGGAAGGTACGAATCAAGTCAGGTACAAAACCTGCATTCCGAAGTTACTTACCAAACGTGAGACTCTGGCAGCCTAGGATCTAAAAGTTGTAGTATTTTTGATACGAATGTCATCCTAATATTTATTTCTGTTATTTTCCTTTCTAGTTGTAGGTAGGTACTATTTTAATAACGAATTTAAATGTAATGTAAGGCTGTAAGCCATGTAAATACAAGGTCGGGCATGTACGAGATGGTGCAGATCAGGGATGTTGCGGATGCAGATTTTTTGACATCCGCGGATGCGGATGCGGATGCGGATATTTAGAGGCTCACATCCGCGGATGCGGATGCGGATGCGGATGTCAAGATTAGGTACTCAGAAAACGTCAAATATTACATTTTTAGTATTTTTTTATTAAAAAAAAACGAAACTTTTAGTATTTGAGCAAGAATATAGGTGCGTTATATTTAATAAACAGTTACTTGGCCGACTTTTCTGGATCTAGACGACTTCGTTATAGGTAATGACGAAATTACCTAGCACTTACGCCGCCGCTAAGACGTTCCTGTACCGACTTGTTCGACATCCGCATCCGCATAAGCTACGCATCGATTTAATGCGGATGCGGATGTTGAAAATAATGCGGAAGTTCCGCGGTTGCGGATGCGGATGTTCGCAACATCCCTGGTGCAGATCGTCGAGTCACGTAGCGTAGGTACGGTTCACTCCACTTTGCAGCGCTCATCGGCGACGTAAATAATACATTGGAATAAATAACGCTCTTACCAGAATACTGTTGCTACATTTAAGGGCAGAGCTTACCGGCTGCGTGTACGTAGACGTGCATATTACATATCTACTTAAGTTTATTAATTACACCTGAAGACCTTTTTTCTGAAACATCTGGACTGGAAATCATTATGATAGGCCGTGCCCGCCTTTCGGCTACGACGGCTGTTGCGGGTCTTCCCACCGATGTGGGGAGGTCAACTCTGAAACATCATCAGATTATTTGTAAACTAAACCTTGAAGCAGTTTACAAAAAGTAGGTGATATCCTCCGATTCATTTTCATTCGTTAACCCAATTAAATCGAATGCCCTATGGTCCCCATAAACAGAAAGCCAAATGGTCTCTACAAAAAGTGTTGCTATGGATAGACAAACACCGAGGTGATCCCATGTGTTACGTTTTGCCAATCTTGCACGGGCACTAAATTAAGTTTTTCAATTAGGTATGCGTGAAATTAGGCAGATGACAAGCCAAACATGATGGGTATTCGTGTTGTACACACCAATAATCACCGTAATGCACCAGAATAATTCTTCTATTCCGCTCGGTTGGAGTTATTTTGTTAAATTGTGTGCCCTTTTAATTTTCCAGCTGTGCCTAATCAGTTTGAAGCTGCGGAGCGCACAAAAAGTCTCCCATATGTGCGTCATTAGAGCAATCCCTTTGGGGTCTGACTACATAGTGATGAGCTTGTTCCCGGAATATTCCCTACGCCGTACGACCCGTGCGTATTGACGAATCTTCACCGAAAAATAAAATTTGTTCAGGATTTTTTTTTTATCATTTGTAAATAAAGCGATGTTTGTATCTTCTTACCATGGCAATAAGTAGATGTTACTCACAAAATCAAATGCCAGATATTTCGGGTAGAGAATATAGATGAATCTTAGATAGATGGACGCGTTTACAAACAACTTCAAAATATTTATACGAGTATCGTATCTAAATAATTTTATAAATAAAAAGTTTTTGCAATCATTTGTACTTAACTATTATTATTAACAAAAACTCAATTATTAACTTTACTTACTTATTAAAACGACAGTCTGATTGTATTTTCATAATAAAGAAAATATACAGCCTGAATTAAGTTTTGATAATTCCTATAGTGATGATTTCCACGTAATACATAGAAGAATATTCTCAGGAGTATTCCCGGAGGAACATTAGATAGATAGATAGAAGATATAATACTCTTTATTGGCACACCTCAGTAAAAAGATACAAAAGAAAAGAACAATTGATGAAATGTAGAGGCAGACAGACAGGCGGTCTTATCGCTAAAGAGCGATCTCTTCCAGACAACCTTTGCGTAGCGGAAACGGAGAAATAATAATTCCTGCGGTACATCACTAGGTCCGATCGCGCCGGGGGCGGGACCAATTACTCGGCCGTATACCTGAGCAATGGCTCTCGCTCGGCGTGACTCCTCAAATCGCCAACATTTAAACATTCTTGGGCGATCAATACAACCGAAAATATATGTATTATGTCTTTGGCAGTTTTGCTTTGCTTTACTTACGGGCGATCCAATATACCTAAGCTGAAATCCAACATTTAACTTAGACCTCTAGTCCTAAGTCAAACGCAAACTACTATTTACAATTAACTAGGCCTAAATAGAACTTAGGTACCTACATACGTTAATATGTAAACTGTTTCTAAAATAATTTATAGAACTCCTGGCCTAGATAAATGTTAGCTATTAGTTCTGTACTAACTTATGCACGAAACTTATCTTAGTTCGTTATTGTTAAATTAAATACAGAGTACGCTGTTAACTGTTAGGCTTTCATGAATAAGCTCGACTTAACTCCTAACTTACATCTATTTAATTAAAAAAAATGAATATTTTAGTCTGCCAGTTTCTTTTGCTGACGAGAAGCGTGAATATTTTAAATACTCGTCAACGAGAACTTATCATCGCTTACAGGATGTTTGACTCAGACGAACTTAGATATTACTTTGATTTCGAGTTCTACAGCGTTTATGTGTGATCCAAGAATATAGTCCCACCACATTACGTGTACACAGTTCGTGTTTGCACGGAAAAGCTGGTATTTTGCCGTGTTTTCTCATTGAGTGTAATGAATTCAGTTCTTAAGGGGACGGTATATGACGTTTTCGATTTAGAGCTCACTTTGTGCAATCAATTTGTTCAAGAAATGTTTAATAACTGCATTAAATTATACGTAAATTTGTTCACGAAGAAGCCGTGTACCGGCTCTTCACGCCATAATATTTTTTATTTGCTGTAATTCTCTACAAATCGACACTAAAAGTATCCAAAAATCAAAATATGGAGTTCCGTTTGAGCAACACGCATTACAGTTTTGTCTTTGACAGTAATTGAGTTGTTGTGTGATTTTGAAAGCTAGATAACTAAACTAGCAAATTATTATCTACTTATATTTACTCACAAATACAACACAGAAATTCAATCCCAAATGTAAACTTTCGTACAATTTCCATACATTGACGACATCACTCAAAATTCTTCTTCGAGTCAGATGGCCGTTGGCCTTGCATGGAAGCAGACGTGTACGTCGTCGTAGCTCGTTTTTGACATTATTATAGACATTTCTGGACATTTCATCATATACGCATACGAAAATGTATACCAGTAGATAAATTGTATTTCAAAAAATAGGGTAAATAAATATAATTAAAATTTGATTTGTTGTTAATTACAGGTCGTAACGATTGAAAACAGCAGTAAACTATCCTGAAACAATACGATTAAAATCGAATTTAAGTAACGTCGTGTTCCTTCAAAACCCGCTTAAAATGAAAAAAGTTTAAAGACTCGTTTTACTGATTGGGATTGATTTTCATTACGCTGGTATCAATTTTGCGTCATTAAAAAAAATGTATATGACTTCTGTACGTCAATGACTTTTGATGTCAATTGTAATCTTGTATTTACGTTAGAGAATTATATATTCATTTAAATATTACTTACCTATTAATACGAAGCGTAATTCGTTTAATACCTGAAAGTCTTACAGTGTCTACACCTACTTTGTTGCCGTTCGTTCCGTCTATGTATGCGATTACGTGCTGTTCTGATAATCTTTAAGAATCAAGAACAACAGCAAGACCAGCATTTAGTACTAACTAGTTTTTGCGGATTTGGAGACCGAGATGAAGCTTACAGGTCAATACCGCAGCGGCCTGGTTATTGTTATGTGTATATATCGAGTATTATATAAATTTACTATAAAAAAATAATGTTTTATTTCAATGACATTATGTGCGTAGGTATGTAGGTATGTTTCGGTGATTATAAGAATTTTGTCCACACAATAATTGTGCAAAGCAGAGACATGCTTTCTTTACGGTATAAGCGGTATGGTACCGTTATTATTTATCAATACCGGTTCGTTTTGAAGTTAAAACTATACCGGTTGAAATATAGAGTACGGTACCGGTATAAAATTACAGCAGGGACAACCATTTTTATAGGTGTACAGTCAGCTGCAGAGAAAAGGTACCACCCTTGTAAAGATGATTGTATGCAGGGGTGGTATATACCTTTCCTCTGCAGCTGGCTGTACCTAAACCATCATTAACCGAGCGTTAGCGAAGGTCTCCGTTTCAACTTGGGCAAAAATGCTTTCGTATATCCGAATTCTTCTCCTTTGCAAATCACATTTCTTAACTGATTCTGATCAACATTTGTAAGGAGGTTCGGTACTCGGTAGTTCGATATAATTATTCGGTTTCTTTTTTTTGAATAATTAAAAAAAAAACGTTTATTTCAGACAAACATGGTCCATATTTTGTTAGTACATCTTAACAATTTAAAACTTATAACTAAGGTTAACTTAAAATAAAACTTAAATAACTATCATATTAAAATAGGCAGAAATTGACATAAAGGACTTAAGCGCCAGTAGGGTCTGTGACACTTAAGACCATTGTGATTATTGGGTACTTACTGGCCCCTATTTCACCACGACCACGGTGACAGATGCGACAATTGTCGACATCACTGTTGCTGACGTCACAGGCCTCCAAAGGCTATGGTAACCGCTTACCATCAAACGGCCGATGTGCTTGTTTGCCACCAACATTTTAATAAATAAATAAACTCCATTATATTGCCACTAAAAAAATCTTATTTTGTGGCAATTGTCACTAGAAACACGACAATTGTCACGAAATTGCGACACAGAACTCATTTCCTGTCAAGACTTACTGAAGACTCTTTGAAAAATCTTGTGAAAATTGTCACAAGATCTTTTCGCAAGAGAAATGTCTGTTGTATCCGATAAAATAAAGTTTTTTTAAATAATACAATGACGATGGCATACACGAATACGACCCGCCCGATGGTAAGCGGTAACTGTAGTCCATGGATGCATATAGCGTCAATAACAGTGATGTTTTATAATTGTCGTACCTGTCACCGTGGTGAAATAGGGGCCAGATTACGCCGCGCCGCGTGAAACGTGAAGTGCATTGGGATAAGTGCATACCGTTCACTCAAGGAAAAAAATATCCCTTATAAGATCAGTCGTGTGTCTGCCATTTTGTTAAAGACAATTTTCACCTTGAGTTCAATTGAAATTTGGTACACATATGTCAAGTAAGGAAGTAGTAATTAAGTCGGTGATCCGAAGATGGACTACTAACGTAAATAAATGAACTTTTTTTTTAACTTTGCGGCGATTTTGGTATCATGTGACATCAAATATAATACATAATTAGAAGTAGGTAAGCAAAAATGTACCATAACCTATCTCAGAATTGTATTACATATACAAAAAATAGTTCAACGCCAAAAGATTAATGGAAGATCTATGTCCTATAGGTGAGTTCGTCTTAAACAAAACATATGCAATAAAAATGTGTAGCTGTGGAACCCATAGTGAATCCTACTCGTAGGTACATGATCGGTTTTTATATTATGTACCTATAATATATTTTCTACTTTATACTTTATAAGTGTACCGACATAATATTTACTTATAAGCAGTTGTCACGTAAAATATTTGCAGAATCTTTTGGAAGTATGTGTCACATCATCACCAGGCACTAGTTTTTATGAAAGCGACTGCCATCTGATCTTCCAACCCACAGAGGGTAAACTAGGCTCTTATTAGGATTAGTCCGGTTTTCTCACGATGTTTTCCTTCACCGAAAAGCGACTGATAAATATCAAATGATATTTCGTACATAAGTTCCGAAAAACTCATTCGCGATCTCCGAATTGCAATTCGCACACTCTTACCGCTAGGCTACCAGTGGTTCCTAGGCCTCCAGAGATTTTTTTGAAGTATGTATAGCACAAAAAACATTGTAATTAAAATAAGGTATAAACATTATTGGAGGAGACTTGGAGGAAGTGTCATAGGGATCTACATTCGATGCGTGAAAAACAAGTTCTTTTGTCTAATTATAATCGATCGGCAATCACGCGAGCGCATAAATCGAAAAATCTTTTTTTTTTCACTCCCTAAAACTCCCTTAACCTAATAACAGTAAAACAAAAAATAAAAGATACAGGGTTACCAACCAGCCAAAGAATTATAAGTAGATATATGCACTTATCCCAACGCACCTAACGTTCTACTCTGCACGGAGTTCATTGCCGCTCCTACCGCCGTAAGTAACTGTCAACACCTACATTATATTTTTTATTTTAATTTTATTAATTTAATAGCGAAACAAAAGGCATACCACATAAAAATAAATCGGTAAAGATATTAGGGGTACATTAGCCAACACTGTTTCCATATATTTTCAAATTTTATTTTGTCCGCCTTATTGAAATTTTGCACCCTGCCGGAACTTTATTTATTTAAATTCTCATTGAATTGATTTTGCGCCTTATGAAAAGTCGTATAGAGTAGTAAATAAAATTTTACATCTGACTTAATGACATCTGGTTTTATTCGGTTTAACTTTAGAAAACGCGTATCTCGACAAAGCCATAATGTAGAAAATTGTCAACAACCAAATGAATTATTAGAATTTAAATACGTCACGTGTGACATGAACAGACAAGGAAAGCAAGATTAAATGTATTGTTTCTCTTTCTTCTTTCAATGGACCGCTTTTCCTAAAAGGAGGCCACTAAACTCAAAACGCTATCTTAAAAAAAACTTGATGGGTCAATGACCTGTCCCAGTAAAGTGAGGTAGTGTGCGTGAAGTGCGCTTGTGTGTGAAATGGGGTAAATTGACAGAATCTGAAAATTTACCCACCTCTACCGTCGCCTTAAGTTTACCAATGTAACATTATCTTAAGATCCGCAACAATTATACGTATCTATAATTAGATGTGTCCTATAACTCCTATAAGGTTCGCTCGAGCGATCAACTCGCTCACACTCGCTAATCGATTGGAATTAGGAAACTCTGGCCCTGTTATCCCATATATTTTGCCTAGCTCAAACGCGTGTTAGCCCCAAGCGGACCAAAATAAGAGTAACCTCGAAATTCCTTACAACTATCCGTAATCAAAGTTCATACTATGCTAGTCCGCCTGTATAGCGGGAATAACACCTCTTTTGGCATCGTGAGGCGTCCAAATCCCGAAGGAACCAATTTATTTGTCGACGCCGCGCCTACCGTGCTAAGCTTGCACACTTACTGGCTTTATGTCCCTAAACATTTGGATGCTTTCAAGAAAATAGCATTGTGAATAGCTGATATCGTGAGACGGATCGATAAGTCGACCGAGTTTTATTTCAAACAAAATATCTTCATCAACAAAATTTTATAGGTATATGAAACGTAGGTAAGGTTTCTTTTTCATTTGTGAAGCGGGGCGAGGATTAAATTGTAACTCCATAGATAAAGTATCTAAATACGAGTATGATGTATTTATGTACGATAAAATAATCCTTTGTTTTATCGTCAAATGTATGAAATTTCAATTTTATGCTCAACTCGCCAGCATTAAATAAGCTCATTAAGTACACTGTATATTTTATGCAATGTATGAATAAATTGTAGATACAGTTTTATACCAATTATTACCAAACAGATACGTCTGCGAGCGATACTACAAGTTTTATATTAAAGGAAAACACATACAAATTTTATATTACGTAAAGGAAACACTTTTAATTAAATAAATATTTGTTAAATATTCCAATAATGTCCAGAGTTCCAGACATACCTACACCAACCGTCGCTATTCTTCTCACAATTTCTCCGCGAACATGCATTCCGCAAAACAACTTTTTATTTGATTTTACGTAATTTCACGTAATGAGACAATGGATGTTTCCCGTCTACTGTCAACTGGTGAACGCGGGTACAGAGTTTCAAAATCGACAGCTGTTTAAACAACATCGGAAGCTCATTGTTGCCGCGGCATCAAATTACTGTGTTGTTTGAGTGCTGATTGAAATCTAAGCCTTCTGCGCTTCCATTGGGCAACCAGTAATTTGCCTTTTCAATGTACAGATACGATTTTATCATGGCTATAAAACTAGTGGTATCTGTGTACCAACGTCTACACTATTAATGGACTTGTACGAGTAACTCTCTGATTTGTAAACTTTATTTCAAAGGTATAAGACCGATGGACAGTTCAGAGTGTTTCTGGGAGTAGATCTTACTTGCAGTTTTTGCATCGCGCTTGGCGAAGTTGGAGATTATTTTGTTTTTTTGCTTTCCCGCTTGACCTACTCAGTCCGAGCTCGAGCTCCACAAAACACATATTTTTTGCAATTGACCTGGATCAAACTAGTAGGCAAAGCTGTAGTTTGGGATGTAGGTATGTAGATAAAAATAAAAGCATTTTATTTAACGTACAAATCAGATGTTTCTTATCGTATGGTATGACATATTTGTGATAACAAATGTTTTTATTTAGGGCAACCAGAATAACTAAACTAAACAAAAAACTAATATACATATATAAATTCATTCGCAATGCCATGGTAGCTATATTGTAATGCTTTGTAACAAATTTTAATGATATAAATGCATGTAATATTTGAGTATTAAATGACTTTAAAAGAAGGGTATAACTTTACTAGTAAAGGTTGCACTGCTACACCACATGTATAATCTGATATCATAATTTCCTGTATTTAAATGCGTTCCATTATTCTGAAAATGTCATTATTTGAGTTATTATTCCACTAGGACATAGAGAAATATAATAAGACAAGAGTGCTCACTCCATACATCTGCAGTTAGACTATTAATTTCAGTCTACATCTAGCATCGAGTAGCGGAACTATCAGTACTGCTACTTGACAATAGATGTAGCACCGACCGGAAAGTCTTATGCTGTTGAGATAAGACTTTCCGGTCGGTGCTACATCTATTGTCAAGTAGCAGTACTGATAGTTCCGCTACTCGATGCTAGATGCTAATATGTAGTCTTTTTGGTACTAAAACTGATGTATGGAGTGAGCAATCTATGTATTTTTTTCTCTATGACTAGGATAAGATTTATAGGTTCTACGGTAGGTGTGTTTAGTATAATGTTACAGCAGGCAGCTGTTTTATCGTCGGAAGCCATGCGTTCATTGTTGGCACGCTCGCGGCGCGTCCGATTAAATAATGTGAGCTTGTTAACAGTTACCTATTAGTAGCTGGAGCTTGCAAACGCACACTGATATGCTGTTAACTGTTTAAAATTCATGCATTACAGAGAGTATGACCAACGATCCGAGTTTAACGTGAAACGTAACGTAGGTAACCGTGTTATAGGAGCAGAAAATGTTTTAAATACAAATAATAACAGAAACAACTGAAGCGAACATAACAGAGTCATCAAAAATATGGTTTCGTTTTACAAATCACGTTAAGGCCGTTGTGACAAATAAATATCTGTGAGTTCTAAAATCGTCGATCACGCAATATCTCTATAGGTTATTATTTCATCGAACTCGTAGTATTTGTTTTTGAAACCTCATTAGCGTTATCAAATTGGTCGTCAAATATACAAGTCAGAAAGATCGCGACACAAATATTAAGAACAAGAAAACCTACAAACTAATACTTACCTATTACTGTACAAATTGAAACAATAATATTACAGCGGAGTGAAAGGCAAAACCACTACCCACGAACTTCGGTAGACTCATCTGAAAATGCAATTCGGATTCAAGGACTCGGAGCACAGGGGTCATAATCATAATGATAAAAAGTTTATCCGAGTGCCGTGGAAAATGGTTATGCTTTTATTATTTTCATGAGCTCTTTAGCTTTTATTTAAGCTGATATCGAGTGCGATTATGTGTATATGAAATTTAGATTAGATCTAAGTTGAAAATGAGTTATGTTATAGGGCCACAATTTTAATTCATTAATTCTAAAAACGTAAGAAATGTGTGTGTATGTGTGTAATATAATTATTGACTTATAAACTTAAGTATTTTTTATTTTTCTACATCGAATTAATAATTGTAAGGGTTGAGGGATTGATCGTACTTTCTCAGAGATGAAATGTTTTTCCAAACATAGGTAGGTATATAGGTATTTAGGTATCTAGATACGACATGGTTAAAGTTAATCCAAGTGTGAAACATTAAGGAAATATTCCAAATTTTATTGGAATTGTTTCACAGTTAAGTCAATATCTCTCAAATTATTAGGTTTTCACAGTTTTTGATCAATATGTAGGTCGCTCGTGACATATAAATACTTATTAATAATGATTGTTAAGAATGAATTCAAGTATACTTCTTTCTTGTGAGTAGGTACCTACCTACACAACCTACTAAAACTACATAAAGCACACTAACGAGCGAGCGTTTAACTTGAATCCTTAAACATATACCTACCTATTTCAAATGATTCATTAATCGAAAACCTTTTGTAAAGAAAGTGCCAGAATGCTCGTTTCAAGTTTACAGTCAATACTTCATTCCCACAGCCTGACAAAGGCGGTCACTTGAAACATTTTCTATTGAAAAGCGTGAAATTGTAATATTTTAAAGCTTCGATGGAATACATAATTGAAAACTCAAACTTTGATAAGCTAACTGTCTCGAAGACAATTTCGTGACTCAAACTTTGTTGGAAACTTAAATATCCGTGCTATATTTTGTTCTTTGTTGTAGGTCTGAACATGAAGGTCGTTAAAGTATGTAGGGTAAAACTGGGATAGATGCCCCGGGTGTATATTTGCATTACAATTACTGTAGTTTCGCCAATGAAACACATGTTGTTTTATTTATCTATCGAGATACTCTGCAACTACCACTAAGTTGAGCGTGACGGTGACCGTGTTGCATGACTTGCATGTCTCTATGCAATTGCATGTAGGTGTGAGCAAAGTTTTTGCGGGATAAATGTCCTCTTTCTCGACGGGGCATCTATCCTAAACGTAATTTACATGGATTAGGCATCTATCCCCCATATGGGATAGTTGTCCCTAAATTTAGAGGTCCGCAAAAATTGCCAATACTCTGGAAATATCAAAGATAATGGAATAAATCCTTTCATAAATTTGAAGATAATAAACCAAAGTACCTACTCGTTTTACAAATAAAGAATCTTGCGTTTTGTACTAAGAAAAATCAAGTAATTTCAAAAAGTGGGGCATTTATCCCACTTTTACCCTATATATTTTATCAGTTTCGGTCTGTTGCGTCTCAGAGTTACGTAATACATAGTGGGTATGAGCGATTACGACAAATTGCCTTTATATCGCACGGTCTACTAACTATGTACTTCACGACACACTGACCGGACTTTAAGAACAACCTCCCGCAGTTTTCGTTTGTTATATCTTATCCTTGTAAGTCGACTCGTAAGTCATGAAAGTATTCTCAACCAGAAATGCAATAGGGCAAGTTTTGGCGGAAAATACGAGCCAAGTTTTCTCCTTTACCTTGGGCAAAAAAATCTCAGTCGGTCCCCGTGCGGACGGCGCGCACAGACTCAATAAAATTTACATGTTTCGCTTTCAGCCTGTAGGTATTTTCTTTTAAAGGGTGAAATAAGATGGCATTACGCAAAGAGAATATTCAATTAGAGACTGCTTTTAGATTTATGCAACGGTGGGAGCGCTCTTTAAACTTATTTTTCTTAAGTGCGTTTTGGAATTTCAATTTGAGTCTCGATTATTTTTGTTTACGCCATTGCGACGGACCCAAATTAGATTCCCGGCCAGGGGGCCGATTTTTGAAATTCGACCGCTCGATTTCGGGTATTTCTTTCACTAATATCTCCACTACTAGGCATGTAAATTCTACTTTAAAGAATGGAAAACGAGTGGTCAATACCAATAGATTCCCAATTTCTATCGCTCGTATTTCAAAAATCAGCATTTCGCCGTTTTCCACCGATTTTCGAGTGCCGAAATCGAGCAATCGAAATTCAAAAATCGGCCCCCAGGTCGATTGAGAAAAGTAATATTTTACCTGTACGGATATGATGGTCGTTCTTGTCTACGTGACAGCGTGATAAAACGGTGTCCGTCACTTTCTTTCCCACGGTGTTAAACAGTGACAGTTATTTTATCACGTGGATAAAGATGGATAAAGCTATCCATAATAGGCTGGCTGAACGTAAAACGAAATGTCAATAGCAATTCGCGTAATTTGCTGCCAATATTTAATGAGTAATTCGAAGTCTTAAGAGCTTTATCAATACAGGGCGGGGGTTTAATTGGAATTCGAATCTTCTATCTATACATATAATAAAGCTGAAGAGGGTTGAAAGTCTGTACATGGAAGATATTCGAAAAAAATTTGGTTGGGGATACTTAGAATCGATAACAGAACACGTTCCAACAGTTTTTAGAATTTTTGTCTGTTTGTCTGTTTATCTGTTTGTCTGTTTATCTGTTTATTTGACCGCGCATCACGTGAAAACGGCTGAACGGATTTTGATGAAAACTTTACTAATCTGTCAAGAAAATCCCTGGCCATATTTTAGGCTAGAAAAATTCAACCCCTAAAAGGGGGGTGGCCACTACAATCAATTAAGTTATATTTGCACCTGAATCTTATGGTGCTAACTTAAGAAAGTGATGCAAACTTTTTTTTTGTGTAGGTACTTTGTAAAAAAAACAACATTTTTCTTAATCAATGTCAAACGTCTCTGCAAATACATATATTAAATCACATTTATAGACGGGTCTATCGCGGGTCTATTGACAATAATTAACATTATGTGAAGTGGGTGGTTTAAAATTATGATGTCTACCCCAAACTTTTTCATACACTTTTCGTCGGGTAGTTGCACAAATCTCTGTTTTGACATTTTATTGGGACATCAGTTAGCCGCGACCACGACCAGTGCGTCGTGGATATTCACCGGCCAATTGTCTTCATAAAGCACGTGCCTTCCTAAACCTTGACGTTGGCGGAATCATCGACAATATCGATGGAGCCATAACACCCAAAGATTGATTGACCACGACCAGTGAAACCTGTGTCGAAACGTCGGTAAATAAAGGTAATAAAATAAGTTTCGAGATAGGCCCGTCTATAAATGTGAGTTGATATGTGTTCAAAACACGAAAGTTTTTAAATATTATATGTTTTTGTAAATGTCAAACAATTTGGGACTTGCAATTTATACTATTGTTCTGTGTTTAAGCACTGACAGCCTGGACGCTTCGGGCCTTCGGCGCTACATGAAGCTCGGCCTTCGGCTTTCGCATTAGATATCCACACCAAAATTTCACGTGAACCATTGCGACTGTATCCCTCACATAGCCTTGACATAGCCTCTCTACATTTTTTTCTATCAAAAAAAATTCGCGCTCGCTACGCTCGCGTTTTTAATACGATTTTAAAGGTTAAGCCTAATTTGATAAAGATGGCATTCTGGGCATTCTACCGAGCGACTACTACTACGACTTAAGCACTGACATCCTGGACGCTTCGGGCCTTCGGCCCTACGCGGAGCTCGGCCTTCGGCCTTCGCATTTAGACACTCATACCATTGTTCTGTGATTAAGCACTGACATCCTGGATGCTTCGGGCCTTCGACCTTACGCGAAGCTCGGCCTTCGGCCTTCGCATTTAGACACTTATACTATTGTTCTGTGTTTAAGCACTGACAGCCTGGATGCTTCGGCCCTTCGGCCCTACATGGAGCTCGGCCTGACATAGCCTCTCTCAATTATTTTATATCAAAAAAATTCGCGGTCGCTACGCTCGCGTTTTTCACTTTTAAAGTTAAGCCTACTTTGATAAAGGTGGCATTCTGGGCACCCTACCGAGCGACTACTACTACGACTTAAGAACTGACATCCTGGACGCTTCGGGCCTTCGGCCCTACGCGGAGCTCGGCCTTTGGCCTTCGCATTTACACACTTATACTATTGTTCTGTGTTTAAGCACGGACAGCCTGGACGCTTCGGGCCTTCGGCCTCTCAATTATTTTCTATCAAAAAAATTCGCGGTCGCTACGCTCGCGTTTTTCACTTTTAAAGTTAAGCCTACTTTGATAAAGGTGGCATTCTGGGCACCCTACCGAGCGACTACTACTACGACTTAAGAACTGACATCCTGGACGCTTCGGGCCTTCGGCCTTCGCATTTAGACACATATACCATTGTTCTGTGATTAACCATTGACATCCTGGACGCTTCGGGCCTTCGACCTTACGCGAAGCTCGGCCTTCGGCCTTCGCATTTAGACACTTATACTATTGTTCTGTGTTTAAGCACTGACAGCCTGGATGCTTCGGCCCTTCGGCCCTACATGGAGCTCGGCCTGACATAGCCTCTCTCAATTATTTTATATCAAAAAAATTCGCGGTCGCTACGCTCGCGTTTTTCACTTTTAAAGTTAAGCCTACTTTGATAAAGGTGGCATTCTGGGCACCCTACCGAGCGACTACTACTACGACTTAAGAACTGACATCCTGGACGCTTCGGGCCTTCGGCCCTACGCGGAGCTCGGCCTTTGGCCTTCGCATTTAAACACTTATACTATTGTTCTGTGTTTAAGCACGGACAGCCTGGACGCTTCGGGCCTTCGGCCCTACATGGAGCTCGGCCTTCGGCTTTCGCATTAGATATCCACACCAAAATTTCACATAAACCATTGCGGCTGATCTGACTCATTTTTCTATCAAAAAAATTTCGCGCTCGCTACGCTCGCGTTTTTAATACGATTTTAAGGGTTGAGTCAACTTTGATAATTATGGCATTCTGGGCACCATACCACAAGCGACTACGACTTAGGCCAAATTTTTTAATTATAAGTTTTTAATTTAAGTGTTATTTATTAAATTATATTAGTAGTAGTAGTAAACTCTTTATTGTACAAAAAGACACATTAAAAAAACCATACAATTAGTAAGAAGTACAAAGGCGAACTTATCCCTTTGAGGGATCTCTTCCAGTTAACCTTTGAGTAGATGAGAGGAGAAAGTGAAAAGAGGGTGACAAATGCAGTAATATTCGACCTAAATTCGAAAGTTTGTTAGGAAGTATGGATTTCTATGTGTATATTTCTTAACTTTTCATGCTTAGACTGATTTGACTGGAGGACAGAATTGGATGATATTTGCCATGGACATGATTTGGATAGGTACAGTCAAGTACGTAAAAATACAAAAGTAGTCCTGTATTGTCCGTTATACGCCTACTAACTCTGTGTCGTTTAAATCACGTCTAATATTGGAATAAGGGCGAAAAAAGCTATTGGTTTTGGAGTGTAGTTATGTTTAGTGTTTAGTTTACCTACGTACCTACCTAATTGTAAAATATTTCATCTGGACTTCAGTCCGCTAATCGTATCCATCTGTCAACTTTACTTCAATTTCCGCCTCCAGGGGAGAGAAAGAGAAATTAGGGATGAATTAGCTTACTGACACAGACCGAATTCCACGCGGGCGGAGCCGCGGGCACAGCTAGTACTTAATATTTAAATAAAGTTATTTTCTAAGATACTTGACATCAAATTCGATTTTTTGGAAATTCAATTATAAATGTCAATCCGGACAATTATATCTTGTCAAAACATTTTACAGTAAAATGTAACAAGTAAACTATAATTTTGAAGAACTTAGACTATTTATTGAACTTAGAATATTTTGTTTTGTTTGTAATATTTTGTTTTTGTTTTAATCATAAAAAGCCAAATTCCATCATTTTTTTAAAATCCATGATATACATCAAGAACAGTTCAAAATCTGCCAAATCTCTCCAATAAAAGTAGTTACGTGGCAATCAGAGATGTACAAAATGGTTTTAAAAAAGCATTTAAATACAAAATGCAAAATACTTTTCAGATTTACTATTTCAAATGCAAAATACCAAATAGTTTTGCGTTTTGTATTTCAAATGCTAAATGCAAAATAGGTATTTTCAAAATGCTTTTTCAAAATAAAATACCTTTTGACCAAATCTCAGATATTTTTGTTTATTTTAGGTATTTATCATGAGAATAGCCATAGAATAGATAATGTTTGTCATTTTCGTTTCACATTGACATAGCCGGTTTAGACTCTCGTGGCTCGCAAGCTCGTCGTGCTAATATAATTTAAACACTAACGGCACGGCATAAGGTTTATAACCGAATGACAAGCCGAATGCGAGTGTGTCGAGGCGAGCCACGAGACGCGCACTCTGACCAAAGAAAAAAAAAGCGGCCAAGTGCGAGTCGGACTCGCCCATGAAGGGTTCCGTATTTAGGCGATTTAAGACGTATAAAAAAAAACTACTTACTAGATCTCGTTCAAACTAATTTTCGGTGGAAGTTTACATGGTAATGTACATCATATATTTTTTTTAGTTTTATCATTCTCTTATTTTAGAAGTTACAGGGGGGGGGGGGGACACACATTTTACCACTTTGGAAGTGTCTCTCGCGCAAACTATTCAGTTTAGAAAAAAATGATATTAGAAACCTCAATATCATTTTTGAAGACCTATCCATAGATACCCCACACGTATGGGTTTGATGAAAAAAAAATTTTTGAGTTTCAGTTCGAAGTATGGGGAACCCCAAAAATTTTTTGTTTTTTTTCTATTTTTGTGTGAAAATCTTAATGCGGTTCACAGAATACATCTACTTACCAAGTTTCAACAGTATAGTTCTTATAGTTTCGGAGAAAAGTGGCTGTGACATACGGACGGACAGACAGACGGACAGACAGACAGACATGACGAATCTATAAGGGTTCCATTTTTTGCCATTTGGCTACGGAACCCTAAAAAGGGCGCGCATGGCTAGCAGACGCCTCTATCGGTCAAATTCGGCAATACAAGCGTTATTCGTTCATTTCATTTTGTTTGACTGGTAATGTTGGCTAAACTTAATCACAAAGTATTTTGCATTTTGAAATGAATATTAAAAATGCAAAATACATCTCGAAAAGTATTTCAAATAAAATACAAAATGCTTTTTACTAAAAGGCATTTAAATGCAAAATACAAAATAGGTATTTTGCATTTTGTATTTGCATTTTAAATAGAAGTATTTCAAATAAATCGCATCTCTGGTGGCAATAATATTATTCTGAAGTAATTTGAATGAAACAGCATCCTGTATAAAGTGATGGAAGCGAAAGAGCCTCTACCTAAATTGATGATCGGTTTCGTTTTTGATGTCTTTCGCGGAGGATCTGTTAAATCTTTTATCGGCAGTTTGTGGATGCGAGTGGAGTGGCTCGTTAAATCTTACCTGCGATACGCTCGTTTCATCGTGCCCTACATACCTATTATGCTCAACTTACCCGTTACAGTGGACATTATGGTCACAAATATCTGAACACGACTATTGTCAAGACTTTGCAGCAGCAGTTTTAGTATATCTACCATAGACTAGGAATCCTCTAGACGGAGTTTAGAGCAATTATTTCATGAAACCGATGCTGCCAAAACTACTGGGGTGCGGGGGACGAGGTGAGCGTGTCCCGTGCCGTGATTGGTCCGTTCAAAGACACGGACGTCACACAAAGACACTTTGACTCGAAAATGGAGTAAAACTGCCGTATATTTGTAGCAGAGGAGGTAGCGCTACTATGCTCAGTCTAGAGGATGTCTTGTCTGGGGTATCTACAGATATTTTCAAAGGCGACTGCACCCAGCTGAAAAATAAATGAAGCGATAGAGGCGTTTCGGGATCGTAGCAAGTGAAAATTCTAGATCTCTGCTCTTCCTTTGAGACCCAAGCGGGATTTCGTGTAGGTATGATATAATATTACTCTATGGGTATGATTATATATATTTTTCCTATCCGTTTGTTAAATAAATAGTGTATTTGCCATTAACTATGGATTTAGCCTTGAATTGGCTAATTACATTCGGATAACACAAGCGTACGTTCGCACACGCGGAGATAGCTACAGGATATAATAATCAGCGGGCTCAGCACGGTTCCATTTTTATCGACTATCACTAAGCCCGTTAACTTTCGCACTTAGATATTTGTTAGAACGTGACAGGCATGGTGATAAATGATAAAAATGCGACCGTGCTACTAGGGCAGAACGCTTTCAAATCAAATGGTCGCTTCATGCAGAGTCTATTTACAGAGTCCGTTACAAAACTCCGGAATGTTGGCCGGAATGTTTTATGCGTTGTATGAAATTAATTTTTCACAAATTAAATATTTTAAAATATTATAACTAGGTATTTATGTCTTCATTTGTTAAATCCAAATTATTTCAAAGTATCGTATTTATCAACCATTCATTTTCGTGTGTACACGAAAACACAAGATTTCCTTTATAAAAATATCTGCATTATGCAATATTGCACGTGTCTTATAAAAATGACACATCGTTACACCCCCGACTCCCGGGAGCCCATATACGAGGGGTATTCAAAATATTCTCGGTATGAGAATGAAAACAAACAAGTACGAAAAGTTTGATATTTTTATTTTTCAATATACTCCCCCCCTATGTTCATACACTTAAAAGATCGATCAATTATTTTTTTTAATCCCTCGTAAAAATATTTTTTATCTTTCGTGTAAAAATGCTCCTCCACTGCCGCCTTCAATGCTTCATCGTCAGAAAATTTATTTCCACGCAGATCCTTTTTAAGATTGGGGAGCAAAAAGAAGTCGCTGGGGGCTAAGTCCGGACTATACGGTGGGTGAGTAACAGTTTTAAACCCACGTTCAACAATAGCTGCCTTGGCAATATGAGCAGTATGGACGGGGGCGTTGTCATGCAGAAGCAGAATACCTTTGGTTAACTTTCCTCGCCTCTTTTCTTTAATTACATCCTTTAATTGACGTAGAATGTTAGCGTAGTACTGTCTTGTGATATTTACACCTTTTTCTTTATAATCGATTAGTAATACTCCTTCACAATCCCAAAATATCGTGGCCATGACCTTGCCAGCTGAAGGGATGACCTTCAACTTCTTGGGATAAGCTGAACCCTTAATGTGCCACTGCATGGACTCTTGTTTACTCTCTGGGTCATAATGATGAACCCAGGTTTCATCTCCAGTAACTATTCTTTGCAGCACCTCATCAGGATTTTCACCGCACAGGTCAATAAAATCGGAACAACAAGCTACACGCATGTCTTTTTGAAGCCGAGTCAGCATTCGCGGAACCCATCTTGCACTTACTTTTGACATATTAAGATGGTCATGTATAATATCATGTACGGTACCAATAGAGAGATTGGTTACTTGTGCTATAGATTTTACCTTCACTCGACCATCTTCCAATATAAGTTTTTCCACTTTATCAATATTTTCTTGTGAAGTAGCTACTACAGGCCGGCCAGGTCTAGGGTCATCTTCAATACTCTCCCTTCCGCGTTTAAACTCGCTTGACCACTTTTGAATGGTAGATAAAGAAGGAGCAGACTCACGGTAAACACAATCCATTTCCTCTTTTATGGTTTTTTGATTTTTACCCTGTTTTGTCAAGAATTTTATCACGCATCGATGTTCTAATTTAGTTAACATTGTCAATTCGCACAGGATGTTCATGTTTGTTCAGCAATTGCAGAAAAACAAAAGACTATCTCGGTTCGAATTATACTTTTTTTTTATGTCAATGAATAAACCTTAGCGGCCAGTAACGAAAGAAATTTTAGAAGAGGTCGTAAGATATCAATACCGAGAATATTTTGAACGCCCCTCGTACATACATGTCTTTCTTTCAAAGTCTGTTATTGGGAGCAGATGTGCTCTCAGCGGCGTCCAAATGAGTGAGTTTTATTGAGCCTTTGAAGTCTACTGAAGCAATTTTCTCCTGTTTACGTTCTAAGTATAGAATGTTTATGCTAGATATTTCTCAGCTTCTGTCGTGATGCAAGGAAAGTCTACGTCAGAGATATATATCCATTTATCACCTTATTACAATAGAGTAAGGTGCAAATTATTCACGTTTTTGAAATCGACGATATGTGCATTTTGTTTACTTATGTGAACGGGATA